>NC_045172.1:304533-609066 GCF_900700415.2 Clupea harengus | reverse complement strand
CCTTCATTTACACTCATTGTACCAGCAGACCAGCAGTGGCATGGACTTTGAGGATGTCAAAGTGAGTAATCTAACTACCATTGACATTCTTTACACTTAAATGATGGAGGATGGGTAGAATTTGGTAAAACTAGTCTTTTAGAACTTAATAAATTGACAGATGCTTACCTTAAAAAAAAAACTCTTTGAACCACTCCAATCTGTATTTCACCCCTAAACACAACACAGAAACTACCTTGGTTAAGATAATCAATGTCCTGCTTCGAACCGCTAATAGTGGACTTCTTTCCATACCCATCTTCCTGGACCTTCGACACCATCATGGGCGGAGCACCTGAGGCACTTAAAGGATATAGTTCAGAGAATTTCTGATGCTGGGCTGGTAGTTAATGCCAGTAAGTGTCAGCAGGTCCGACCGGAGGTTTGCTACCTGGGGTATGTCCTGGGTGGAAGAACCATCAAGCCACAGGTGGGCAAGGTGGAGGCTGTCCAAAGCTGCCCACCACCCACGCCTAAGAAGGGCGTGAGGTTCTTCCTTGGTTTGGTTGGGTGGTACCAGCAGTTCATACCCAGTTTCTCCAGTCGGGCTGCAGCACTGACAGGAATGTGACATGGCTTTTCAGGACCTCAAGGACAGTCCTGTACTCCAGAGCCCTGATTTTGACTTGCCTTTCACGGTCCAAACCGATGCCTCTGGAGTGGGGCGTGGGGCCGTGTTGCTGCAGGGTGAGGGGGAGGACCGAAGGCCTGTTCATTACATTAGCTGTAAGCTCTTCCCTAGAGAGACCAGATACTCCACTGTGGAGAAAGAGTGCCCGGCCATTAAATGTGGACACGCTCAAATATGACCTGATGGGTAAAGAGTTTGTGCTAGAGACTGATCATCCGGCACTACAATGACTGTACTGCATGAGAGACAGAAATGCTGGATAACGCGGTGGTATTTGTTTTTGCAGCCATACCGTGTCACTGTCAAGTACAAAGACGGCAAGGACAATGTAACTGCCGACTATAAGGAGGGAGGTGTGTGACACCACGTTTCTTAAGCGTGTCCTCACCACGTTGTAATGGCGGACACAACAAACTTTCATTATACTTTTAACCGACATCTACCGTGCTTATTGTACATCCCCACATATCTCCGTAAACTGGTTCATCTTGGCTGGCGTGTGTGAAAACCGGTGATGGTGTGGGCCAATTAGGGTGCGTTTAGTTATCCGTTAAAAGGGTTAGGATTTCCACATGGACCAAATGTCTCCTATGGTGTTAAAGGAGGGATCTTAACAGGGTCAGAAATCATGTCCAGTTTTGATTTAATGTTTAAATATTTCAATATTTGTTTCTCTCTCAAGATAACCTTGTTGTTTGAGGAACAGACACGAATTTTCACAATAAAGTGAAGACGGCAAAGCTGTTGTGGAGAGGGGTAGCTAGGATATAGTCAATTATGGTAGATTTTTGCAATAAAGAGCCTCATCTCATTTCTGTCTGCAACACATTCTCCTAAGGAAGTCTAAGATAAATGTCTGTGATTAAACTGATACAATTGAAACAATAATATCACATATAGATCTCCTAAGCTATCAAAAAATGTCCTAAGAGAGCATACTGCAAGCCAGGGCAGTGAGGCTAACGTTTGAAATATTCTGTCTAATATGCTAGTAGTAGTAGTGGCAGTAGTAGTAGTAGTAATACTAATAGTAGTAGTAAAAGAATAAGGAGAATGACAACAACATAGTCTAAAATGGGGTATACTTTGCAAAGACACTGTATTGCGTCGCAGTGATTCTTGAGTTAGCTCAGACATATCAGGTAGGGCCTATTGAACTCAAAGGATCATTTCACTGGCACTGATTACTTGAATGATGTGCTTTCAAGCGATCATAAATTGAAGTTAACATTTTCAAAACAAAAAAAAATACTGTTTGACTAACATCAACAGCTGCTGCGAAAAACAGCTCTCCTACTTTGTCATACTGCTGTTCCACACGTGCTGATTTCTGTGTCTGTGCACTATCATTCAGAGAAAAGAGGATGATTCACGATTGCTTTTCAACAAGTAAACTGTGAGAGTTCTGTATTTAGCTACATAAAGTTAGGAATTATCCACAATCTTTAAACAGTTATCAATTCTTGCCTAAAAAATGACTTGCCTTTAAATGGGGTTTAAATATTTTCAGAACAAAAACGACCATTTTTTTATGAAACTGATCATGGGTATACATCAAAAATATATAACTCTCTAGCACCTTAAAAATTACAATTTAAAAGGTTTAAAATATTTTCCGGTCAAAATAATATTTTAGGACACACCAGGAATGCATTTGGCTGCATTTATGTAAGACTGTGTGTGTACCAGTGTGTGACACTGAAAACATTTTAAGCTTCTAT
Source organism: Clupea harengus (assembly GCF_900700415.2). Lineage (NCBI taxonomy): Eukaryota > Metazoa > Chordata > Actinopteri > Clupeiformes > Clupeidae > Clupea > Clupea harengus. Next base: position 606,675 of record NC_045172.1, on the reverse strand, counting down.
TAACTGCAAAAGTTGTACATAAAACTCACCACCTTAAAGAGACAATTGTATTGTTATGTCGCTATATAAATAAAATTGAATTGAATTGAATTGAAAAATTGAATTGAATTGAATTGAATTGAATTGAATTGAAAACTGAATTAAATGCTAAATGTTTCACCGCTGATGATTCCCATTAAGACAGTACAAGGTTCCAACAGGCCAATTACAGAAGGGTGTACATGGAGCTACAGCACACTTTTTCCACATTGAATAATTGACACCCACAACATGCAAAATTGTGTACACATATGTCAACTAACAAGGAGATGACATTTACCAGGCTTGTTTGCTCTTGTTGGTTGCAAGTTGCTCAACACAAAGCAGCAGAATAAGAAGTTCCACCTCGGAGATCCCATTGCGATACCCACGCTTTTCATCCTCCACACAGGTTGTCTTCAGGACCCGCTGATGTTCACCAGTCTTGCACCAGTCTACTCTTCCCCCTCTCTGCCTCTCTCACCCCTATTAAAAGAGTCTGTCAATCTTTACATGAACTGATCACTATATTATGTTACATGATCTATACATCCCTAGGCCCTTACCTTGCATTATAGCTTCATCGTCTAGAAATAAAAGTCATTTGTCTTCTAAATCAATTCATTGGGGAGTTTTGGAAAGAGACATAAACAAGATGTTCGTTGTCTGGGCTGTTGTGATAAAAAAGTATGAGAGGAATGATTTATCATGAACGTATTTGTTTTGACTCTTTGCTCTGTATTGCGGTCTTGCAATCACTACTGTTGGACTTTAATCTGTCAACAGCACGTAAACCAAACGTTGCAAGTGCTGTGTGGTTAACTGAAAGTGCTGTGTGGTTAACTCAAAGGTTTTCTAGCTGAGTCTCTGAAGGATTTATATATTTGTTTATGTTCCTGTAATGCTGTTATCTTTATCTTTTATAAAATAAGCTCTTTTTATTCATATTCTTTTCATATTCTTATTTAATCCATATTTGCATGAAGATTTAGGCAGAAAATGAGACGTGAGTAACACCATAATGAATATCAAATCAAATCAAATCAAACTTTATTTGTATTGTGCATTTCATACCAGGAGGTAACAATGCGCCTCACAGAAGGAAAATGGGGGGTTTACCAACACTTGTAAAGAGACACAGATTTCCCAGAGATAAATACACAGATAAATATTACAGCGAGTGATAGGCAAGATTAAAGAGGTATGTCTTAAGTGCATGTTTAAAGGTTTCCACAGTTTAAGCCATTCTTAGGCTGTGGGCATAGAAACTAAAAGCTGCTTCTCCATGTCTATGTGTCCAAGCTTTTGGAACTGTTAGGAGTTCAGTGCCAGAGGACCTCAGGGATCTACTGGGTGTGGACCTTGAGAGCATGTCTGTTATATATTCAGGTGCATGACTATGGAGTGATTTATAGACTAGTAAGAGAATCTTGAAATCTATTCTGAAACTAACAGGTAACTAGTGCAGTGATTTTAATACTGGTGTGATATGCGCCCTCTGTCTTGTTTTAGTGAAGACTTGTGCCACTGCATTCTGCATTGTTTGTAATTGACTAATGTCTTATTTTGGTAGACCAGACAAAAGCAAGTTACAGTAGTCTAGCCTGCTCGTGATAAAAGCGTGCATCAGTCTTTCAGTCATTCTTTTAAACTTACACTTAACATCAAGCATCAAGCCAGACACCTAGGTGTCATATTTGACTCAGATATCAATTTTGAAACCCATATCAAAAATACAATTAAAACATCTTTTATGACTTAAGAAAGGTGCAACCGTTTCTCAAGTCATAAAAGATGTTAAATGTGAAAGTAAGTACATTAACATCATGTGTAATCTTCTGATGCGTTGTAGTACTTCCAGAACAATACACACCAAACATTCTTAGCTTCAGCTTTGGGAGTTCAGGAGTCTGATAGCAGAGGGAAAGAAGCTGTTATTGAGGCGCGTCGTTCCAGCTCGCATAGATCTGTAGCGTCTTCCAGAAGGCAGAAGTTCAAAAAAGTCATGGCTTGGATGGGAGGAGTCTCTGATTATGTTCTTTGCACGATTTAAGCTACGCTCAGCATACAAGGAGAGGACTGATGGAAGGTCACAACCAATAATGTTGGAGGCTTTGGTGACCACTCTCTCCAGTTTCATTTTTGTGCGACAGTCAGAATTTCCATACCAGACAGATATTGATGCGGTGATGACACTATCTATGATGGCTTTATAGAAGAGCACCAAAAGGTGTTTGTTGACATGAAACTTTTTCAGTTGTCTAAGGAAATACAGTCTTTGTTGGGCTTTTTTATAAGATGGGAGGTGTTGATATCCTATTTCAAATTTTGGCTGATGTAAGAGCCCAGAAATGTAAAGGACTTTGTAAGGGTTATGGGCTGGTCAAATATATTGACTAAGGCTTTGGTGTTAGGCCTCCTTCTCAAGTCCACTACTACTAGGAGATAGCACACAGCCTTGCGGCGCACCAGTGTTGAGGGTCAGAGGGCATGATGTTGCGTTGTTGACTTTGACTGTTTGAGTTCTGTTTCTCAGGAAGTCCAGTATCCAGTGACACAGAGCTATGTCGATGTTCATGGCTAGCAGCCTGGAGAAGAGAATGAGTGGATCAATTGTGTTGAAGGCTGAGCTAAAGTCAATAAACAGCATGAGCGCATACAGTAGGTCTTACTTGACTCCAGATGTTGCAGAGTAGAGTGAACAGCCAGGTTGATGGCATCTTGTACTCCTCCTTGTCACCCCTTACAAATGCAGAATGTTTTTTCCTTTGGAATGCAGCAACCTCTTTGCTGAACCAGGGCTTACCATTGCCATATGACTGTAAACGGTAAGATGAAGAGAACTGGAGTATTGTTTTATTAACCAAGCTTTTAAATTCCAGGAACAATTAGACTGTTATCACCCAGGTCATAGCATACAAGGGGAGACTCGCAAGTAGAGAGTGAACAGTGTTAACAAAGCAGAAGAACAAACACGTGAAACAGGACTGGACCGCTATCCACCAGAACACCAATGTGTGTTTACCTTGGAAGGGTGCCAGGGTTTACATAGGCCTGTCCCCCCGGTTTCTGCTGCTCCAGATCGGATAATTAGCGGTTGAGAAAGAAATGACATAATCGCTAGACTTTAGGGCCTAAAGTTTAGGCTATTTACTGAATTCCATACTGTATAATGCATTTGGACAGTGTAATTTGTATCAAAATTTGATTTTGCAGAACGGCAAAAAGTGGGGAGATTTCTGTAAAATATTTGTCTTCTCTTCTCTTAAAGACATTCCTTTGGTTTTGTCTTCTGTCTTGGATTTGAGTTGAGGTGTGATGGGGAGGGGTTATGCAGCTTATGCATGTTTCAAGACAATAAGTCCTCCCATTCATACCTTTTGTAACTACAATGAGAGGGTCATACATGTTAGATGGCCATATATTTGTGGAGTGATTAGGAGCGTTCATTTTCATAGCATACCTAAGACTTTAGAGAGTTACCTTTAAGTTAACAAATATTTTCCACAGGGATCATAGGGATTTTAAAGGAAAAATGCAAATAAAGCATGCATAGTACTTTATTATTACCATATTATTGTACCTGAACTGGTGCAGAATTCAAACAATTAAATATGACTTTGGAACCACTGTTTAAAGTTTCTTAAATAAAAAAGTTTCTGAATCTAGCTCAGAGCTCCTGGGGCTGATGTGAATGCAAGCCTACTGTAAAGCGACATTTAAAAGCTTTCCTGTCACTGTAAAAACAAATGGACATAATGGTATACAGTTTATTTCACATGTGTATTTTAAGTCTCAAGTCATTTAATTTCCCTATGAGTCGCCAGGGATAGAACAGACTACAAAACAGCTAAATGTGACTCATCAAGATTTTTTTTATTGGATTAAATCTCACCAGCATCATCATATCATAAACAGTGACATTTCTCCCTTCTCCTCTCAGTCTGTCTCTTGTGCTGTTATGGAAACTCAGAAGTATATGACACTGTGCACCGCATCTCTTCTCCTCCTGAGGTTTGTGGACATGATGTGGCTCATGGCTCCATTCAGCCATGGGATGTACTTGGACACCTGCGTGTACACTCCATACTTCCCCATACGGGCACAACCCTCACCCCAGCTCACCACCCCTGTCACAAACCAGGTGCCCTTGTATCGTGTCACGTGAGGTCCACCACTGTCCCCCTGGCAGGCATCCTTACTCTCCTTGTCATATCCAGCACAGAACATGTGCTTGGAAATCTTAAAGCTGCTGGACTCAATGCAAGTTGCACGGTCCACATAAGGCACGGTCAACTTCTGCAGAAGAGTGGACTGTGGGCCACCCTCACGGACACGCCCAAAGCCACTTATCATGCCGTCCGCCTGCCGCATCAATATTCGCTCTGCAAAATCACGGTCTGGTAGGCAAGCGGGTATAATGTACTTAGTGAACTTTATAGGGGTTTTCAGTTTGATGAGAGCAATGTCGTTGTGGTAGGTCTCAGGAATGTAGTTCTTGTGCGTGATGTAGAGCTCCACCTCGTGACTGGCCTCCCTGCCCTCTTCTTTCAGGGTGTTGAACTCACCTGACAAACACAAAGACAAACACAAAGACCAATGGAGCACAAACACAAATAGGTGAAAGAGAAAACCCATGGCCAACAATTAGCCTTGGTTAACGCAAGTACATACAAAGTAAGTCAATTAATTTTCAGAAAATGCATTTCACACTTCACAATGAATGACCTATGACTTTAAATTCTATATTGAGCCTTTTAACATTGAGTCTGACATTAATAAGGGACCTAATACTAATAGTATCTTTATCAATAATCACAGACATTCAATACAAATGAGTCGTTTTTACACCATAATCATCATTGTCGAGTTACATTTAAAAAAAGATAGTTGATAAAAAAGAATAGAAGCTAATAGAAAGCTGATATGTAGACATTGTTTTTCTTTATCCAAATAAAATATCTGAAATAAACGTCATACTAATGGCCAAGTCTGAGCAGAATACAATGTTGTGTGTGTAATGTTTGTTGTGAATGACTAATGTTAGCATTTTTCATTAGCCAGCCAGTGTTGAAATGGTAACATTTGCCTGAGCTAGCCAGGTAGCTTATCTTACTCTTACAGACGTTCCCTGAGATACAATGTTGTCAGATGAGTATGAAATTAATTAATTTCCTCAAGAACAGTCATGTACAGAACAACAGAGTCTGATTTGTTAAAATTTTCATCTTACCTATGAAGAAATATCTGATCATACAAAGCTAGGCTGAAGTTTTAGTTATGAAAGGTTTAATGAAAACTTTAGCTAAAGCTGACCAAGAGCGTTGCCAAGCAATCCCTTTAAACTGATTGTGTGAGATGAGATTACATTGTAAGAGGGTGGCAATATCGCCACGTGTTCTGGACAGTCTTCCCCAGGAGTAGCGATTCTTCTGTTTTTCAAAACACATAACTCATGAACACATAACTGTTGCTTGTCAGAATTGTTTGGGGGTTTTTGTCATTAATTTATTTAGTTATTCATTCAGTGTGGTCGTGGTGTTCTCCTGATCCACTCTCTTGCCTCTTCAGACAAGCCACTTCCACCTGCCCCGCGATCCTGCCTGCTGCATCACCTGATCTTCACCTCAGCTGTTTCCACTCTTATTAATCAGGCCTCATACTCCCAGCATCCCACTATGTTCCTTAGCCTTCCAGTGCTCTGTTCTTTGCCTGCTTATTTTGATCCTGATCGTGTTTTTGAACCCTGCATGTACTTTGTATCCGGTCTCAGCCCGGGTTAAACATCCATGCAAGACTCATTTGATTCATGTTCACCATCAATTATTGTGTAATTCTTGAAATGTAGCAGTCTTGCTCCCCTGATTGTAAATGTGTTTACACTGCACCTTGGTATACCACCACACATCCATGGGTCAGTGTTTTGAGCAGTGGTCAAAAAAGACTGATCTTATCGTGCATAAAGAGATGTATTCTGATCATATCCTAAAGTGCTGTTCTGTTGCAAAAACGTCATATTATTCACAAATCATCAGTACAGGAAAAGGAAACACCAGAGCTCCTTTTTACACTCTAAATGGACTACTTAAACGACCTGATGGTCACTGCTGCTCTTTCAGTTAATGGGTTCTTTCCAACCCTGAGCTGATCCATCCCTGTCTCTGGGATTTCTTAGAGAGGTGTCAGTATATCTACACACAGCTAAACAGGCTTTCACCCACCTGTTCCGTTCATCTAGGGTTCTACATGCAGCGACACCATCAAATAGCCGAAAGTGTGTTGCATGGATCCTATCTGCAGCACTATCAATTAATGAATTAATTATGCCTTTTACCAAAATCTCTTGTTTGTTGATTAATTATGCCTTTTACCAAATCTCTTGTTTGTTGATTAATTATGCCTTTTACCAAATCTCTTGTTTTGTTGATTAATTATGCCTTTTACCAAATCTCTTGTTTGTTGATTAATTATGCCTTTTACCAAATCTCTTGTTTAACTGGTAGAGAAGGTGGAACAGGCTTTCTAGTCTCTGATGACTGGAAATTCACACAGCTGAACAGTTGCAGCGCCCCCTATGGACAAAATGTCAGTACATTTGTGTCCAAAGAATGTGGTAGTGATGCAGGGTGTCAAATGTCTTGAAGTTTGAACCTTTACATCACAAGATATCGGCTAGTGAAGTGCTAGATTTAGGCTTTGAACATTATCCACTTGGTGGCGCACTACATATATGAGTTGGAATGAGCTAGGGTAATGCAGCTCCTAGAGGCCAGCTTGCCGTAAAAATTGGGCTATTGCCCAAAAAATGCTTCGGCCCTCCCCCACTTCAGGGGGTGCACCAATGGAAGAAGCACACCTAAGAGCACAAACCCCCTCTTCCACGCGGGGCTACAACCATACCATTCCATGTGGATTGGAGAAGTTTATGTATATAATATTATTGACCAAAGATTCTTGAAAAAAGGCAGAAGAAGAAAAAGAAAAACTTTGATCTGAAACTCCATTTAAAATACCTTTCTCCTCATGCATTGTTACTTGCTAGTCTTTCTAGCCATCCAACTCAATGTTAGAGGATTGCGATACGATGGATGAGGCAAAGAATCATCGTAACAGAACCTGCGTACTAAAACATTTGTAGCTTCAATTCTGGAAAAGGGTTCTTGATATCTGAGTTCAAAAGCCAATCAAATGACTCCCCTCACTTCCATGCTGCTGAAGCAACGTGTTGTTTGGCTGGACTAGTGTATGGTCTGGTTACTCCATGGTCTAGTGTCTGGTCTGGTCTGGTTACTATGGTTACTCCATGGTCTAGTGTCTGGTCTGGTTACTATGGTTACTCTGTGGTCTAGTGTCTGGTCTGGGTCTAGTGTATGGTCTGGTCTGGTTACTATGGTCTAGTGTATGGTCTAGTGTATGGTCTGGTCTGGTTACTATGGTTACTCCATGGTCTAGTGTCTGGTCTGGTTACTATGGTTACTCCATGGTCTAGTGTCTGGTCTGGTTACTATGGTTACTCCATGGTCTAGTGTATGGTCTGGTCTGGTTACTATGGTTACTCCATGGTCTAGTGTCGGGTCTGGTTACTATGGTTACTCCATGGTCTAGTGTCTGGTCTGGTTACTATGGTTACTCCATGGTCTAGTGTCTGGTCTGGTCTGGTTACTATGGTTACTCCATGGTCTAGTGTCTGGTCTGGACTGGTTACTATGGTTACTCCATGGTCTAGTGTCTGGTCTGGTTACTATGGTTACTCCATGGTCTAGTGTCTGGTCTGGTTACTATGGTTACTCCATGGTCTAGTGTCTGGTCTGGTTACTATGGTTACTCCATGGTCTAGTGTCTGGTCTGGACTGGACTGGTTACTCCATGGTCTAGTGTATGGTCTGGTTACTATGGTTACTCCATGGTCTAGTGTATGGTCTGGTCTGGTTACTATGGTTACTCCATGGTCTAGTGTCGGGTCTGGTTACTATGGTTACTCCATGGTCTAGTGTCTGGTCTGGTCTGGTTACTATGGTTACACCATGGTCTAGTGTATGGTCTGGTCTGGTTACTATGGTTACTCCATGGTCTAGTGTCTGGTCTGGTTACTATGGTTACTCCATGGTCTAGTGTCTGGTCTGGTCTGGTTACTATGGTTACTCCATGGTCTAGTGTCTGGTCTGGTTACTATGGTTACTCCATGGACTAGTGTCTGGTCTGGTTACTATGGTTACTCCATGGACTAGTGTCTGGTCTGGTTACTATGGTTACTCCATGGTCTAGTGTCTGGTCTGGTCTGGTTACTATGGTTACTCCATGGTCTAGTGTCTGGTCTGGTTACTATGGTTACTCCATGGTCTAGTGTCTGGTCTGGTCTGGTTACTATGGTTACTCCATGGTCTAGTGTCTGGTCTGGTTACTATGGTTACTCCATGGTCTAGTGTCTGGTCTGGTTACTATGGTTACTCCATGGTCTAGTGTCTGGTCTGGTCTGGTTACTATGGTTACTCCATGGTCTAGTGTATGGTCTGGTCTGGTTACTATGGTTACTCCATGGTCTAGTGTCTGGTCTGGTTACTATGGTTACTCCATGGTCTAGTGTCTGGTCTGGACTGGACTGGTTACTCTGTTCTTTGGTTCATTCCCATGTACAGGGCCAGGACTGTGCATTAGTGTTTGAGCACAGATGAACAGCTTGAGGAATGTGAGGAGAATTCCACAAAAGTTGTTCAGCAAAAGGTGTTTTTTACACAAGTTTTATAGCCCTACTTAAGAAACTGTGTATTATATGAAAAGGAAATTGTAATACTATTACCTAGTTAGCATCTCCATCCAACACACACACATAAACACAAATACACTCACACACACACACACACACACACACACACACACACACACACACACACACACACACACTCACCAAGAATCACTGTAATGGTTTTGGATTGGTTCATGCAGTGGGCAGCTGAGAGGATGAAAAACTCGTTCAGGATGGTTCCCCCACAGAAGCCCATACCCTCTTCGTTCATTAGAAGAGCCTGAAAAAGAAGTAGAAAAATATACAATTCTTAGATATTGAGTGTTCAATCCAATTCAATTGTGTTCATTTATAAAGCACCAATAGCAATTGAAATGATCTCAAATCACATTACAGAGCTCAAGGACTGATACCCTAGAGCAGGAACTCTGCGATGAAAAACTCCCTTCGAACAGAAAGCAACTCCTCTAAATATTCCCTTGTAAAGAATGTACACATTTTTACAAGTTTAAAACAACTCAGACCCTTAACAAATACTTGACTTCACTACATATTATTCAAAAATGTATGTCCGGTAGATGTATTGTAGCGCCAGAAGTCCTCAATGCAAAATGGCATGTTGATCTTTTTTTGCACTGCAATTCATCATGGTTGTACTTTTCAATTGAAAATAAGCATGGATTCCAGCAGTCACCTTCTTAAAATACAGTTTGCATTATATTTTGAATGCGGAAATTATGTTTTCAATTGAAATACATGACAATGACAATAACATGACATGTCATTTCGCATTGAGGACTTATGCCATTATTATTCTTCCATACAAGAATTTGAATATTTGAACATAGGAGATCAAGTTCTTCTTTGATGTGAGCAGTCAGCAGGTTGTGTATCTGCATGATCCTTTGTGTGGGACAACATGTTTATGTGGGAGAGCGATCAGTAGGTAAGAAGTGTATGTGTGTCTTCTGGTGAGGGACAACATGTTTGTGATGTGTTTTAAACTCCACCTGCCATGGGCACTCCCCTGGAGGGCAATCTTCTCCATTAACAACACGTGTGTCCCCTACAGATTCTGGAAGGATAACATCCTCGATCACTTCCTCCACCTCATCCTCCAAGGGTAAGAATAAAGTGGGGCTGATGGTAGTATTAACAATGCTCTCTACTGTCGCTGTGGGTGTGTTGTAATGTGTTGTAGGATTATTATTTAATGTGGTGTTTTCAGCATCTGGGATGTAAATGAAGATTGTCCTTGTCTTCTCCGCAAGAACAACTCCACATTTAAAGGGATCTGTATGGAATGAGAGTTCATATTTCAAGAGTGGCAGTATTTGTTTAAAAACAAAAAAACTATAAAATATTACTATTAGAGTGGCAGTACTTGTTTAAAACCAAAATCAATACAATATTACCAGTAGAGTGGCAGTACTTGTTTAAAACCAAAATCAATACAATATTACCAGTAGAGTGGCAGTATTTGTTTAAAAACAAAAAACAATAAAATATTACCATTAGAGTGGCAGTATTAGTTTAAAACCAAAAATCAATAAAATATTACCATTAGAGTGGCAGTATTAGTTTAAAACCAAAAATCAATAAAATATTACCAGTAGAGCGGCAGTATTTGCCAGTTACAAGGCTGTAGCCCTTAGCGCAGGAGCATTCCATTTTCTTGTCTCTGACATGGCAGAAGTGGTCGCAGCCACCATTCTCATTCTCACACAGCTGAGGGATCGCTACATCATGGGAAAGTCAGAAAGTCATCTTCTCCAAATAAAAACACTGAACATTGAATTTACATGGTCTATCTTGAATGGATGCCCCACTGGACACAGCTTACTCAGTTAAGGCAACACAGTATCACTGAAATCATCAGATTGTACTCAGTTTAACTAGCATAGATGTAGCAGTCCAGCAAGGGCTAGTGTGCACTATCAACAGAGGAGTATGTATACTAGATACTGACATACCAACTTCACAGTTGTAACCATGAAATTCTTGTGGGCAGAAACAATTGTAGTTCCCAACTGCGTCTTTACACTTGCCAGCATTCATACAGGGCTGGGACAGACACGCATCTCCATCTGTTAGGCCCCAAAGACAGAAATGATAAGTGAATGTCAGGGAACCTTTAGAGGTAACAGTTCACAATAATTGCAATTCTCACAGCTGAAATTGTTGTACTAATATGGTAAAATGGAATTACTTTATGGATATGTGCAACAACACCTATAACATCAAGGATTTGTTTTCAACTCCTAATAAGATATACTGAATGCCTTTCCAAATGTTTTATGCAGGCCTCACCAAGAGAATTATTTTGAAGGCAAACTTGAAAGTAATGTCTTCAGCGTTTTTTTATTACCGGTATCTGCCCATCTTACCCATCTCAATGACGACAAGGAGTTCTCTCCATTCAAGTATTCCCTCTCTTTATCCCCCTCCCTTGACAAGTTTATATGTGGCTGTTATTGTGTTATTATTCTGTGTCTAAATGTTGATTTAGGTATTTGCATTAACTTGTGTTATCGTCTGTAGTAAGTTATCGTCGTAAGTCTGCTCTTTTCTTTCCAGAATATATTTTATGAATATGAATATTTTTCATTCAGGTACAGACTGTGTGCCGCGCAGGGTAGATGTTAAAATGGAAGTAGCCTAGCAGCTGCCAACATAATACGGGCACTATCAGTGCCTAAAGTGGTCAGTTTGCCACTTATCTCCCATCTGTTTGAGACGTCGATTAATTCCTCTGCACACTTCCAATGCAAAAGATCTCAATTTCCATACATTGTCAATAAAATGACCTGTGACACCCAGGTAATTGTCATTTCTGACTGACGTCCAGTTGTCACCAGTAAGGGCGACGCTGGCAGCTTGTTCGAGGAGCTGAATTTTTGTGCTCTCTCGCCGTCATACAAGGAATGTATGCGACGGTAAATCGTAAGAATTGTCCCCTGAAGGATTCGAATCACCTCAGACAACCCACCGTCCTCAACTATGTTGATGGGCCGACAGTCACCGGCAACCTAAACTGCGTAAGCGTTGGTAACCTTTTCACAGACTGGTCTAGTTATTTTAGTGAAGTCGTGGAGTGTGGGTTAGCGACCATCTAACCTGGGACTGCTTTCTGTCGGGTGATAACTTAAAGACGAGCTGCTTCTGTGATAGCTAAATTCAGCTTGACAAATGCTACATACAACTTTAGTTTTGTCGGTTGTTCCGTCATTTTTACTCTTAAACTAAAACTTTCCGCCCAACAATCCCTCTGCTCTCTCCATCTTCAACTACCGTCTCGGTCTCTCCTATTCCTGACTGCAGGCACGCGGCGGTCTCGTGTCATGTGTCAATGCACATCGGAAATATTAAAATATTTTATCGCATTAATCTCGGCCACAATAATCTCATAGATTAACGCGTTAACTTTGACAGCCCTAATTTTAATACATTTTATTGGCAAAAATAACAATTTACATTACAGTTCGTAATACTCTCAGAACCAGATCATTTTTTCTTCTTTGCCTGAACCACCAGTGTCTTCATGGCCCGCTTTCGCTGTTTTGCCACGTCTCAGCCTCGCCCCTTTGTCTTCTTCAGCAGGCGTGCTTTCAGCTTCTGATGTGATGCAACAAGGCAACTTCGCGTTAATATTTCCATGCACTCGCGGTCCCTTCTGGTGCGCGCACCTGTTCGCAATTCACTGAATCTCGCGCTCCCTTCTGCCACGCGCACCTGTTCGCAGTTCACTGAATATGAATACCTACACCCCCCCCCCAAAAAAAACATTTCTCATCGAATCTACACGATTCACGTAGGTCGCCTATTTTGGTTTCAAAACGGCGAATTTCGCCGAAAGGTGAGGGATTTTCATGCCTGTTATAAACTTCCTGTTTCCTGTTCCATTTACCTTGGCCCAGGTAGCTTACTTATAAACTTCCTGTTTCCTGTTCCATTTACCTTGGCCCAGGTAGCTTACTTATAAACTTCCTGTTTCCTGTTCCATTTACCTTGGCTCAGGTAGCTTGTGGCTTGTCTGAACGTTTAATTGCAGCAATGAAAATAAATGTGCGTGCGTGAAAACTATTGTAAAATGGTGCCAAAAATTACACAATTTTACAATCAGCCATGATTCAGTAAATATTATGGATTATTTTATATGCCTATATTAAATGATATATCAAATATAAACATTTAAACAAATAACATTTCAGTAATATTTTCACCCGTATCCCCACCCAAAGCCCTGATGTTCGTATTTCTTTTTTTAAACAAAGTGTGTCAAATTTCTCGCACGCACATAGTTTTCATTTAGCAGCTGATACGTCATGCTAAAACACCTCTTGTTTCATTACAAATGGAACAGACCTGGTTTAGACCTGCTTTTGTGAGGCGGAGAATTCTCACACAAATTAGAGACGCGCTCTCGTCAGGCAGTCTTAGTAGATACCACCAGGGGCGTAACTATAGGGGGTGCAGCAGGTGCGGTCTCACCTGGGCCCACCTAGCCGGGGCCCATAGACATAAATATGTCAATCTAAATAGGCTGAATAGCCAAGTCGCATTGCCAAAAATACTGATGTATACCCATATTCAGTGAAAAAATTACACTGACAAGTGGTATAGGCAGAATATGTGCGCGGGGGGAGGCGCCATGGCGGCGGCGGTTACAAACATGAAAAAAAAAAGGGTATGGGACTGTAAAATGTTCGAGAACCACTGCCTTACGGCACTGACTAGGGCCCGTCATAATAGCCTGCACATGGGCCCGTGATAACTACGTTACGCCACTGGATACCACTAAATATATAATTAGGCGCACTTTACACATCTCCTCCCATCTTTTTGCGGAAAACAACCACCCTTCCTTATACCCTTCCATTTATGCTTAAGTATAAGACCGGAATCTGCGGTTTTACCTAATAGGCCAGGCCTAATGGGCCTAATGTGCCCATTTTGGAGCCAAAAATAGAATTAATTGTAAAATAATTTTTTTCAGCATATATCATTTCTATGAGGTGTCCAGAACAACATACTAAAAGTCCTAAGAAATCCTAGTTGAGGAAATATGTTTAATTCTCATCAATCTGAGATGTGTGCTAATAATGCATGGCAAAAATACACCTCAAAAATTTATTTTTTTCCTTTACTCCTAACAAAATAAAACTTTACACAATGAAAGTACCCATGAAAAGTAAAATCTTTTGTATAACAAGTTTCTTTGAAAATGAATTTTAATATGCAAATGAGCTATACACTAATCGAATATGCCCCAAATACACCCAAATAGGCTTAATTTTTTCCTTTACTCCTACCACAATAAGACTTTACATAGTAAAAGTATACATGAAAAGTAACTTTTTTTGTATTACAAGTTTCTCTTGAAATGAATTTGAATATGCACATGAGCGCCACACTCATTGAATATGTCCTAATTGCATAGGCAGAAACACCATACCCCTGGCAGGTACTACCAAGCCAGGCAGTTTTCAGGTTAGAGGCCAGTCTAAAAGCAGCATTGCCATCTCCCATTGGCAGTAGGATGATTGGATGAAGATTGGGCCGATGTATTTGTCATACATATGAATGGTGTTTATAGTATTATGTATTATGTATGTATTATAACCTAATGCCAGTGGGTTATCAATGCCCTAATGCCTGCTATAGTAAGTCTATCCAATGGCTGTAAACTATTTCGTATGGCAACACATGCCACTGAGGAGTCTTGACTTCTTACTAAACATGGATACCATCCTACAAACAACAATACACTTCATTACATATAAGAGAATCTTACCAACATACACGTTCCAGAATTCATCCTGATAAGAAAAAATGAAATCAGTCATTTTGATCACCAATAACACATTTATGTGCACAAAAACCAGTGATATTATGTCAAAATTATCTTGTGAAAAATGACTGAGAAGAACTGAACCTGCAACAAAACAATGAGAGAGGTTAAAGGTTAAATGAGAGTGGTTAAACATACCGTTTTCTCCTCATGCTCAAATATTTCTCTGGCCTCTTCCCGGTCACAAACTTCCTCTACACACTCCCGCTCCATATTGCCCTGCCGGAATTCCTCAAATGGGCTGTTGGCCCGCTTCCCTCGTTTAAGCACCTGACTGGCATCCTGATTCTGGAGGAAGACTGATGGGGGTCAACAATAACATCATCAGAAACATTACTGATATCATTATTATCATCACTGGAGTCATGGTCAGAAACATTACTGATATCATTGGGCCTCATTCTCGAACATTTTCTGAAGTTTCTTCTGAAATGTTTCTTACGGGCTTCGGAAAAACAACGTAAGAAAAAGACATCCGACAAATTCATGAACGCTTGAAAATATGTTCCTAGGCAGCAGAAGTGCTCCACCGGAAGAGTTTTCTTAAATTGAAAGCGCGTTCTCGTGCTCCTGAATTTGCATACATACACGCCCCGCCAGCTCCTTCTAAGGGCACGCAACCGTAGTGACGTCTGCAGTCGGAATTGACCGAATCTACACGAAAGCAACTCGTAAACGACTCATGTCAAAGCGGAAAGCGAGCACCGTCGAGTAAACGCAGATCTAACTTCAAGGGTGGACCATTGCAGGATGTAGATGTGTCCATTCTATTCCACTATAGCTATATCAACGTGATTGAGTTTAGTGCTTATTTATGTATTCACTTACATTTGCTGTGTTCGTGTACATTCACATTTATATTTACTCATTTAGCAGACGCTTTTGTCCAAAGCGATGTAGGCTACAAGGGAGAGAACAGCCAAGCTACGAGCAATAGAGACCTAGTGTAACAATAAATACTACTTTACATAAGAAATAGAAAAACGAAATAGAAAATAAAGACGAAGTGCAGGAATGTAACTGCTGTAAGTGCAAGTTAAGCACTAGTCGAAGTGCCAGTTAGGAAGGGAGGTGCTCTCTGAAGAGTTGGGTCTTCAAAAGCTTCTTAAAGGTAGAGAGGGACGCCCCTGCTCTGGTAGTGTTAGGCAGTTCGTTCCACCAACGTGGAACTACAAATGAAAATTCTGGATTGCCGTACTTGCACAGACGGCAGTGCCAAACGACGCTCACTAGACGAGCGCAGTCCTTTTATTTATTTTATGACATCACGGTGCCTCGTAGAATCATGACTATACATGTTAAACGTAATTGTTAATGATACAAATATTCTCGTAATTATTATTATTATAATTACTTTAATCCGAGGATGTCTGTAGAGTTGATGTGAACGCAATCACCAACGAGTTCTCACAAATTCATTAACACTTCTAACACGGAGAGTTTTCTTAAATGCGATTCCTCCCACGGGGCCATCTTGTGGTTTTTTAAGGAATCGCATTTGAGAAAACTCTGGCCGAGTTACGACTGCTATTTCGAGTTCGGAAAGTCTTCTGAAGTTCAGAACAAATCCCAGATGAGAGAACTTTCATGAATGCCAAATGTTTTCCTAAATCCAATTCAGAAGAAATTCCTCTTAAATTCTTCTTAACTGCGTTCGAGAATGAGGCCCATTATCATCATCACTGGAGTCATGGTCAGCGCTGGAGGTACAAATTGGAATTCCACATGATGATTTTTTGCTATGTGAAACTGAAGGTGCCATATGGTGAAAAATGGCACCTTTGTTGCTGTTTTTTAAATAAGACATTACAATGTAACATACCGTTGTACTGGGCCTTTCTACGTGGGCTGTTACCTTCCTTGACTGCCACACCCACAAACTACACGGAGGCATGCTTGACTGCGGACATTGGATTTGGTGATTGTTTTCTGTTATTATTGTATTATTTAACATGATGATAAACTTTCACCAATGTTTAGACCCACCAATCTCTCTATAGTAGGTATCTAGATAGTTAGATGGACTAGCTAGTGCACAGGTTAATTATATAGCTGGTATTCTAATTACGATATAATTCTCAGAAGCATCAGGGCTTCATGTGACAAACACCAGTCTCTCTGTGTTTCCAGTAAATGCTGGGTGAAGTGATGGGTGAAGTGATCAAGAAAAAAAGCTCAGGCCTTTATTGGAAGTTTTATGGTATTTTCCTTCAGTTTAGCAGCCCTCAGCATCTTTCTTCAAGTGTTTAATTGTATTGTGTATGGTAGATTTGTTTGATATTTATTAGTGCTGTCAGTTTAACGCGTTATTAACGGCGTTAACGCAAACCCATTTTAACGCCGTTCATTTTTTTATCGCGAGATTAACGTGAATTTTTTTTTAATCAATTTTTTTTTTTTTTTTTTTAGATAAACATTCTTTTTGGCCTCGCAAACTGTGTAGTAGGCGAACGTTACGGTTATAGTGCGGTTAACTGCACTATAGGCTGAGTCCTTGTTTACCTGAAATGTGCACTTTATCATTTTATTTTGTACCGCCCTGTTTGGCAATATTGGTTTTCAATAAAATAAAACATTTGCATAAAGCAAGCCAATCAACTTTTCCATGTTGATAAGGGCATTCAAATAAAAATAAAATGATGGAAAAAAAAAAAACCGAATAAAAAAAAAAGATAAAAATTTGCGATTAATCACGATTAATTTTGAGTAATTTTGACTATGACATAAATGCGATTAATCGCGATCAAATATTTTAATCGTTTGACAGCACTAATATTTATTCATCATCCTGGCGTAGTACACAACTGTAGAGTTTTGAGTGTATTTTTAAAAAAAAATTTTGCGACATCACTTCACAACTCTCCCCCTGTTCTCCAAAGAAAAAAGAGGAACGGTCATCAATGACAAAGCGGGAGATAGATACCTCACACTCTGCCTGATTCACGCTCATCATCGTGATTTGCGAGACTGAACACAGGGTGTTTGCCTGAAGTATTTGCTTGATTCTAGGTAGGAATTGTGCCTCATCTTTTCTCAACCCCCCCCCTTGCTTCTATCCCTCTACTGGGCCCGCCTCAAGCTCAAGGTCTCTTCCTGTTCAAATAGAGTTTCACTGTGGCCTCTTGCTTGCTCTAGTCTAGGGGGTTCATGTCTTGGGTTGAATTTTCTTTGAACCAAGTTGATAAAGAACTACAATGAACCCTTTGTTTAGATGATTTCACAGATATCGCACCTCATTGAGCTGATCAAAATGCCGATTTTTATTGCTTGGTCAGCTGAATAAAAAAATGCACACAGCATGGTGATAATCATTACAAGTCAGGGCATCTGGAGCAGCGGCGCTCGTGGGAGAGCTGACAGGTGGCCACAGGGCGAACAGGAAGGACAAGGCATTTGCTAGGGCTCAAAGGGACTGGAACGAAAGGAGCAATAAAAAAAAATGTCAAGGCTAAATATTGATTATTCACAATTAGTAAGTTATTACTGTACAAACACTGATGTTTTTTTTTATAGCTTCACTGATATGGCTGGTAGTATTTTTTGGGGGATTTGACATAAACTGCTCTCCCACAGGACTAGGGCAGTAGGTTTGTACATTCCCTCCCTATTGGAGCCATTCATGTGAGGATAGAACCAGCATTTTTTTGGTTCCACTTGTGAGAAAAGTATTAACATTGATGGTAATTAGTTTTATACCATATATTGAAGATTCAGTCTTAGGTTTGATCAGTCAGGATTCAGGTTTATTCTTGAAGAATGGCGGCCGACCACTTGTGAGACAGAGACTTTCAGATCCATCCTCCCTCACAGAACTTCACCTCAGCATATCTGACTTGTTCCTTGGGGAACAGTCTGTTACATACACTGACATTAAGGGGTGTTACCGTCTATTCAAATGGGCCATGCATGCAGGGTTCTTTGTCTCGACCTGGGGGGGGGGGAGGTGAGACCAATGTCGCACCTCACTCCCCTGGTCAAAATCAAGTATATTCACCCTGGAACTGTTTACATGCTAGTTAAGTCCAAATAAAAGTAACAATTAGAACTAGGTATAATATCATTGACTTATTGACTATGGAATATTCTTATGACCTATGCTGGTCCCTTCAACATTTATGCATAATTAGGCAAATGCACCTACAGCGCCAGCAATGATGCCATTTTAACAGACAACACTTTCTTTAAAGTCCACCTGTCAGTCAACATTTCCAGCAGCAACATCAGCATCACTGAAAGTTTACCTTGACGTTCATACAAAATTTCTTGAGAAGTATTTACGGGCTCAATGGCCTACACATAACATCATTACTTACCACTACAAGGGGCTAAATCCGTCTTAACTTTTTCAACACATCAAATTCACTTTGTTTTGCTTATCCCTCCACTAACATACTAAGCACAGGAAGAACGTACCATCTGCAGAAGTTTGGTGAAGCAGCAGGAAGAAAGAAACCGTCCAAAAGACCTGTAACATGGTCAGTCCTCTAAAAACCCTTTAGTTCTCTCCTGGATCCTACTATGAGAAATCAGATACTGGAGGAGGTCGATGACCCGCTCAGCAAAAATGAGTGACAGGGAGCGAGAATGAGAAAGAGGGGGAGGGATTCACAGAGGGTTAATGAAAGGGGGAGGAGAGGACAGCTCAAATCCAATAATGTAAATACTGAACTGTTGGCTTAGGGCAAAGTCCCAAAACAGTTTTGACTATTGTCAGACAGCTGTGATTACGAGGGAGTCTAGTAATCAGTACCATCATTTCACTGTTTATTTAATGTACTCTGCCAGTGGTGCATACATAAAGACATGGATATCTGCCTTAGAGAGTTGACAAGTGTAGCAGCAACCACAACAGCATTATTGTGAGTTTTCCAGTTGGTACTCTTGATTGTGCCACTACAGCTCTTTGAAATAGTACAAGGTTAATAAAAAGCTGATTAGTTTAAGCATTATTATTTTTATGAACAGTTTATTAAATAGTGAATTTCATGTTAAAATGCCAAACTGCTGCACAGAAAAACATTTTTTGTGGATATTCCTAAAAATAGTCTGTGTGCTCTGGAAAACTGTTGTACAGGTGTCCTGCAGCTGAGCAAAAAGCCCTGTCGGACAGTTTAACCACAAGTTGCTGTGTCAGCTACTTGAGAGGTCATCACTACATTTACATTCAAAATCAATAGTCAACACTAAGGAAGCTAGAGTGAGTTTTACACATAACAATCCAAGTTAAATAGAGTCCTATGTTGAAAACATGTACATTTTTATCAAGTTAAGAAACCTGGGGTCTGATTTATAAAACGTTCATACGCATAAGTTGGGTCTTTGAATGTGTGTATGCTATAATGTGTCCATGCTAAAATGTTCTACACCAAGTTCAGACTCATAAACACAGTATTTGATGTGGAAACCGTGGGCTACTTGCCAGGGGCCTTGAACATAGAGATTCCATTTTTCATTTATAAACACAGTCTTTGACATGGGGAAAAATACTCAGTTCCACTTCAGGTCTCGACTTGGCATTCCTAGAGGCAATGTTAGGGTATTGTATTTGGATGTCCAAGAGCACCAGTTGCATGGACGAAGAATGGTAGGAAGTCGCGTATTTAGAAAGGAGCTACTGTTTTCATGTCATTTTCTCTCTCCACCACACCACTAGGTGCTCGCAAATGCTGATGGATGTAGAAACATTGGGCCTCATTCTCAAACATTTTCTGAAGTTTCTTCTGAAATGTTTCCTACGGACTTCGGAAAACCAACGTAAGAAAAACATTAAACTTAAGCTATCTAACACAATGTAACTAGGCTAGTTTGGTGTTGCTGGCCACGGGGAGGCACAACTAAGTTTTTACACCTCAGCTGGCAACAGTGCAATGCTAAGTATGCTAGCTGTATGCTGTGCTCATATTATGGCTGTGTTCGAATTCTCAGATAGCTGTCTTAATCCTTGATCTCTTGTTAGACAGGGGTCTGACGAGACAGGTCCTTTCGGGGAAAGGTATCTCAAAAACCGTTGATTTCGAACAGTCTATTAAGATAGCATGTACGGCAACATGACGCTGTGTCATCACGCTGTGTGTGCTTATTTGCTAGTTAGTAGCTACTGTTAGCGACCTGGCTAACGGATACATCGCTAACGAAATCAGACTATTTTTGTTAATCAATCATGACATAAGTATATAGTACACTGTTTATTTCTCGGTAACTTTTAAAAAAAATTACCAAAAAAAGCAAAAGAAACGTACATCGGTGAATACTTTTGTGGAACTTCGACGATTTCATCCGCCATCTTTTTTTTTATTTGTCTCTGGTTAGGGGATGGCGCAGAGAGTTATAGGTAATAGCTGCCGCAATCGAGACATCAAGGCAGCTCATAGGCTCTCTTGAAAAATGACCGTTATGTGACGTATTTCAAGGTATCTTATTAAAGCGAAAGACATTTCGAACAGTCCCTGCTCTCTTAATAGAAAGGAAGGAAGGAAGGAGGCATTTTAAGACATTTCGAACACGGCCTATGGTCACGTAACCTGGAACTCATATAGATATTTACACACATTGCTTTCCTTGCTCAGCATGGGAGGCTGCTTGTGCTTCAACCACTTCATGGTAAAATAAATTGTCTATCAATTTCCTACTCACACTGATTGACTGTGTGCTAGCCTTTGGCATAGTCACCACACATCAATTGAAGACCTGCCAGCCAAGTATTTCCATGCATTTTCCTGTAAACCCGTCTGGGCCCCATTCGTCGTAAGGGCTGAAGCTAAGTTAATCCATTGTCCGTTTAGCCCGTTAACATTAGCGAGCTGATTGAGAACAGCAAATATCGGTTTGTCAACGGCTCATCCGCCTCCAAATCATGTGGTTAATTTCAACCAGGCTAAACTTATCAGGGCAATTGCGCGTGCACGTCCTACTTCAAAAGGCAGGAAAGGTCGATCACCAAAACAATGATTTTCTAACGGTATAATGGTTCTAAACTCAAAGAAAAGGGCTCTTTTTTTCTCCGCTGGCGTGCAGGAGATGAAGAATACAAGACCATAATCATGGCAAAATTCAACACCGCCACTGCTGTGAGAGCAAGGTGTGTTGGGATGTTTATAGGGTGATATCTATGTATGCATACCTGACGGCAAGTGTGAACTGGTACAGAGTATACCCCTACCGGTTCGTAACTGCAAAGTTGCTAGTTCGAATCCCCTCACCTCCTTCCTCGCTGTAGTTTACATTTCCTTGTAAGTCGCTTTGAATAAAAGCGTCTGTTAAATGACTAAATATATTAATAAAAAATGCAATAAATTGAAGCAGTGAAAATAAATTGTCTGTATTTCTCTCTATTATCATGAGTCCACCTTAATCATTTTCTACAATAATGATACGCTATGGTGTACTAATAACACTGTCATATAATTATGAGTGCTTTGTTCTCCGCATCGCCGACACTACAAAAATGTACCACTCGCAAAAAAGCGCAAGACAGTCAATGTTCGACTGTGGTGTTTGCAATAAATGACTCGAGAAGGTCTTGTAAATTAATTATTCCTTGTCGGCTGAATCGGTAGCGCTCATACAAGAACTCATCATGATGGAATAATGGATCTTGGCGATCGCAAAAAACTCTCCCTATGCTAAAATAACTATCTAATATCAGTCCTTGGTCAATGGGATCCCTCCTTTTTCCGGGGGTGTGGCAAGCTTATCCAGCTACACTTAAGTTAGCCTGCCCTGGAGCAGGTTAGTGCCAATCGATATGTAACTATGGTGATTTATCAAAAGTTGCTTCCACGAACCAAAAAGAGGGGCGTTTTTTTTTTTTATCTTAGCCTGAAAATTAGCTCGCTAAACCGCTTAGCGAGCTACGACGAATACCCCCCTGGTCTTGATTCCGTTTATTGACAATAATAAATAACAACACTTCTGTCTTCTTTTACTGATATTCAAGTACGTAATGACAAGCCGCTTAAAGTGGGGAATTATTTGGGGCTATTTTCATGTGGGAAAATCACATCCCTAGGTAATGTCACCTCAAAGTGCATTATTTTCTGATACCAATTAAGTCTATTGTCCTGCTTATACCACAGTTGCCACACTAACGTATGCGGAAATAATTTTCATGTTTTGATCCCCAAAAAGGACTTGTAAAACTTTGGTTCTTTTCACCACACATTGAGTCTTTTCCTAAATACTTAATGGATGATTGCTATGGCCCAAGCCCAGTCGTTCGTTCTATACTGTTTGTTGCCAAGCTAGCAAATCCAAGCTTTCTGGGATCACTGTGGTCCTTCCCCCCAATGTAGTGTAACAGGGCTAACAGGGCTAACAGTGCTTATAGCTACTTCAGACATGTGTAACATGTTACTTCTCTGTACTTCCATTGGTCAACTAATGTGTAAGTCTGTCACAAAATTACAGTTCATTTAAACTTCACAACGAGCATAGCAAATTGATATGCAAGTGTACGGACAAAAAACTGGGACTACTAAATACAAATATCAGTTAATTGACGTTCTAAAGAGGAAGTTCAACTAAGCTGTGGTACAACTTATATTATTGGTGAAAGCACTTTATGACATAATTGTGAGTTTTTTTTATTATAGGGAGGAAAAGTAATCAAGTCACCCTTTGTGATTTTCATCCTAACACTGAACGAAATGAATGAAATGAAACGATGTTTCTAGACGTTTTTTTTTTATCTCGGTCCACAAAGAAAAGTTTGTGGAATGGTTTCCATGCTTTGAGATAGTAGTGATCATAGTTTATCTGCTTTGAGAGAGTAGTGATCAGTTTATCTGCTTTGAGAGAGTAGTGATCATAGTTTATCTTCAGCTACAACTGTCACATAGATGACATCACCAGTTTATGCACCTCACCGAACTCATCAAAATGGCGATTTGTATTGCTTGATTGGCTGAATATTTTTGTAATAACAAAACAACAAAGCATACCGTGTGGTGATAACCATTAGAGGTCAGAGCATGTGGAGCAGGGCCGCTACTCACATAGCCAACTGAAAGGTGTCGGGGCTAACACAAAGCACTAGGCATATGCTATGGTGAGTGTATGTTGACTTATATGTAGTGCTGTCAGTTTAACGTGTTATTAACGGCGTTAACGCAAACTCATTTTAACGCCGTTAATTATTATTATTATTTTTTTTATTAACTTTATTTTTGGCCTCGCAAACTGTGTAGTAGGCTAACGTTACGGTTTGAGTGAATGGTGAGCGCGATAGGGCGAAATTGATGATAAAAAGCTTCTGAATGGAAAGCTTAGTTTTAAAAGTTGTGTTGTGCAAAAGAAACGAGCTTCACTGTTGTCTGAAAATGTAAACAGGCAGCTGGCTGAAAGCAAAGAAGTAGTAGGCTTACCTTTTATTGGTAACCTAACTGTTACGGTTCATTGTTTCTGAAATAAGAGGCCTGACTGGTATGTTCCCAGGAAACTTGAAAAAAAGAAAATATTAAGCCATGGTTTAACTGCACTATAGGCTAAGTCCTTGTTTACCTGAAATGTGCACTTTATAATTTAATTTTGTACCACCCTGTTTGGCAATTATGGTTTTCAATAAAATAAAACATTTGCATAAAGCAAGCCAATCCACTTTTCCATGTTGATAAGGCCATTAAAATAAAAATGAAATGATGGAAAAAAGAAATAAACAAAGGGACATTTAGAATAGATACAAATTTGCGATTAATCGCGATTCATTTTGAGTTAACTATGACATAACTGCGATTAATCGCGATTAAATATTTGAATCGTTTGACAGCACTACTTATATGCCTTACCATTTAAGAGCCTTTTAGATGCTAAGGATGTGTCTCAGTGCTGTTGTTTTAAAGGACCCATCGTATGCCCATTTTACCACAAGTTGATATGGTTCCTTGGGGTATTAATGAAATGTCTGTAACATAGTTTGTTCAAAATACCACAAGGATCATTATAAACTGTACCCTTTTACCCTGCTTAATACAACCCTTCTCTCAAACACGCTGTTTTGAGCTCCTATGCTAATGAGCCAGCTAACCCTTCCCCCTCCTCCGTGGTTTTGGGCTAATCTTTGAAACGAAAAATATGGCCACTGGAAACGAGATAGAGACGTAGATTGTTCAGACCCTGGACAAGAAGAGGCTCCCAAACAAGTTCAAGAATTTAGGGTACAACAGGACGTTTCTGAATGGTAAGTACATTTTGTCAATTCTACATTTGTTTTTTTATTTTTTACTTTGGCTAAGGAAATATGGTCTGTTGTCGGTGTCGAGAGCATCGCAATGCTAGTAAATAGTGTGTGCATGTACGAGTATGTAACAAATACAGTGTGTTTATGGAAGTTACTGTTTGTGAAAAGTGTTTATATAAATGCAGGTAATGGGAACGCCATTATGCCTGCTACACGAGCAACAGCCAAACAAATACACCCTTCTCTTCAGTGTTCTGTCAGAATACAATTTTTCAATAATTCAACCAGATGGCTTGCAGGATAGCTTGCTTTTGATGGCTGGACTGTTTGAATTTTTATGTATCCTGTTTAATAATTTTTCTCAAGTGGTGCATAGCAAAATACACGAGTTAAGCTCCAGCTGTAAAGTAAAATATTATCTGAAAACATTAATGGACCAAGCAGGTGTAGAACATAACGTATTTACCTCATTCAAACCTTGTTTTTTCATTATATTGTTGTATTTGTCGACTTACGTCTGTAACTGTAACACAACATTCAAATACACTTTACCTGCAATGTTGTCACTTTTTAAAAATCTTTTATCTATTCAGGTGTATTTGTGCCAAGTGTGAGCAAATGCCTACAGAGCCTGAGAATGTATGCTGCAGGAAGATACCACAAGTAGAATTCTTTGTGAATGGCATTGTAATTATGCGGCCATCTTCTGTTTTATATTCCATGATACTTACACTTTCAATATTCAAGGTAACAAGAAGACTACTGCAGCTTCCAAACCAACCAACATGCAGGCATGGTTAATCATTCGGGCCTTGTACCTGTTGACATGTTACATACCAAAACTGTGTCTATAGACTTTTTAAGCATAGTTATTAAATGTACTGGCTAGTACATGGGTAATAATAATAATTAAAAAAAATTATAATGAAAACATTGGTTGTGCCATCAGTAGCCATACTGTTTACAAAGGAAGACTCAACAGATGTGTGTCACCATTTATTCTCTCAATACAATGTAAACTTTGCTCAGACGTTACAGGTCTTTGGCATACAGAAGCTTTGTTAGCTGGTTTTGGGGCTTTCTGGGACGAAAAATCCGAGTGGTCCTGCCCTTCTGCTGGTGCTCCAGATATGCATCTTTGAGGATCTGTCTGACAGGCCACATGATGTAGCCTAGGACAATGTCCAGATGTTCTTACTAAAGAACAAAAGCAATGTTATGCATGTTTTTTCCTGAATGTAGTAAAAGGAAAATACTCCATACTGTAAATAAAAGCTAAACAAATTAAAATGTCATCTCACTGACCATTATCCTTGCACTGCCATGCATACAACATGAACTAAAAGCAAATACATCACTAGCATTTGAAGAAATGTTGTATTGCATTACACCTAATATCAGTTTCACAACACAGAAGAGTAGGTACAATAACATTGGCATACTACCAACCCAGCATTTTTCTCATAAATCATTATGAAATAATCATACAGTGAAGAGTATTTTTAACTTGTGCTGTACTACACACAAAACCCTCAAATGCCCCACAGTGACAAACTGTTTTGGTAACTGCAGGTGAGGCTAAGCTGCTTATCAAGTCGTTTATGAATGACGCCCATCATTGTAAAAATCCTTAGGGATAGCTATACACAAGCTGGCGCCGAGGTCTCACACACCAGCTGCATGAAAACACACCGCAAAAAAGTGTCTCTTAGCAAAATTACATTCAAACTAGCTGCTGTTCATGTAAGCATGGAACAGCCGTGTTCACGCCTGACTTCTTTTTAATTCGAAAAAAGCGCTGCCTTCAGCGCGAGAAATCTCTAACCTTATCAACGGAAATCATACATTTTAGCGATACATTATTATCCGTTGGTTATCAACTACTATTATTAGCTAGCTACTATGGCGAATAAAATGCATTTACTTGCTTTAGCTTAGGCGTTTGAGAAGGAGGAGGGTGTTCGTGAACAGCCAAGGCGCCATTAATGGCTGCATTAAATCCTCAATTCATGGATTATCTTAGCTATGATACTCTCTTGAGCAATCTACAGTGCAGTGGGGTATGTTGTGCTGTTGGATGTGACAACAGACGCCAAAAAGAAACCTAGATGTACAATTGATACAATCGTGAATAATTGCGGTGTCTTCTCTCTGCTAAACTCTCCTGAGCAAGCTAGAGTGCTAATAGCTAGCGAGCTGTATAGCTCTTTTATATGGGTTTTAGCTAGAACTTGTTAGCCCATATTGGCACTCTTGCTTGCTCAGGAGATTAGTTTTGATAAGACACAGCACTTATTCACGATTGTATCAATTAACCACCACTAAAATAACACGGTTGATAAATCGCTGTTTGAAGTAGTCCCCCTACAACATGCTAACGTTGCTAACCACCACACAACATGTCTAAAAGAAGCAAATACCAGAATTATTTAAAAACAAAAATACTTACATTTCCCTCGTCTTCAGTCCTGCGACGGATAGATGGCACGACCCCCCTTTCAATATCAACCTTCCAGCGAGTCCAGCGTTATATTGGCCCAGGTTGATAAAACAGTCCAATTCAAAGTGGTTAGCGCACACTAACAGATATTTGCCAACTCTTGCAGGAAGATTGCCTTCATATATGAAATCAATCCATTTCAATCTTGTATCTTCTGAAGCTGGAGTCACATGAAGGCATTTGTGCTGATCTGTGCAGCCGAACACTGAGCATCTTGGTTGTCGACGTTGATTCATGCTGCTAGCTAGCTTATCCAAGTGTTTCCAAGGCTTGCAAGAATAAAACGGCGCCAGGTCACCGAACCGTCTTTAAACTGGGTGGGTCGAGTGGTGGTGGGGGGCGGTCCAAGGCCATGTAGCCAGACTCCCTACATGGGCGTGCTTCAAAATCTACGTAGACGTTGGTGGTGATCCCATTGGACGCACTCAAGCATATCGTTTCTGACACCACAACAAGCCGCGTGAGTTGTTTTTTCCCAGCGTGTTTGTGTTGGGAGACATGCCAGATACCTTTAGGTTATTTGCATAACCCTGGTTCTCTGATAGCATGAGTGAGGTGTCTCACTATGGGATACGCCCCAGCCCGTATTCCTCAGAAGCCTTATATCATTACGCCAGCCCCATTGGCTGGCACCTGTGGCCTGGGGAGACCCCGCCTTCCTATATCTAGGAATACACAGCGTCAACTCGTCATTCAAAACAAGCAAACCTCTTCCTCGCTTCGCACAGCAAGGAGGGTAATGCAGTGAGACACCTCACTCATGCTATCAGAGAACCAGGGTTATGCAAATAACCTAAAGTTCTCTTTCAAGCATTCGTTTCGATGTCTCACTATGGCAGTAGTTTTCAAACGTTTTGTCCGGGGACCCCATAAAATCCATTTGCCAAGTCTCGCGACCCCCCACACATTTTGACAGGATATTATAGGTCTAAATTCAGTTTCATCTTGAATGATGAGACTGCTTGCTGAGACATCCAAAATGCCCTATGGCTATGGCAACACCCCCTAAACCTGGTGCTCTCCTTGAATCCTTCGCACCCATTGACCTCCCTGAACTAAACTCCCTGATCCTCTCATCTCGTCCATCGACGTGCCTACTAGACCCTATCCCCACAAAACTTCTTAAACATGCACTATCGTTATTAAGTGAGACATTACTTAATGTAATGAATAATTCACTAATTTCCGGATACGTCCCCAAATCATTTAAAATAGCAGTGATCAAACCATCTCTCAAAAAACCTAACCTTGATCCTGATAATCTAGCTAACTATAGACCCATATCTAACCTCCCCTTCTTGTCAAAAATACTTGAAAAAATAGTAGCTAAGCAACTTACTTCCTTTCTACACCAAAACAAAATCGAAGAAACCCTCCAATCTGGCTTTAGAGCCCACCACAGCACTGAAACGGCCTTAGTCAAAGTCCTGAATGACCTACTAATCGCATCCGATCATGGGTGCACCTCAATACTAGTTCTCCTAGACCTTAGTGCCGCCTTCGACACTATAGATCACCATATCCTATTACAGAGACTTGAACACCATGTTGGCATCAAAGGCTGTGCCTTATCCTGGTTTAGATCTTACCTCTCTGATCGCCATCAATTCGTTCACGTCCATGAGAAGTCATCCAATCACACTAGAGTAAGCTACGGTGTTCCCCAAGGCTCTGTCCTCGGACCACTGCTCTTTTCCCTTTACATGCTACCCTTAGGTGCTGTCATAAGGAACCATGGCATTAACTTCCACTGCTATGCTGATGACACCCAACTCTACCTATCCATGAAACCTGATGAAATTGTACATTTACCCAAGATAGAAACTTGCCTGCAAGATGTAAAATCTTGGATGGCTAACAACTTCCTGCTCCTCAACTCTGATAAAACTGAGGTTATGCTTGTAGGCCCCGATCAATTGAGAATGACACTATCTAGCCATCTATCCACACTCGATGGCATCCCAACACCCAATACTAGCATCAAAAACCTTGGTGTAACTATCAACCAAGACCTCCTATTTGACTCACACATAAAACAGATCTCAACAATCATCATTTTTTCATTTACGCAATATTGCCAAAATTAGAAAAGTTCTATCCCTCCAAGATGCAGAAAAACTAATCCATGCATTTATTACTTCCCGACTAGATTACTGCAATGCTCTCCTGTCCGGATGCAGCATCAACTCAATAAAGAGCCTCCAACTTATACAGAACGCTGCTGCCCGTACACTCACCAGAACTAAAAAATATGAGCACATCTCACCTGTACTTGCCTCTCTGCATTGGCTCCCTGTCAAAAGTAGAATTGATTTCAAAGTACTCCTGCTAACATACAAAGCCCTAAATGACCTGGCTCCAAACTACCTTAAGGAACTAGTTGTCCCCTACTGCCCCCTAAGACCGCTCCGTTCCCAGAGTGCAGGCCTCCTTGTAATTCCAAGAATATCAAAAACCACAGTAGGAGGCAGAGCCTTTAGCTACCGAGCCCCCCTCCTCTGGAACAATCTCCCTGCCTCCATCCGAGATGCAGACACCCTACCTATATTCAAATCAAGACTAAAGACATTCCTCTTTAGTGCATCCTATAGCCATAAGTAATTGCGTCAACAAACCCATCACCTGCTGGGCCAGCCAGTCAGCAAGCATAACTAGACATAACTGAACACATAATAAAAAAATAAATAAAAAATGTATATCACTGGGCTACAGACAGCGTATGTTGTACCCTGCAACCCTAACAAAGCTTACGACTAAAATCT
Organism: Clupea harengus; assembly: GCF_900700415.2. Classification (NCBI taxonomy): domain Eukaryota; kingdom Metazoa; phylum Chordata; class Actinopteri; order Clupeiformes; family Clupeidae; genus Clupea; species Clupea harengus. The sequence continues at coordinate 576,627 of NC_045172.1, read as the reverse complement.
CCATATGTACCAAACCAAACTAATTGCTAAATTGCAGCATAACTAATGCTAAACCAAACTAAATGCCAAACCAAACTAAATGCTAAATGCCAGAATAGCTAAACACATCTAAAACACATGCAATACCCCCCTAATCAACATAAGTGGGCTACAGACAGCGTATGTTGTACCGTGAAGGAGTGCGGAAGATCCCGGGTACAGCACACGGCGCGTATTGCGACTGTCACCAGCCAACTAAATACTAAATAAAATCCCCATACACCCAGCCAGGCAGCCTCTCTCTCTCTCTCTCTCCCTCTCCTTTCTTATCACATTGCTAATGCCTATAATAACCCACTCACTCTGTTCTTTTTCTTTCTCTCCTAATCTAGACTATCTTCGCCATGGGACGCTGCTGTAGTCTCTCTACCCGGTCTACCTGCAGAAACCCTTGACCAATTGCACCCACCGCCACTGCACTGCCGTACACTTACTCTACCTCATACCCTATTTATATACAATATATATTATTGCCACCATCGACATGTTTCTCTGTTCCTACTCCCCTTACCCCTGTAATAGTAACCCTATCAGCACAGTGTATATCCACTAAACTGGTCTTGTCTGTATCATGTATTTACCACTGGATGTCTGTATATATATTATGTACATCTACCAAATGCAGGCTATGTACAACACCTGTTGTTTCCCTTCCCCTTCTGCCACACAACCCTCCCCCCTTCCCCCCTTCCTATCTCCACCCGGCCGACCTCAAGCAGATGGGTTCCCCCTTATGTGCCGTGGTTCTGCTTAAGGTTCCTTCCTGACTAACGGAGTTTTTTCTTGCCCGTGTTGCCATTGTGCTTGCACTAAGGGGGTTTCACGCTCTGGGCTCTGTAAAGCGCCTAGAGATAATTGTATTGTTATGGCGCTATATAAATAAAATTTAATTGAATTGAATTGAATTTTCATTATCCACCCTGATGTAGAAAACACCATTTCTGATAGACTATACAGCATGTCAAAGCCTAATATGTTGATGCACAGGGCAACAAGATCATTTTGCGACCCCCAAAAAACGTTTGGCGACCCCACTTGGGGTCCCGACCCCTAGTTTGAGAACCACTGCACTATGGGATAACGTAGCTCCCGTATTGCACAAAAGCCTGTCTCGAATGCCTACTGCCAACCTACAAGGGCTGAGAGCCCGAAGGGCCCGACCTAGATGCACCAACCCCGAGCACTGCATGCGCTACTGGTGTTGCCGTGACATCAAATTTATAAAATCTGACAAAGGTTTGGTAGGAAGACCATCCTGCCGACCTACACACAACGTCCATAGACACACCCTCAAACAGGGCCCACGATGTTGCTAAGCCCCTTGTGGAATGTGCACGCAAACCAGCCGGTGCCGACAGGCCCTTGCTGGAATATGCTAAACAAATAGCATCCACAATCCAATGTGAAAGCCGCTGCGTAGAAATAGGCTTACCCGTATAGGGCTTTGCCCATGACACAAAAAGCTGATCACTCTGCCTAAAAGCTGCCGTCCTGTCCACATAGATCCGGAGGGCTCGGACCGGGCACAACGCATGTAGACGTTGCTGCTCCGGAGAATCGAAAGGCGGAGGCCGAAAAGCTGTCAGCTCCAGTGGAATGCAGGGCTGAATAACCTTAGGCATAAACGCCGGATTCGGTCGTAATGACACTCTACAATCGCCAGGCGCAAATTGTAGACATGAAGGATGTACCGAGAGAGCTTGCGGTTCACTGACACGCTTTGTTGACGCCAGAGCTAATAACAACGCTGTCTTTAGAGACATCGCTTTAAAGTCAACGTCCATCAATGGCTCAAAAGGAGGAGCCGAAATCACCTCCAGCACCATGGACAGGTCCCACGATGGAGCTAGCGGTTTTGAGACCGGTAGGCTCCTGCGCGCTCCTTTCATGAATCGAACAACTAGTGGGTGTTGCCCCACTGATTTGCCCCCAATGCCGACGTGGCATGCAGAGATCGCGGCCAAAAACCGCGGCCAAAAACACCCTGGCCAGGGTGGGAGGAATTAACGCGATGGGTGGAAATGTGTAGAGAAGAGCATGATTCGGCCATTCGTGCGCTAGAGCGTCTACTCCAAGTGGAGCGTTCAGCTCCCGGAGAGAGAAGTAAAGAGGGCATTGAGCTGTGTCGTGTGACGCAAACAGGTCCACTGATGCCCTACCGAAAATCAACCAAATCTGATCGCACACTTTGGTGCTGAGCCTCCACTCGCTGTAGAGTGGGTCGCCCCGAGACAGCAGGTCCGCTGCCAGATTCTGAACTCCAGGGACGTGTGTAGCTCTCAGAGATGGAAAATGATTGCTGCCCCACAAAATCAGTTTGCGTGCAAGCGTGTGTAGCGGCCGGGATCTTAGCCCCCCTTGTCTGTTCACGTATGCTACAACAGTCGTGTTGTCCGTGCGAACTAGGACATGATGCCCCTTTAGCAGGGGAAGAAAATGATTCAGCGTCAGCCAAACTGCTTGTAACTCCAGATAATTTATGTGACACGATCGCAGACTCGGGTTCCACTTTCCGTTTATTGCCCAGCCCTCGTGTGTCCCTCCCCAACCAAGGAGGGATGCATCTGTTGTTACAACTTTCCTGACTTGCACTGTGCCCATAGGCACCCCCTCTGTCAGAAAGTTCGGGTTCCGCCATGGAATTAGTGCCATGCACGCTTCCGTCGTCACTCTCACTTTTCGGCGAGCGTGACGTAATGGGTCTAGCCTGAGAGATGTTACCCAACGTTGCAAGTCCCTCATGTATAAGCGGCCCAGTCGGACTACCACCAACGCTGAGGCCATCAGCCCCAGCAGTCTGAGGCATACTCGGAAGGGAATCACTTTGTCCCTTTGGAAGTGTGCCAGACATAGGTTGAACTTGTCTATTCTTTCGCGTGACAGATGCGCTCTGAACGTGATTGAATTTAGTGACAAGCCCAGATAAGAGACAGTTTGAGTAGGGCTCAATACACTCTTTTTGTAGTTGATACTGAATCCCAATGCAGTGAGGTGTTCTACGAGCGCTGTTGTATGCTCTTTCGCTAGTGCTTCAGATTGGCATGCCACAGCCAAGTCGTCCACAAAAGTAACGATACGGATCCCTTTCTCCCTCAGGGGAGCCAGAGCCGCTTCCGTGCATTTTACAAACGTCCGTGGGCTTAGTGATAAGCCAAATGGGAGTTTCAGAAATTCGTATGCCACCCCCTGAAATGCGAATCTCAGGTATTTGCTGTGGGGTGGGTATATTTTTATGTGATAGTACGCGTCGGTGAGATCCACGGTAGTGAACCAGTCTCCTGGGCATACGAATCGCAATAGGGTTGGATACGTGAGCATTCGAAACGTAAACTTTCTTAAGTATTTGTTCAGAGCTCTTAGATCCAATATTGGTCTGAGCGCTTGTGTTCCCTTCTTCGGGACCAGGAAATATCTTGAATAGAAACCCGCATGACTTTGGTCTGGCGGAACTATTCTGACAGCGCCTTTCATTAACAGTGTGGCGATTTCCCCTTGTAATATTTGGGCTGCTTCTCCCCGCGCATGTGAATAGACAATTTCCCTGAACATGGGAGGAGCGGTGCGAAACTGCAGCCTGTAGCCGTGTTGGATCGTGCGTAGGACCCATTTGGACCTCACGCACGCCTCCCAGGCTTTCATGTGCTGGGCTCGGTCGCCACATGGTGACATGGCGAGGCTGCCCGTGTGCGTGTGAGCGCCTTGCGCTCCGCTGGCACTTACGTGGCTCATCTCTCCCGAGACCGTGCTTGGAGGAGATGTTATATTGCCTGTGCACGTTTTTGTTTTGCAACATTGGGTGCTTTATGTTTTGCAACATTTGGACATGAAGGGGAACCTTTATTTTGTTTTGGCAACAAGAAAAATGATAAAATTTTTCAAAAGAACCTGTGTACAAACAAATTTTCTTTTTACAGGGTCGTGTCCTTTGGACAGAACGGGCCCTGTTGGCCATTTTGAACATTGGGGTTTGCCACACAAAATCCCAGGCTGAACGTGGGATTGAGGACGGGGGCCAGTGAACAGGGGGGCTCCCGTTTCCTCCCTGGGGCCTAGCGAGGTCAGGCAGTCATCTTCTTCCTCCTAGCCCCGGGGTTGGGGTGGGGGGCAGACTGACCAGCTGGCGGGGCTGCATGTGAACCGGGCTTCTTTCTCCAAGCCGGCTTCACCTCTTGCGGGGCGCCCTGGGTGGGGGTCGCTACCTGTGGCCTGGGTCGTTTCTGATAACGATACCCTGGGGCCGGGCGTGCAGCTGCCTGAGGGAAGGTTTGGCGAGGGAACGCAGAGGGGCCTGGCTGTGGCTTTCTCGGCAGACATAGTTGCAGAGCCTCGTCGTCTCTCTTTTTCTCCTCGCATCTTTTTTGCATGTGCGCCAGGGCCGTGCCAAAAACGCCGTCATAGACGATAGGTGCGGCCTCCTCCCGGTCAGAGAGGTTGGCTAGGTTTAGCCAGCGAGCCCGCTCTTGAACCACCATCGTGGCCATGGCTCTTCCAGCAGCTTGGACGGCACATCTTTGCAGGCGCAGAGATAGGTCGGTGATGACACATATCTCGTCCCACTTGGTTGGACCTGGGTTCGCAGTCATTTCTTCCTGTATCTCCGCCTGGTAGGCTGTGAGGATCGAGATGACGTTCAGGGCTCTTGCAGACAACGCTACCGCCTTGTACGCTCTCTCGGACAGGCTTGATTGTAGACGTTCTGCTTTGGAAGGTAGTGTCGGGGTAGCCGTGGTAAGCCGTCGCGGCTGTAGATGCGCGGCAACCAGCGGCTCCATTGCAGGCATACGGAAAAGACCTTCTTTTTCCATACCCTCTAGGTCCAACACAGAACCACCTTGTATCGGCGTCTTGCACGTGAAGGGCTTGTCCCTCCATGTGACTGAGAGCTCCTCCAACAGTTCCGGGAAAATCGGTAGGAGTTGTCTCGCCGAATGTTTTGCCATAGGCAGCCTCTTCCCCTCGTACCGCGACTTCGCAGTCTCTGCGGTAACCGTTGGCCACGGAATTGCCAGCTTGTCTGCTGCGCGTTTGCACACGTCCTGCAAGTCCAAACTGATCAATGGGGAGGGTGGTGCCTCCTTCTCCGAAGCCGAAACGAATGCTTGAAAGAGAACCAAATTAACGTATAGAAGCACTAAAAAAGTGGAATTTTCATAATATGGCCCCTTTAAATAATTCTCTGATTTAATTTTTTTTTTTACTTTATGTTATTAATTTATACTTAATTTCTGAGTTGTATAATGTGTTTTGTGTATTTATTTTGTCTGTTTTATTTTGTTATGGTTTGTTTATTTATTGTTCATCTGTATTATGTACCCTCAATCAGGACATTGCTGCAAAAGAGCCCTGTGCTCAGTTCATTCTCCCTGAATAAATAATGATAATGATATGGCTGATAGTATATATAGCTCCGTGGTATATATTTTTTTTAATCGGTGTATGGGATTTTGGATGTAATCTGCTCTCTGATAGGAGCGTAGGCAGTGCCGCCGCTCCCATAACGCGCACTACGCGCTGTGCGTAGGGCACCAACTCCTGTGGGGGCACCAAAAAATAGGCAACTGAAAAATCATCATTGTTATAATAATTATAATGCCGATATTATTTCATTTAGAAATATTAGGCACCGTTTAGGCATGTATATCACAAAACAGAACAAGAGATATATTTAATTGCTCAAAAAAGTTACGCTGGTGCCCCCCCCCCAAAACAAATACACACTCAACTTCCCAAGCTGTGGGTGCCATAGACATGGTGCTCTTTCCTATCTCAGTGGCCTGACGAACTTTGACAGTAGGCTAGGTCAACTTTTCGAAAATGGCCTCAAAAAGACAACAGGAGTAAGGGGCAGACAAAAGAAAGAGAAAGAAACTGCGAGATGATGCCCGTGCATCACTTCCAGGTAAGTCCATGTGTAATTATTGTTAAATACGGGAAATGTGCGTTATTGCTAATGTTAGCACACTCAAATATGGTATAACTTAGGTGCAAGTAGGGTTGCCAACCGTCCCGAATTGTCCGGGACATCCTGAAATATTATGGGTGATTTTGATTTGTCCCGTCAGGGACAGCTCCAGTCCCGTATTCCAATCACAGCCTTTTTTATTTGTATCCGTGAAAAGAGAAAAATATAACAGTTAAGTGTAATCTGTGCCCTGGAGACAAGCGCCTCTCAACTGCACTTGACTCCACAAGCATTTGTTACGCCAACACGAACAGGTGAAACTTGTAGCGAGAGATCATCATGCCTCGACTGAAGGACAGACTTCCCCAACTCAAATAGAGTATCTTAAATCACGATTAAATTGGAAGCTTGCACATTGACTACTGGTTGTTTTTATATTTCATATCAGCATTCTTTACACATAATGAACTGTTGTTAATATGTGTGAATATGAACTCATGAATATGAACTCGTTCATATGAAGTGTCACAGGCACCAATTATAATTGTAGAAGTTAAATCGAGGAGACTATAACATTAGCTAGATAACTAGCTATCATTTCATGCAAACGGAAATCTTCCATTTAAATCGTTTGTTATTAAAAGGTTCCTTAGCTAGCTAACCATAGCCTTAGCTAGATAACCATAGCAACCAGGAATCACAACTTTAGCTGCAAAGTTATGGATCTGACAAGAGGTAAATGCTTGGTCTAATGCTATTTCAAGAAAACAACATGAAATTTGAGAGAAACTTGTAATAATTGTCATGACTATTACTATGAACAATACATCCAAGCAAGTACAGTAGTGGTTTGCCAAAATTACACTGAAATGAATAGGTTTATGGTATGGCTAATGAAACCTTGCGATTTCCATTATTGTTGGTCAGCTGTTGGCGTGCGCGCACACCTGGAAGAAAGTTTTTTTCTCGGGGGGGGGGGGGGCATCATAAAGGAGTTATGCTTAGGGCACCAAAATGGCTAGCAGCGGCACTGAGCGTAGGTTTTTATTACATCTGGAACCATTTGTTACATTATTGGGTGTTAGATTATCAATTCTAACATAGTTGGTTTGTACATGGTAGTGTATTTGTGGAAGTTCAGGAATATTCTACATTCAGGAACATTCTCTTGTAATGCTAACGTCTGCTAACACTCACAATAGGACTGAAGACATTGTTTATTTATTTTTATTATTTTGTGTTCTGTATTTTCTTTATATTCGGCATGTTTGTCAAGTAAACCACTGAATGTTACACATAACATTAAATACAAAAAAAATTACTTGAAAGTACAGTACAGTAACATATATAGCTAAATGCTTTACTGGTTGTGCATGACCAATATAAACATTCTGTTTATTTCATTGTTGTATTGAATCCCAGTACAGATGTGTGCTCCTGCACCCACTCAAGGTAGTTAGACACCCGAGTGTAAATACCATAATTCCCTGGTCGAGCACAACCCTTTCCCCAGCTCACAATTCCCAATAGAAATGTTGTGTTACGATAATGAGTGACCAGAGGACCGCCACTGTCCCCTTTGCACGAGTCCTCTTGGCCCTCAATGTATCCAGCACAAAACATATTCAAAGTGAGTGACACATTGCTGTTCTCGACACATTCCTGTGTTCGGATACGTGGCACCTTCAGTCGTCTGAGGATAGTGGACGTAGGTCCACCTTCACTGCGGCGTCCCCATCCACTAACTGTGTGGAAGTGGATGGCCCAGAGCTCACGTTCCGCAAGGGCACGTGTTGGTAGGCAAACAGGTACAGCGTGAGAGGTGAGCACAATAGGATGATGGAGACGCAGGAGGGCGATGTCATTATCTGCTGTCACGGGCACATAATTGGGATGTGAAATCATCTGCTTCACCATGATGGTCTGCTCCGTGCCTTCATCCACATCACGATCATGTTCGCCTGGGACATGCAAACAGACACACAGAGAAACACACGTAAACAACAACGTTTTTTTAATTTAGATTATTAAAGTAACAGTTTGTAGCAATTGTACTTTAGGGTTAGCAATTTTACCTTAAGAAAATGGGGCGCTACAATGACATTTAATATGGAGAATGGCCTCTGTGCAATTGCCATACCAGGGTCCGTAGGCATATTACTTCGCTATGTAAGTTTCTGGAAGACGCCCGAGTACTACTCTCTGCCGGACTAGTAAGTACCTTATTTGCCGTCTTGCTTTGTCTTGTGTTGCACTTCCTTGAAGTTTGACTGTGTTAGGAAAGTTGTTGACTCACTACTTTGTCATAGTATCAAAGTAAGCTAATTTCAACAGGTTTCGCTAGGTTTAGCCGCTAGCATCTCGTTAGCGATTAGCAATTCCTCCGTTGTGCTGCTTTAATATCAGGTTCAGATATATGTTCAGTCCCTGCACATCAAAACATTCCATGATCCATTCAGGTCCTGTCCCCAAAACAGCACATTCCATGTGCTGGCATTGGCCTGAATTACCTTATTTATTTTACTTACCTTGTGAAAGTTCCACCATACAATGAGCTTCAGTTCACACGGTTCATTTCCAAATAAAATTATTCATTTTAAAGCTCGATAATACAAGAATAGCTATTTTCATTTTTCAGGTGTAGTTCATATCTAGACCACATAAATACAAATTGTAGTCTTCACGTGGATAGCTTTACATGTGCAGTCTGAACCAGCTATGACAAACTCCCAGTTACAATTATTCCACAGAACTCTGGTAGGACTGGTAGTATGTTAACCGAATCGAAAGAGCTATTCCGTAGGGTTGTTAGGGCATTTTAACAGAAAAAGAGCAGTTGCCCAGCATAACAAAAATTAGGATTCCTCCTGATACAGAGCGATTCAAACTTGGGAGGCTAGCTAGCAAATATAGCTAGTCAGCAACGGTCGCCAACAGCACTTATTACCAGTATTGATGTCTATGGGCATCATTTATGGGGGGGCGGCCCAGTGTTTTCCGAAAGCCCGATATTCCGAAATCTCAATATTCCGAAAAATTGTCCCCCTGGCGAAATTTAGAAATATTTTAAGTGGCACAAACACACACAGCATTTAGTTTGCGCAGCGGAGACGCTCACCGGCCTATCATGCATATAACTTTTCCTAGGCAATATTTGTTAACAGCCTACTCTGGTTTTGAATATGGGGTACCACTCATGCGAAGGAAATCACCGGCAGATTGTCGCAGGACATTACGCAGATCTTGTCAAGCACTGACAAAGTATGCATGCGTTGGCAATCATAAATTGTGAAATAAATGCATTTATATGTTTATGATTGTGTGATTCATTGGGATGTGCATGTGGGCTATAGTGGTTCACGTTGCTGTGCTCACAATTTCGGAACAGCGGGCTGTCGGAATAATGGGCCTTCGGAACATTGCCATGGAACCATTTATGGTAGGGACAGTGGGGATGTCCATACCTCTTTTCTGATTAGCTAAAATCGTTCCCACCACTATTTTGATTTTAGTTGCATATGCGTTTAAATCAAATATAATTTCTATCAGCTTGACTATCCCTCTTTTTTTCCTTTCAATATAGTAAACCATTTATTCTAGAACCTAATAATTTTGCACTGATGCTGAATCGCTCCCCATACTATGTCAGTGTCATATATCTGCTGAGAGAGGAAAGGTTCAAAGATAAAAAATATGAGTCGGAGTGATACCAGCACATAAAGAACCCCAAATTAACATTGATGCATAACTTGAGCCCTTGGGAGGGAGCTGTCATGCTGCTCTTCTCTGCCTCTCGACTGATATCCCAGTGTCCATGGGGTGCTAAGAGGTGAGCTGTGATCTATTATGTTGCTCATATTGTACCATATATTAGGGCAGACTTGTCCAGATTTGCACCTCTGAAGAGCACAAAAGATTTGCAAAGTTGACGAGAAGGCCACAACAACAGCAGCCAAGAAGAAACTGGAAGTGCAGTATGGTGCCAAATGGTCTGGATTATTTTTCCTGCTATACTATGATGCCATACTTTCCTGCTATACTATGATGCCATACTTTCCTGCCATACTATGATGCCATTCTTTGCTGCCATACATGTTCCTCTTCCCCACGAAGTTCACTGGCAACCCGTCAGCTTGAACTTCATCTAAGGGTAGAGGGGGAAATCGCAGGGCCACCCAGCCACCCCTACTCACCGGATTGACTCCATGGGACTTTTTTTCTCTTCCCCAAGATGAACTTCAAGCTGAAGAGTCTATGTTTTGATACAGTGGAGGAGATCCAAGGCGCATTGCAGATGGTGCTGGATAAGCTCAATCAACAGGACTTCCAGGGAGTCTCCCAAGCGTGACTGGAGCACTGGGAGCAGTGAATGAGGTGGTGGCCAAATTTAAATCAGGTACTGTTTTTGCTTTTTACTGGTGCAGTCCTGGAACTTTTTGATCACACCTCGTATGTGTTCGATAGAGTCACATTTAAACTTTTATATTCTACTTCTATGCTAATTGTATTCAAGCATTTTCTTTTAGTGTTTTTGATTGTTGAATATTGATTATTGATTGCTGATGATTTGAACCAAGCCCATAAACAATGCTCAATGACCAGCTGTTCGATTTAACTCCCTGAGAAAGATCCTGGCTGAAGCACGTCAGAGTTTTTAATAATTCCATAATAGCCATTGATTAAAGGTTTTCTGTCTTCATTAGCCTTCTCTAAAGAACAGTTGCCTTGGTTTTTCATCCTTTTCCTAAACAAAGATTCATCTTTCATTTATTTCAATGAATGTTTAACAGTATACAAAGGATCCACACAACCAATTCGAAATATTAAATCAATAAATATTTTGTAACATGTCTGATAACTTTTACCGTCACCAACCAAATTTAATTTACAAAATAAAAAAATTATGCCCGCCAGAAGTGTATCTTTTTGAAGCGGCAGTGTCTCCCTCTGTAAAAGAAGCACTTCTCTTAGTACTTAGTTCTCATTTTGTATCTGAATTATATTATTTTCTTTCTCCAATTCCAGTACATCAAAATGGTAAAAAAAAGTCAAGCAAACGATTAGTCTCAAGACTGTAACAGTGTTGCTTTTTTATTAATACTGGCCAATCCATGATGGTGGACAATCAAAATGAATGTTCAAGGTTGAAATCATAGGTTAAGGTTATTATCACTGATTTGTTAAGCAGAGCTTAAAATTGGTGCAACTCGAATTAAAATAAAACCTAGATCAACAAATCCTTGATTAGCCCTAAACCATGCTTAATTTAATCCTAGTTGGTGCAACCCACCACTAGCAGACTAAATATTCCAATAGGCCAGTGCACAAATGACAAACACCCACCCTAAAGCTCAAGCTCCGATCAGATAAGACAGCCCTTGCCATTGGAGCCTGGACCGCCAGTGATGCAGCATCTTCCCTTTCCATTCACTCGTAGTAGTAATCAGTAATATTTAAATGCCGTTTAAAACGTGTATTTTTAAATAATGAAAAACATTTAGTAATAATAATAAGCTATATTAGTACTCATTAACAATCATCTACAAAGTATTAAGTAATGGCTACTTTTAAATGTATTGTGGCCTGTTATAATTAAGTGCTACCCTATAATATTATCTTACCGATTAATTCCGTATTTATTACATATGCTTTTTAAATTCATAACAGTGAACCAAGCACACACAGGAATATGACAACTGAACCAACTTTGTCATGGGTGACTCATCTTACCATTGTGAGAACTGCAATGAATGTGGTTACAAGGAAATGCAAAACAAAGGACCATCAAAACTCATTGGCATAGTACCTGCAATTATTTTCAGGTGTTTCAATTGTAGGTTCTCCAAACAGTGTGCAGCAGTCAAGATCCAGGTGGGCGTATATATTACTCCCCCACAGAAAGCCCTCTGTCCATATACCAGCAGGACCTGGGGGGAATACACAACATGAAATATCACTCTCACTCATGTGACAAAGTGCCCTGAGCAAGCAATCTCAAACTTCTCCAAACAATCAGATATGGAGCTTTGCCTAGTAGCCTCTTCAGTGAGTAAGTAAAATGCATGACATGTCAAATGTCATAGGGTGCCTGTGTGTGGTTGCTTTTCCCTGGGGGTGGATTTACTGCATGGCATTCACCTCATTCACCTAACTTGATTTTGGAATCCACATGTGACGGATGCAGGTGTGTGAGGTGCACACAGGCGTTGGAATCAATTAATACTCGGAGGTCGGCAGCCAATGAGATGAGTTTTGAATCTCAAATCTAATCCTCAAAGCATATTAAAACACCACCGCGATAATAGTGATGCCACACTGGCTAAAATTACTGTTTAAAAAGTAAAATATAAACATAAAATATATGCAGTGTTCAGGTATACAGCAGTTCATCTGAAGCATCAGTGGGACAGCGTAAACGCCCACCCCTTCAAGAGCTGTTCAAATTAGATGCTGAGAACATCATCATTTCACCACTTCATCTCGCCATTTTTGGAATCAACTTTTCGTTTTTTGTCGGGTTTAGAGCACACCATGATTTTCGTTTGCTGAGAAACAGATGTTGTTCACAAATCGATCTGCCCACGTTGTTGCCGTTGACACACACAACCTGCGTGACCCACAGAGCTCGCGGCCAACATTGAGTGAGTGAGTTGTCATAGTGATGTTGTTATTACAGCTCCTGATTGGACCTCTGGATTGGACACGGAAGATAGAAACCACATCGAGTAGGAAAAAAATATAAAGCGCGAAATCACGCACCAATGAAAACTCACTTGGATCATGATTAAATTAGAATGTTGGCTTGGGCCAAATTTTATTGCGTCTGGGTCCGGATCTGGACCGGAGTCCGCCAATCGAGGACCCCTGGCCTAGACCATGCTTAGCCAATCGACTTCAGGCACTCAATGGGGTGCTACGTCAGAGAGCAGCAAAACTGGTTCTCGTAATACTTTTTAAATTGTTCCTGAATGTTTCGCCTATACACTCATGAAATACGCAATCTGGATTACACCTGCTTTAGAGGCAGAGCAAATTTCACAGCAAAACAGATGTGCACTTTCCCCTGCAGTTTCCATACATACAATAGAATAAGTAGCTAGTCACAGCTTGGGCATCTCCTTACATAATTCAACCCAAAACTCCCACTTCTCCCACGACCCTTCCATGAATGCATATACATACATGAGAAGAGCGCAATTTGTCATTCTGAATGCTTGCAGCAGGCAGAATGTGGTGTTCGCACATGTGGTCTGTTTCTACATAACACGCTATGTTTAGTAGGCGCACATTGCAATGAAATTACACCTAAAATGGGTGCTAACAAGTTAGTACATCTGCCCCCTAGTTCCTTAGCATAACTGGTCATGGGCTTATCTACACGCAAGCTGAAATCCCCTCATATAATACAATCAAACTCCATACACATTACAGATACTCTACAACTGGTTGACAATGAATGCACATCAATGCATTTGAATGTCATTTACCTGCCATGGACAGTGACCTTTAGGGCATACAGACCCTCCCACAATCCTAGCCCGAGGATCCAACGATCCACCGAGACTCACAGAAGGGTCCAGAGGAGCCTTACCACACGGGATGTCCTCTAGAAAGAGCAGGAACAAATGAGTACAGAAAGATGTGCTATGACTCAAACCAACAAAAAGATTTCGGCACCAAGAGCATTGGGGAAGTGGAGATCATATTGTTTTAAATTGATGGATGGTATTTGTCCACTTTCTGTGGCCTTTTTAACAATACAAACAATACAGGTAACTGCCGTAGCTTCCTGACTATTAACCGTAGTTTATACATTGATTTTGTAAAATTTCTGCAGCTCTGTGATTTAAACTAACTAACCGCACAGTAACTCTGCCAGGTAAAGCGTGAATAGGTCTCTCTCTCCCCCCCTTTCACATATTAATCCCATTAATGTATCAGGTAAAAAAAAACATGGGATAAGTAACACATTTTTATCCACACTCAGCCTTCCATAACAGTAAAGTAACGGAAGACATGTGCTCCCAACAGACTCTAGCTTATTTAATGCTATGCTACGGAGTGTGAACCTCCGCTAGAGGTGAGTTTCAACCTATCGTAGCTTTTTAACTATCCTAGCTATCTCTATCTTAGGGAACCATTTTAACAGTTGGTAGTTGGTAGTTTCTACCTTATCCCTGAAGTTAAATTGAGGAGATTGTGACACCTAGATAACTAGCTATATAATCGATCAGTGTTTTTCTTGATCAGTGATCAAAATTATAATAAAATGGCTGTATTCAATCACAAATTTGGTAATTGTGTCCATTCATTTTAACAAATGTATGTGATTGCCTTACCCTGAGTGAAACATTTCTCTCCATTAGCTCCTAAGAAGTAACCATCGGCACATGAACAATAGCGTTGACCCTCCTTCTCCTGACAGAAATGCTCACATCCACCATTATCATAAAGACAGGTCTCAGGGATGGCTTTGTATTCTGTCAGGAAGATAATGACAATTGTGTTAGACATCAACAGCATCAAAGCGAGTTCTATATTGAGTAGGCTGGATACACCACTGTAGATGCCTTACAAGGTGCCTAAAGCATTACTGGGCTTTATTGTCCCAGTGTAAACTAGCTTTGTGTAGCACAGCCCCCAATGGGTTCAAACCTGTGACCATGAGTAATGTGCATGTTTTAACAGAGAATCATTTGATTGATTATTGAGCTCAAATATTAACTTATAAAATATCAACTTCTGGACAGAATCACAGACTGCTTCCTTGTGTGATTGCTACTGTTGGAAATGCAGCAACATCAGTATGGAGGGGGTTAATATGTTGCATATAGAATCACACTTATCAGAGGTTATAAGGACAAAGCTATGGAAACTGAGCAGGTACATTACTCATATTGTTTTATAAGGACACAGCTATGGAAACTGAGCAGGTACATTGCTCATGTTGTTTTCTTTTTTCTGGGTTTAGGAGGTTCCATTGACTGTCATCGTTATTCAGGAGATGCCATGACAGCAAATGCCAGATAGCAGCCATTTCCTTAGCCTGATTGCTAGCGGGTGGCAGAAGGCGACAACGCAGAGACTCAAATGCAATTTCAAAGACTTAAACAAAGATGTGTTGCCCCCATCAGAATATATGTGAAGCAAGCAGTTATGTGTCAAATAAAGGTGTGACCTAGATGGTTAGGGTTCAAAACAGGGGAGAAGACTTTTAGCGACGCTAATATTGCCCACTGATGTTTGACTACCTACAGTATGACACTAAGATTGACCACTGATGTTTGGTGCCAAACCTTGCTCACAGTTTCGCCCACTGAATCCAGGGAGGCAAAGGCAGGTGTAGGACTCCAGACGGGTTGTGCAGCTCCCATCGTTGGCACAGGGACTGGATAGGCAGTGATCTACAACTGATAAGCAATGTATGTTGTTATGCTATTTGTAGTGAGATGATATGTTTTTTGCTGAAAGTGTTTAGGTAAATATTATCAGGAAAATTAAGAAAAAGGGCTCACCATTATATTTATGCCAAAATTCATTCTAGAAAGGGAAAATCAGTATAAGTGGGTATACACAACACTGTTATTTACTTTTCACCATTCAAGCAAACCATGAAAGCAATAGCACAGTTTAGATAGGTACGTTTTTTCTTCGTTTAACATCATAGTCATGGTTTTTTACATTTATAATTAGAGGATTGTAACTATTACAGCTAAA
The DNA here is from genome assembly GCF_900700415.2 of Clupea harengus. Taxonomy (NCBI): domain Eukaryota; kingdom Metazoa; phylum Chordata; class Actinopteri; order Clupeiformes; family Clupeidae; genus Clupea; species Clupea harengus. Next base: position 560,969 of record NC_045172.1, on the reverse strand, counting down.
CTCAATTCGTCAAAGCTATGCAGAGGAGAAATTATATGAAAAAAGAATTGGTTTGTCTTTAGTGACCATGGTTAAGAAGTTGAAAATGCTGACCGTAGTTTCAGTGTGCTCAAACACCTCCCGCGCCTCCTCATAGGAGCACAGCTCCTCTAGACATTCCCTCTCCAGGTCTCCCATCTTTAACTCCTCAAACCAGCCTGAGTTGGCCCTCCGACTGCGCTGGAGAACCTCATGGGCTACATCAGCCTCCAAGAACACTAGCAGTGGTGATAGGATAACAGGCACACAGAGACGACATGTTACACATTCACATAGGTTAATATACCCACACAGAACACAACAACTATCAGTGGTGATAGGATAACAGGCACGCAGAGAGGACATGTTACACATTCACATAGGTTAATATACCCACACAGAACACAAAATTATCAAGCGATTTACCTGAAACTGGGTAGCAATAGCAAAGTGTTGTTAACAATAATGTTAGATAGAATGCTTGCAGATGCAACATGTTGATTAGAAAATAGACTTTTGAGTTAAATGTCTTCCTTCTCCCTTGTGCTCTTTGTGTTTCCCCCTTTGTATGGGGTTGTGTTCAAAGTCTCTTTCCAACCCTCTCCAGCGTCACGCAGGAGCGACAATCAATAGCGTAGGCAAATAGTTCAACAACCAATCACATTGGCAGACGTAACAGAATTTAACAGAAAGTGTGAAACAATTACATTATAAATTGAATATGTAATCAGAGTTCATGTAGGTTCCAAAATATCCAAATGTTATATACTTTCACAATGATATACTGAAGGAGTTGAAAAATCAGAATTAAAGATCAGAGTTAATAATGATTGACAATATTAAATAATCCAATGAATCTTATATTCATTTTGTATTTTTTGCTTTTAATTGGACTTGTAAGCATGTAAGCATTTCTGGTTGACTATACAGTACTATTAGATGGAATGACCTGAGAGAGGTGTGAATGAGTGTTCTCACCTCTCCCCTTCTCTTGGTTTTATCAGAGTGTTTGACACCTTTGACACCCCATGCAGACGGACTCTAGTTTGCCTGAACCCGGGTTCATTTTTCACACCTATTTCACACCTACCCACTTTTTACATCGCGTGCACATGAACCCAGTGAATCCGATTGACTCAGCTGTAGTACATCCCCCACGCCTGTTGGTGGCGCTTTGGTGCTACAGACAACTGAAGAAAACGGAGAAGAAGACAGGAGCATGCTATCAAAATAACATATGACAGTAGTTGAGCTCCAACTAGCAACGTTTAGCTTAGCCGCATAGCCTACATTTAATCTGCACAGTAACACATTATGGTGGTTTATAAAATCAGTGGTAAGAGCAGACTGTAGGTTAAGCGAAAAATAATTATATTTGTTATTGATAATAAAGAGTTTAGAACAGCGCAACAAAGCAATTTGCAACATGACATGTCTAAGTTGTTTAAATGCCTGTGCTTTATGGAGATGCTGAGCTTGAGCAGGAGAGACCACAATGCAAGTGCTGTGGATCCTGAATGTTTCATGGTTTACAATTGCTTCCAATTTCATGGTTTTATTACTAACAACAAATGTAAGCTATTGTTGAGGGCTTTGTCCTTCACGTACTGTAGGCTACCTCTGAAGTAACGTTAACGCTAGCTAGTAGCTATCGCTATCGTTGTCTGACAGGACTAAAGCCAGTGGCGGCTGGTGATTTTTTTTGGGGGGGGTGCAGCTGGGCAGTGCGGTTTAAATAGCACTCCATAATGAGAAAAAAACCCACACAAGAGCGGTTGAGTAGAATATATATATATATATATATATAAAAAAAAGATTATTTCATGAAAACACAGTGCTGTCCATTAACAACTCTCAACAAACTGTAAAATTGGGCATGAGAGGTTTAGAGCAGAATGGTTTAAGAAACATTGGGTTGGGTTCCAGAGGTTTAAACATTGGGTAGTAGAGGTTTAGAGTAGCCTGACAATGTCATACTCATAATTCTAGTCAGAATATGAGTCTGATACCGCTCCATTGGGCTGTGATTATGGGGCGTGTTTCAACCGAACCAGGAAAAAAAATGCCTCTTCGCTCAATTGGATATATCTAGAACCAATCAGAGCAACGTAGTATGACCATAACGTAGACCATGGGGCCAGCTGATACATTCAACTTTTACCGGATCCCGTAGGAAGGACGGCAAAAACATATTTTCGATCGACAAATGCCTTGATCGCGTTTCTCTGTTCCTCTTTCAAAATGAATGTGCTGTCAATGTCTTCTAAAACAGACTCGAATCTCCACATTTCAGCTCTCCAACGGCAGCCATGTTTGTTGAAAGCGAATTCACCCCAAAAGCTCTTTGGTGACGTGGTTGATTACGTTACGGTTGATCATCTGTCCATCATCGTATAAAACCTGCCCTGACAATTTGATTGGTCTATTTATCTCCTCACAGATTTTTTTTTTGACCTAAAATGTTGTGGCTAAGTTTGTCTGGCATCCAGGCTAGGTTTAGAGTAGACTAGATTCAGAAACATTGTGTACAAGTTTAAAACAGAGTAGATAAAAAAACACAGGGTGTAGAGGTTTAGAGCAGAATAGAGTGAGAAAGACTGGATGATACCAGTGGTTTAGAGCAGAATAGATTCAGAAACACTGGATGATACTAAATGTTTTCGAATGCCAATTCGGTACCCTACGTCCAACTGCTCTGCATTACTCAGTCTTCCAAAGAGGTTTAGCTTCAGGCTGTTATTTAGATGGCTAAGGCCAGATTCATGCTTTTACATTTTTCAGTAAAGTGCTTTAGATCCCATATTCCCGTTGTAATCCAGAGTGTTTCAGACCCAGGACTTTGGAACAACAAGACAGGGGAACCAAAAAAACGCATTACTAACTGAACAACCAGCTAACCAACTCTGCTTAGCATAGACTACAGGTTTGACGAGAAGCTCCGGGTGCTATCAGTGGTCTGCTCGGGGTCAGCCCTATGTTCCCACAGCCCTATGTTCCCACATTTCTAAGGATTTTTTTTTCACTGACGATTTTGAAAATTAGGCCCTATGTTCCCAGATTTATTTTTAAAAATTAGTCCCGATGTTCCCACAGCCCTATGTTCTAGGGTTAAGGTTAGGGTTAGAGTTTGGAAGCTAGCTAGCTCCTTCAAATCGCCAGCTACGGAATGGTGAACCCTTAACTACCAGGCAGGGGTAGAAATGTGGGAACTGTAGGAACATAGGGCCTAATTTTGTAATGAATATTAGAAATGTGGGAACACAGAGCTGTGGGAACATAAGACCTAATTTTGAAAAAGCTCTTAGAAATGTGGGAACATAGGGCTGTGGGAATATAGGGCTGTGGGAACATTGGGCTGTGGGAACATAGGGCTGAAAAAGCGGGGCTTTTGGCCGCCCTGTGCGGAAACCAAATTCGCCGCCCCCCTTTAAGGAGGATTTCCTACTGGTGCGAATTTTTTTTATTGTTATTGACCCACCCGTTAGCTACATTTGTCTTTGTATGGTGAAGACTGATATTTAATGACTGTTGTGTATGCATATTGCCACTGCAGCTCCCATGATCCTTCAGGTCATGGTGGAACTATAAAGAGGCTGCGCTCTCCTTTTTCACTCTCTTGTCCTATGACTCTGCCTGCACTCTGCGCTCCTGATGAGCCAGGGCTACCTGTTCTTACTAGTAAATAAATATCAGTTACGTTATTAGCCTCTCCAACGCTTCTTACTTATTTAATGCGTGCCCCCACCCGGACACAACAAACTGGCGACGAGGAGTGGATTTCTTAACCACATTTTTTGTTTGAAGTTGAACGAGGATGCTAACGTCGACGACTGGAAACTAGCAGCTAGCAAGCAAGTGAACCAGAGATGGCTGTCTTTAGCAGTGAGACGGGCTTGTGCTTCGACGAGAGCAGCGAAAGTTTTGAAACGTATGAGCAACGTTTTGCGCAGTTTGTGGAAGCCAACGGAATTGAACAAGAAAAACGAAGGGCCGTTTTCTTATCTGTGGTAGGTGCAAAGACTTTCTCATTACTCAGAGACTTGCTAGCCCCGAAAAAGTCGTCTGAAGCTTCATATGATGACATTGTAAAAGCTCTAAGGGAATTTCATGTGCCAAAGAAGAACGTGTTAAGTAAACGTTATACTTTCCGTGCACGAAAGCAACAAAATGGAGAGTCTTTGTCAGAATATATTGCCGCGCTAAAAGGACTTGCCGCCACATGTGAATTTGGCGCCACGCTAGAAGAGCAGTTGCGGGATCAACTAGTTTATGGAATCAGCAGTAAAGAGCTGAGAACTAAGTTGTTGAGTGCTGCTTATGGAGAAAAGCTAAAATGGGCAAAAGTGAAAGACATTGCGAACAATTTTGAGTCGACAACGAGCAGTTTGAAAACGTTCCAGCACACACCGCTGAGAACAGACAGTGTGAGCAGCAGCAAATGGAAAGCCCACGCACGCGAAAAGACTGAGAGGAAGCAAACACCAAGTGCCAACGGGGACACCTGCTACCGATGCCAGCGAGAAGGACATTCTGCTGCCAACTGCAAGTACAAGGATTTCCAGTGCAGGGCCTGCAATAAGAAGGGACACCTGGAACGGGCCTGTAGGAACGCATCGCAGAGAGACCTACAGCCAAGGCAACTCCTTCAGCAAACAGTGTGCCACTGCGAAAACCACCACAGCCGAGCGAGGGACCCGCTACGTCGCGAGGGAACCACCGGACAAGGGACCAGGTACCACACGGCTGAGGCAACGTTCTGCATCTCCGAATGGCAGAGCTGCACACAACCTGGACGTGCAAGGACATCCTCCAGAGACTGAGAACTGTGATAACAAAGAAGCACCAGGGGTCAAAAAGGACTTTGAACTTTTTTCAGTTAAAGGTGACAGTGAGTATGTGAAGCCATACATGGTAATGGTAAGATGTAATGGTGTCAAGATAAAAATGGAAGTAGACACAGGTGCAGCCATGAGCAAAATTGCAGAGAAGCTGTACAAGCGAAGGTTTAATAAGTGTAAGCTGCAACCATGTGATGTTAGTCTGAAAACATACTCTTCAGAGCCAATTGTGTTACTGGGTGAATTCCAAGTGACAGTACAATGTGGAAATCAGACAGAAAAGCTAACTTTGTTTAGTGTCAAAGGGAAGTGGTCCAACTCTAATGGGTAGGAATTGGATTCAGTACTTACACTTAGACTGGTCAAGGGTGAACCATGTACCCATAGCAGATACACTGACAGAATTACGTGAGAAATACTCTCAAGTGTTCAATGCTGATCGAGGTGTTATCTCAGGGGTAAAAGCAAAACTGCGAGTCATGGAGAATGCTAAGCCGAAATTCTGTAAGACTAGGTCAGTACCGTATGCTTTGAGTGCAGCTGTTGACAAGCAGTTAGACAAACTACTAGAGAAAGGAGTCTGTAGTCCTGTAGACTATAGTGAATGGGCTACTCCAATTGTGTGTATTCCAAAAACTAATGGAGAGGTCTGAATTTGTGGTGACTACAAGGTAACTATAAATCCATGGTTAGACGTAGACAAATACCCTCTGCCTAAAACACAGGATCTGTTTGCCAAGTTAGCTGGTGGAAAATACTTCACTAAGCTAGATCTTACTCAAGCTTACCAGCAGGTAGAGCTAGAGGATGAATCTAAGCAGTACTTGACCATTAACACACCGAAGGGGCTGTATCAGATGAATAGGTTACCCTATGGCATCGCCAGTTCACCAGCCATATTTCAGCGTATTATGGATCAGATACTTCAAGGCCTTCCAAGTGCTGTCTGCTACCTAGATGACATTTTGATAACGGGGAAGTTTGAAAGTGAACATTGGGGAAATGTGGAACAGGTGTTAAAGCGTTTGCAAGAGAGAGGTATAAGGGTAAACAGTGACAAATGCAGCTTCTGCCAATCAAGTGTAACATACTTGGGGCACAAAATTGACAGAGAAGGGTTACACCCTATCCAAGAGAAAGTGGAAGCAATAGCCGATGCTCCAGTTCAAAATAATGTCACTGAGCTTCGTGCTTTCTTAGCGTTATTGACATACTATGGGAAATTCATTGAGAACCTGTCCACCATCATAAAACCGATGACAGCGTTGCTCCAGAAAGATCCAGAACTGGTCCACTAGTTGTCAAGCAGCCTTTCAGAAGGCACAATTACTCCAAAAGCACAGAATGAAATAAGAGACAATTCAGGCTTTTACATAAGACCACAAAATCTTAAAATAAGAGTGAAATTTAGACTGACAACACTGATTTACTTCTAGAGTACTTCTTAAGCATTAAGTTACTTCAAATCAGACCACAAGCTCTTAAAATCAGGAAACGTGACACAAGATATTATTTATCACTGTTTTATTAACCTGTAAATGAAAAGGGAGAGAGACATAGAGAAGAGTGACATACAGAGAGAGGTTGACAAAGACAGAGGGAGAGACAGACTAGGTTTTGAAAAATTCTTGCCAATCAGTAAGCACCTTCTTATATGATGTGGTCATGTCACTCTCGTGAATTGCATCCTTGAGTACCTCTGTCTGTATGATTGACAATAGTGTTGCAATACATTTGGGATACGTGAACTGGAACACATAATAGCAACCCATCATGATCATTAGGGATTGCGGAAGCATGTCCCTTGGTAAGGTCATCACTGGAGTATTGCTAACCGCCAGAAGCACATTTTTTGTGTCGATAAGGATGACAGGAGTCCTAAGCGGCATTTTGTGCAAAAAGACATTGGGGTCCTCAGATGGCTGAAAGCAACAAGGGGGGGGGGCAGAATGAAGTCAAACCAGACACATAGACACATGACATTCACAAATGAAAGCATTATGTACTGACACTAAAACCCACCTCAAGGACATGGTAGAGAGCCTCACTTGCTGACTTTAGTTTTCTCGGGGGGGGGGGGGGGCGGTTGGGGAAGGGAACATTTGTGGGAGTGCCTCCATAAAGGCAATGGCCTGTGCAGCTGCAAACAAAGTGGTAAGAGTTAATCTGCAATATTTATGATGTCCCTGAAACTATGAATACATAAGCGCACTAAGTAAGCTGCAAGTCAATGTAATGGGTCACTTATACAAATGACAAATGTAGTGGTGTTAGAACCCTCCAGTGACAACCACCAGTTTGCTGACATTCAGGGAAAAGGGCATGCTCTAAAAAGGTCCTGTTCAGTCAAAACAATTGAAAAAAAACTACAACTCATACACCTAGAAAGATCATGCCCAACCTCAAAGATGAGATACTGTACATATTTGAATTTGTTTTGTGCTTACATTCATCCAGACCCATAGGTGGTTTCAATGCCTTCTTCCACGCTCCAAAGAACAGTGCATTTTGGTAAAACTTTCCCCATCGAGCTTTCAGTTGGTCTGAGTACCTCTTGTTGTCAGCCTCAATGATTCGCCCCAATTCATCCATAATCTGATGGAATCAAATATTTGATAGAAATCAACTTTAACTAGGAGGCAAGAAATCCTATGAGTATCAGACAAAGTCTATGTTGTCGTAATACAACCTATGAAATGCAATGGTGGGCTTTAGGCAACAATTGACAGCCAACAAAATAAGTCACTTACATGTTGACACTCTGAAAAGCAAGGATAAGCCTCCAAGACTGCCTTGGCCCGCTCCGCTTTGTCTGAACAACACTCTATGAAAGACCTCCTAGACTCAAATTCCAGGTCCAATAGATGAGCGATGTCCTCTTTGTTTGGTTTTGTTTTCTTGAAGAGCTCCTGAAGAGCCTTATAATGTCTGGCCTGCATTTTTCTTGACTGAGGATCGTGCACTGAATCAACAACAAAAGCACTTAAATTCAGACAATTCACATCATAACATACACATATACACTGGCTCTGTGAACTGGAAACAATATGGGAGCAGTCTTCCCAACAATAACAAAACCCTGCATAGATTTTTGTCAGTCATAGTCTACCACTCATGTGTTTTGTTTGGTCCTTGTTTCAAATAGAAAGTAAGCTATTTTGGACGAAAACATCTATTAAGAAATAAGTATAAACGTAAAGCAACATCATGCACACACACTTTGCCAAAATAATCTTATAGAATTTAATTCAAAAGAAAAAAGCAAATTGCCCGGCCCTAGATGAAATTCACCTCATCACCTGAGCGTGTAAAAGTTTAAACATTATTGATAGTGGTTGCATTGCATTAGTTAACGTTTTAATCCAAAGTGACTTGCAGAACATGTTAATGATTGATGAACAAGGTTAATCCCAAACATTAGGCAGAGGTGGAATACCACTGTGACAAGTGGACAATTCCAGTCAGATTTTATGGGCTTTACATGACAGGCTATGTTTGCTGACAAGTTGGCACCATGTAGTATACAACTAAACACTGTCTTGATAGGGTTAGCATTAAACAACAGGTATGTTTTTAATGTATGACTCAGGTTTAACTGTAAATTTATTAACATGTTCTGCAAGTCACTTTGGATTAAAACGTTAACTAATGCAATAAAATGGATACACTTACAGTACATTTACCTGTGTTATTATTGCGCATGGGTGTTGATAGTTTCAACGTCAGGGTGGATTTCACATTCTGCAATCTTTTTAGCATTTGTCGCAGGATAGGCTCCTGTAATGTAAAACAGACATGGCAACACATTGAGACATTTGAAATAACCATAAACAACTCATGTGAGTTCAAAAATGGTTTTGTATATGATGGCAACGTATCCAACAACAAGATGCTGACATGAATTACAAAAAACTATATATTTATGACATGCCAAAGGTGGGGCAAGTGACTATTGTCACGACATGACTACTTTTGAAATGGAAGGTATGAAACTTACCCATGGCTTAGTCCCATTTGCATCTTGCAGCATGGGGTAATATTGAATTACCCTCATGGCCATGGCAGTCAATTCTTCACGGGAGGGATACTCTCCCCAATCTCTTCTTTCCTTCATGTCATAGCCTCGTACAATTGAAATCATTGAAGTAATAGTATTTCTGACCAAGCGACATCGCAGCTCTTTGGACATAACACACTCATGTGCTTGCCCATTGCGATGAAGTTCAAAGTAGTATTTGCGCACATGCTCAAGCTCTGCATCTGTGTACACAACATACTCTGGACTACATATCTTTATGACTTTTTCTGGCGTAACTTCTTGTGTCTTGGGTATGTTCTTATCCGTGACTGGTTCAGAGGATGAGCTTTCCTGTATAACCACATCATTTGAAGAAAAATAACAATATTTCAATTAAAATAAGTTTCTCATTTATGATAACCATGACCAACACAGGTATCGGCACACCTTACATCACATACATAAGATTTACACAGCAATTGGGTTTTCTGCTTTTCATCTTGACGACACATTCATTCATTCATTCATTCACAATAGGGACTAAATAGTACCTCTGAATGGACAGCTTCCCAAATGTGTTTTCTCCTCAGAAAATTCTCCGGCCCTGGCATAAGGTCCCTTAGGTCTTCCCGTGTCAATGAGGGTAATAGCTCATTGGTAATACTTGCAGCTGTAAAAGTTTATCAATATACTGTTTGTATGCTTCGAAAACCAAAAGCACATAATAAGCAAACATTAAATGCAATGAGGTTCAAAGATTTACAAGGTGTACACCTACCATCTTTATCACCGCTTTCAACGAAAATTGGCCGTGTTCAGACTTGACTTCTTTTTTTAGAAAAAAAAACCGCTGCCTTTCGTGCACCTTTTGAGCACTTCAGCGCGAGCATTCTGTAACCTTAACAACGGTAATCATACATTCTAGCAATACATCATTGTCCGTTGGTCCACTACTTATTGTTAACTAGCTACTTTGGCGAATACAATTTAATTACTTGCTTTTGCTTTGGTGTTTGAGGAGGAGGAGGGTGTTCGTGGAGAGCCAAGGCATACTGGCCTTCTCCATATTGGTCTATTTTAGGGGCACCGGTAACTAAGGTAGTAGGTTACTAGGGAAGGTACACGCTGTCAGAAAGGCGCTTGATGTCACCCAGCGCTTTTTAGTTGAGAAAATTTAACTGAAAAAGGCTTCGAGCGCTGCACTTTTTAAAACGTTTTTAAAAGGCGTCCGCTTTTTTCCTTTTCCCATAGGGTTGCATGTCAAAAAAAGGCGCTGGCAGTTGAAAAAAAGGAGTCAAGTGTGAACACGGCCTTAAAGTCTCTGATTCATGTATAGTAGCATATCGGCTATGTAAGGGATAATGTATAGAACGCCGGTCATTATAGGGAAAATAAGCCCCGACAGGGCGAACGGGACCCCGACGCGAAGCGGAGGGGTTTTTGCTTCGCCCTGAAGGGGCTTATTTTCCCGATAATGACCGGCGTTCTATACATTATCCCGCTTATTACACGGCTACTTGCCAAAACAAAAAAATAACTTAACACAGTGTGTCTTTTTATAATATTATTTTAATTACAATTTATTTGTTACCATTCGTGGTGTTAAAAAGCAGAGAAATAGTTCGCCAAAGACGTTGAACTTCAAAGACGTTGAACATTCTTTAGAACACAGCTGCTCAACTGTCAGCTGAAACTCAAGATCAGATCAGCTGATGTCGCTAAGCAACGGAATACACTGAGGTTGATAAATTACCGGACTACTTGCGGAGTGCTACGAAAGACGTGAATCCGAGGCAAAAAGGCCACTTCCCTTGACAGCGGTCAATTATGCATAGCAACGGTCAAATATGGAAAAATAGTTGACCACAGAACGTTGGGAAGCCCCATTCAAGTGAATGGAGCATTCTACAGCATTAATAAGAGCCGTGTAATAAGCCGTGGTAACGACCACCTCACTGTACAGTATCCCTTACATAGCTTTACGTTTTAATTACTATTATTGTTATTACATTTCTTACTGCCACTCTATGCCGGCCAGCTAACTAACTATTCACTTCTAAGGAAACCATGGATAGACAGTCTAGCCACAATCTTTGGCTTTATCTATACAACAATCTTCTATCATATCTATTATCATAGACTTACCTTCCAGAAGTGACAGTGTTTCTTGGTCAAATTGCTCCATCTATAATTTAAAGAAAAGGTTCTTACTCTTTCAGAAATAACTTCAACCAGAGGTAGTGGTCTTTTACATATATTTTCGTTTTCAAAATTGCTGACAAATTACCAAAGTAGGCCGAGGTTAAATTATGTTAACTTACCTTTATCATTTGTGTCACGATGCTGGCAGCGATTGCCAGCAATGGTCACGTATTGGGACATTGGCGGCCTCTGGTGGTCAAGGGACTAAGAAATGGACTTGTTTTCGCACATGTGCATTTGTTTTGATTTGTGTGTTCACCTGTTTCCCGTTATGTTCCCTCACCTGTTTCCCATTGTGTGCCCTCACCTGTTTTCCATTGTGTGCCCTCACCTGTCTTGTATTTTGTGATTCACTTCTGTTAATTAGCCAGGGTACAAATACCTGGCTAATCCCTCTGGACCTTATCGGGTCGTTAGATTGTTTTTGTCCCCATGGTTGTTCGTAGTGCTCTCAAAGCACCTTTGTTCGTAGTGCTCTCAAAGCACCTTTGTTCGTAGTGCTCTCAAAGCACCTTTGTTCGTAGTGCTCTCAAAGCACCTTTGTTCGTAGTGCTCTCAAAGCACCTTTGTTCGTAGTGCTCTCAAGCACCTTTGTTCGTAGTGCTCTCAAGCACTTGTTTCGCCTCTAGCCATAGCTAGTTTCAGGCTACTGTCTCATTGCCTGAAAGCTACATTTTGTATCTCCTTAGTTTTTGGCCTTTTGCCCTGTTCCTGATCTTTTGTGTTTTGGAGTTTCCATTGTGGAGGTATCTTGTGTTTTTGGATTTCAACCTTTTGAAAATAAAAGAAACTAAGTTCGAAACGACATCTCGCACTTGGCTGAAACGCTGGTTCCCAAATCCAGCGACTCGGGTCCCATCCCCGAGCGAGCCTGACAATTTGAAGTCGAAAGGCGTTACTTCAGCTCTTATACTGGCTTCACTTCACATCGATGGCATGCAGCTCGAGCGACATTTGAGATGCATTGGGATGCGTTCGGGTGAATTCGGTCCTGCCACCAAGTTTGAGAAACTTGTGGTTTATGACAACACTTCTGACTTAGCATCTTGTGATCAGTGGTAATCCACAATTATCGCAAGTGTATTTGACTGTTTCTTAACTGATTTAGGTCACTTATTACATGGTGCAATTAAAAGAAAAAGGGGAAAAACTGACGCAATGGACACACCATCCATCACGAACATACCCAATGTTCCGTCGCGCGCCGTAAAAAGGAGATGGCTTTTGACCACAGGTAGCCTAGTTCGTGCTGCTAAATTCGCGTTTACCTCAGAGATCTTGTCAACAAACTTAGTGGTGTTTAACAATGAGTTGGCGTTGCGTTATATGTTTCGTATTTGTGGCTTTGACGTTGAGAACACTGCTTGGCCATATCAGTAGAAGACATGGTCGTAGTCCTTATTTCCATATAACCTGTGGGCTAGATGGTTGTGATGCAGAATACAGGGTGTTCAACTCTTTTTTTCTACCACCTGAAACGCAAACACTCCGACTTTTTGGACAATGGACGGCCACCGACACAGCCACTCAATTTTGTTTCAACTAGGTTTGGTCAAGAAAATGACGATACTCTGATTTTCCGCGGCTGTGTTAGCTTTGATCGTGTTGAGGCAGCACCATCACAGGATGGACTGGATGTTGAGGCAGCACCCTCACAGGAAGATCGATCGGATGGGCCGGATAGTCCTACCCAAGTGGATAACGAGAACAGTAGTTCTACCTGCACCAACAATCAAGACCAAGCCTCTGAACATACAGACAGACATTTGGAAATGATACAGACAGATCTACAGAGCACGGTGAGCTTCTTTATGTCAAAAGAGCCTTGTGCTCTTCCAATAGTTTGGATGCCTATTGAACTGGCTGTTAAATAGGTCTTTATGATTATATTTATTATTCTTATTATTATTTCCTTCCCCCCTCAATTATATAGCCTAGGCTTACTATTGGTCAATACTGTTGTGCTTTATAAAAATGACTTGATCATAGTAGTCTAGTATAACAGAGTATATTGCATAGGCTAATGTAAGCTGAGTTTATCCATGTATGTTTGTTTATTTGTTTAAGCAAATCCTGTACTCAATTATGTTGTAGGGGGAGGCATCCTCTGGTGGAAGGGACCACAGCCTAAACAAGCATGCAGCAGCATTTGCTCTGAAGATCCGCGAGAGATGCTGCTTATCTCAGGTATTGCACCATTGGCTTATTAGATATTGTGTTCACAACAAGTTACAATACTTCAAGAATAACCCTAAGTAAGAAAGTAAATTAAATAATTAGGCTATTATAACACAAACTGGTTTGCATTGGTCTGGTCGGACAGTCCTACAGAGTATGGCTAGACTAATTCAAGCAGGTGAGTAGGCTTACTCAGTGGTGGAGGAAGTACTGAAGTTTAGTACTTAAGTAAAAGTACAAGTACCCAGCAAAATATATACTTAAGTAAAAGTAGAAGTACTACATCAACAATCATACTTAAGTAAAAGTAAAAAAGTACTTACTTTTAAATGTACTTTAAGTATTAAAAGTAAAAGTACTCACGCAATGGGTTGTCTCTCAATGTCTAGGCTGTGCCATTTTGATAAAGAATGCAGATATAGCTACTGGTAATACTTATGCCTCTACAGATGTCACTACTAGTAATAATTATAAGCAACAACATTTGTTTATTGGAAAGGTTGGTGTACTTATTGTGCTTACCCTCTGTAATACTGTTCACACTCGAATTTACAATTCTGCGGATGACAAGTTATCTACCAGGGATTATCTGCAAAGTTAATACTGTTAAAAAAAGTATAGATAATAGCTGCAAAATGTAACGAAGTAAAAGTAAAAAGTATGCACTATTATTTTTACTGAAGTAAAGTACAGATACGTAAAAATTTACTTAAGTACAGTAACGAAGTACAAATACTTCGTTACATTCCACCCCTGGGCTTACTGTATTTTCTTCTTTGTAGGACAATGTCAACAGTGTTATTGTTGATGTCCAACAGTACCAAGCCTCCCTTCTAGACCGCCTGAGAGACCAGACCAAGAATGCTTTTGAAACCCATGTTGAAAGGGAGGAGCTCCAAACAGCGATCCTAGCAGTATTTGATGATTTCAAAGACCCCTTTTCAGAGGTTTCATCTACACATCTACAGGACAGAAGCATCAGGCATTTCTCAGGGGGAAAAACCAAGGAGCTCTTACCATTAAAGCAAACTCCTTTTTCTATGTACCCTTATTGAAGAGCCTTGAAGACTTGTTTTCTGATCTGCAGATATTTACAATGATAAGCTCCATGCCCGAGAGGTGTAAAGAGGGGTTCTTATATGACTTAGTTGCTGGTGATATTTTTAGGAACCACCCACTCTTTTCCATCAGACCCTCTGCATTGCAGTTTATTTTATACACAGATGAGATTGAACTGTGCAACCCACTAGGATCACATGCAGGAAAGAACAAACTACTGATGGTTTATTACGCCTTAGGCAATATAGATCCTAAATATAGGTCAAAACTATCAGCAATTAGATTGCTGGCCATTGCAAAATCCAGTGACCTGTCTAGGTATACTGTGGATGTGATTTTAGATAGAATTAAAAAAAGATTTAGATGTGTTATACCAGCGTGTTAAAATTCAAACTGCAGTTGGTGAAAGGACCATCTATGGTGCTGTGATTTCACTTTGTGGGGATACACTGGCTCAACATGAGTTTGCAGGTTTCAAAGAGGGTGTGGGTTTTGCCCTTTGCAAATGCCGGCATTGTGACTGTACAGCTGAAGACATGCAAACAAATTTTGATGAGAAATATTTCAACAAAAGAACAGTCGAGGGACATTTGAGGCAGTTTAGTGATATTGAGAAGGCCAGTACAGATTTAGTAAGGAACCATTTAAAAACAACCTATGGGATCAATAGAAGAAGTTCATTAGTTGATTTCCCCGGCTTCAATCTCATCGAGCAGACACCACAAGATATTATGCACATTATTCTTGAAGGGATTGCCCCCATGGAGATCAAATGTGTGCTAAACCATCTCATTCTTAGTGGGCAGATAGATCTGGATACATTCAATTCTGCTATGTATTGTTTCCCATACTCACCTCTTGATTTAAGAGACAGGCCATGTCCCATCACAGCATCTACATTGTCCTCAAATGACAACAGACTAAAACAATCATCAGGACAAATGCTTGTCCTTTTGAAAATATTGCCATTTTTGTTAAATAATGTCAAAGACAGTGAGTTTGTGCAGTTCATCATTGAATTGGTAGAGATTACACAGATTCTCCTTGCCCCAGTCATTTCGCTTCATACAATTGCACAGCTCTTCCCAGAAAAGAACATCATACCAAAGCAGCATTATCTGCTTCATATGCCCTCACAAATCGCCGCTTTGGGGCCTATGGTAAGGCATATGTGCATGCGCTTCGAATCCAAACATCGTTTTTTTAAACGATGGGCTGCTAAATTAAACTTTAAAAACATCTGTAAAACATTAATTCAGCACAACCAAAGATTTGAATGCTCTCAAAATGTCAGTGGAAACCAGCATCCTATATTCACAAAAGACAGACAACTTGGCCTACTTAGCCTACTTAAAGACGAGCTGCTTCTGTGATAGCTACATTCAGCTTGACAAATGCTACATACAACTTTAGTTTTGTCGATTGTTCTGTCATTTTGCCTCTTAAACAGAAACTTTCCCCCCAACAATCCCTCAGCTCTCTCCATCTTCAACTACCGTCTCGGTCTCTTCTATCTAACTGACTGCAGACACGCGGCGGTTTCGTGCCATGGGTCAACGCGCACTGGAAGTAAACAAAATTGCGTTCAAATATTTTATTGCATTAATCTCGGCCACAATAATCTCATAGAATAACGCGTTAACTTTGACAGCCCTAAAATAAATAAATTACACGCACACTACGCAACAGAACATGCATTAGTTTTAATCGATGAAAAAATAATTTCATCGAGGAAATTCTTAATGATCAATTAATCGATCATCGATTAATTATGCCCATCCCTGAATGTAGCTATCACAGAAGCAGCTCGTCTTTAAGTTATCACCCTAATGCAAAGCACCCGACAGAAAGCAGTCCCAGGTTAGATGGTCGCCAACCTACACTCCACGACTTCTCTAGGAAATTAACTAGACCAGTCCGTGAAAAGGTTACCAACGCTGTAGCAGTTTAGGTTGCCGGTGACTGTCGGCCCATCAACATAGTTGAAGACGGTGGGCTGACTGAGGTGATTCGAATTGCTTCAGGGGACAATTCTTACGATTTACCGTCGAGGGGCACCATTGTGTCTCGCATACATTCCTTGTATGACGGCGAGAGAGCACGAAAAAAATTCAATTAAACAACAGTGTCTAAAATACACGCTGTCTGAAGTGATTACTCGTTAATTTATAAGATTTAGTCTTTAGAAGAAAACAAACTTTTAATCACGATGAATCTAGATGAATGAATTTCAAAATGTGAGATTAATTAGTTAGAGAGAAAAAAAAGTTGTGTTTATGAGCACCGGCTTCTAGCTGTCGGCTCCGCTGCTTAAGAGTACAGCAGCGCATATTTTCAAGTGTAACCATTGAACGGATCCCGTTTAACTGCCACAAGAGTTGTCCATCTTGTAAGTTTAACTGCCACAAGAGTTGTTCGTGTAATAAAGATCTCAATGAGGAAACACGCTGTTTTTTTTCTATTTTCACTGAATTTTAATATAGCATATAAATAGTGAATTTTAATATCAAAATATTAATGATTAATCGAAAATCGATCGTTAATTCTCCCGACGATCGATTAACACAATTTAATCGAATGCCCATCCCTACACTAGGTAAGTCCAATTTTGCTAAAAACAAGACCAACTAGATTTTTTCAACTTAATATAAGAATAATAACTAGGGATGCACCGATACCAGTATCGGTATCGGTGCCGATACTTCGTTAAAATACTCGTATTCGTTTTTGAATTGCCGATACCAAGCACTGATACCACTCATCAGTACTGCATCAAACTGGCCGGGCTATGCTGACACAAAATGTGATTTATTGTCCTACCTGTCCTACCACTCTCTGCCAGACTAGTAAGTAGCTTATTTGCCGTCTTGTGTTGCATTTGCTTGATGTTTGACTGTGTTAGGAAAGTTTGTCATAGTGTCAAAGTATTTCAGTATAGAGGTTTCGCTAAATTTAGCTGCTAGCATCTCGTTAGCGATTAGCAATTCCGATGTGCTGCCTTAACGGCGATTTGGGCTCATTTTAAGATAAATGACGACGACAGGAGTAAGGCACAGTGTAAGATCTGCACTGCTACGGTGTCGAGGGGCGGAAAGGAAAGTACTTTGTTTAACACAAGCAATTTGATTAAACATCTGAAGACGCACCATAGTACTAATAGGCCGCAACATGAACCACGAAAAGTCCTTTAGAAAACGAATCCCGCTCCACAGGCGCGCATCTACACAATCTTTAGCTCATAAAAAAGAACGAGTCGTGCTTAGCTACCAAAAAAAAGTTCGTCGCTGACTTAACAGTAAATTTTTGGTGCGTCTATGTTTTATGCCGAACTAGTTTCTTCAGAGCGCACAAGGATCTTGGTCGCGAGTGCTGGCACTTTTCGACACGTGATCATGCTACACCAATAAGGTAGCTGCTTTTTGTCAACAGAGTTGCAAGATGGCGTCCACCATGCCTTCGTCGAGCAGTACGGAAGATGAAGAAAATACACCGGAATGTCTTAATAAATCAAAAAACAAACATTGTTTTATGCATATTACTTCAGTCAATCACGAGGAGGTACATTATTTCACCACTACACGATGGAATACATACAGGACAAGCCTACAAACGTGGCTCGGGTTGGAGGGTGAGTCTCGAGACATGGCTGAGAACTTCAAACACTGTGTTGATGTGGAGTTTGAAAATATTCCCGAGGATGCTGGTTTCCATCACACATGCTACCGTAGATTTACGGACAAAAAATCCATCGCAAAGGTGGAAAGATGTCTCGCACGTGAGAGACAAGAAGCGACGGAAGACCACGAGGCCATTCCATCGACTTCTAGGGCCACGAGTCCAACAAAGAAACTGCGATCCAGGTCAGGGCTGCCAATCGCAGGCTCTGGCCCTGTTCTTCCTGCCCTGTGCATAATTTGCCAAAAAAAGGAGAAGTTCATCAATCGAGCAGGCAAACGACAAAGGGATCCTCTGTCAAAGGCTGAAACATTAACAGCAGGTAAACACACACACACACACACACACTGTGGTTGAGTGACTGAAAGGTACAATTATGTGTGAGAACTCATTGAGTTATCCTTTTTGTTTTGTTAAGGCCAATTGCAGGAAGCTGCAGAGTTGAAGGATGATCAAAGTATTCTTTTGCATATAAAAGACAAAGACTGTGTGGCTCTGGAGGTGCAGTACCACAAAGGCTGTTATAATCAGTACACCAGGTTTTTGACGAGGCCTGAAAAACCAGAGAAAGAACAGTAAGTTATTTATTATATTGCATTTCAAGGAGCTACTAACTTAACATTATATAAGTAAACATTCAATCTGCATTCTGTTGTATGTGCACACAATCACAACACTTATTCATTTCTTTCCTTCTCATTCATATGTGTTCTAGGAATGAGCCCACGTTTGATGTCGGCTATAAGATATTCTGTGAGAGGATCATTCGCCAAAGGCTGCTTTGTCAACCAAGAGGTGCTGAGAATGGGCCAGCTGAGGAAGGCCTTCATTGAACTGGTGAAAGCAAATGAAGGTCTTGATGCTTCAAACTACAGGTAACTGCAATGCATTTTTCTCTCAAGTCTTATTATTTGTCATGTGCAAGTCCAGCTTTACACAACATGTGTGTGACAGGCCTGAGAAACTGTTTTTAAGTCTTGCTGTTTGCACAGACATGTACCAGTTGGCAACAAGGAGAATAGCTGAGCTGTGTGTGTGTGTGTGCGTGCGTGCGGTTAGTGATGTTGTGTGCCTTTCTTGGGCATCTTTGGTGTTAAATGTGCTGTATGGCAGATAGGTTCTAGCCTGTAATGTCTTGTACCACCTCCACCACTCTCTGCTTTTCATGATACTCCTGTGACTCTTAATTGTCACTGTTTTGTTGTGTTGCAGACAGGATATGTTGAAAAAGAGGCTGATTCGTGATTTCCCCCATCAGTATCAAAAACCTAGAGCGGTCACGTAGAGCTGATGCAGGGTCACAACGCATACAAATCTTTGACCCGGATCAGAGGACCCCAACCCAATGGAAAAAGTTTCTCTCAGAAGGAACAAATAAGGAAGCACTTGCCGAATTCCTGTATGTTGCATGGAAAAATGCAGACCTTACAATAGTGGGCAAAAACCTCTGCTTGTACATCGCACATACAAATCAATGTCACTGTGTGACTGTTAAGGAGGGTGTACAGTCTGTTCGTGTTGTTGAAGACCTGTTGTTGTTTTTACATGCACAACATGCTGCACGGGAGCATAAAGCTGTCATTATCAAGAGCTCTGACACTGATGTGGCAGTCATTGCTGTAAGTGTGCAGACAGATTTGCCATGCAGTTTATATGTTTTCACAGGGACTGGCAACAGGACACGTATCATTGACATTACCAAGGTGTCATCAGCAAACAAAATATAAGTGCTCCATAACCTGCTGAATGTGGTTGGCTAATAGAGGATGGGACCTTGCACCTGGATGACCAGAAATCCGGCCCCTGACAGTGTTTTGCATGTGATACACTGCGGCTGCAAAGGTGCCTGTGAGACAGGAAGATGTTCCTGTTTTTCTGCAGGACTGTGTTACACAGACTTATGTCGTTGCTGTAATTGTGCCAACACAAAAGAAACTGAGGAACTGGAAGATAACTCTCCTGACACTGACAGTGAGGACTGAGTGTCCTTAATCTGTTATTTCTTATTTAGTTTTGTACAGTTTTATATATCATATTTCATATTTTTCATAAAGATTGTTTTTATGGTTCATCAGTGTTGTTTTCATTTGTGGAAGAATGAATGAATGAACGAACGAACAAATGGTCGTTGGTATAAGTACAATTACTGCCTTTTATTGATACAAGGAAGGAGGTTTATTTGTCACATACATAGAAATACTAACCTAAAGCATGTAGTCATTGTGTGTGTTCAGGATACGAAATGCTTGAGGAAAGAAGCTCCTCCTCAGTCTCTCTGTTCTGGTCTTGTAGCAGCAGAGACGTTTGCCTGACCTCAGTGTTTTGAAAAGTCCATGGTCAGGATGTTAGGAGTCCTTTACAATACTTTGGGCCAGGGGTCGGCAACCTGCGGCTCTTTAGCCCCTCTGCCATGGCTCCCTGCAACTTTAATATATATATATATATTTTTTTATATTTCGTCAACTAAACGAGGGGCCGCAATTGCGCTACCGTGAGCCGCGCGCTGGACTCCGAGTCGGGGGGGTGGGGGGTGGTGGAGGGAGTGAATGACAAAGCTCCGTTGATTTTTGGCCTCTGCATGTGGCTAATCAGTAGGATCTAAATCTTTAACTGGTGGTATGTGGCATCAGGAAGTACATGCCACAGGCAGGAGGCGGGACATGCCAGTAAACCGCCAATCAGCAGCTTTGCCCATTGACAGCCAAGTGCACGAACGAATACTGAGCGAGAAGTGTTTACAGGATTAAATTAAAGTTCGTAGTCAAAATGTTATTTAGCTGCAAGCTAATAAATGTTGTGGTAGACCTACCGTGTGTTGAATATTAACGTTTCAGTACGTATAACATTATAGTTTGATGAACGATAACAAGCTCCTTTTACAGTCAAGTAGGCTATTGCTTTTACCATATGCATTTGGAGTCCTGTCCATCTTTGGATCCACATACTTATGCGAGCAGATTTTCTCAAATATGAACTATGTAAAATCTAAATATCGCTCGCGCCTCACAGATGTTGCGGCTCCAAATGATTTTTTTTTGGTGGGAGAGATACCAAAATGGCTCTTTTGATACAAAGGGTTGCCGACCCCTGCTTTGGGCCCTGGTACGTAGTCTTCTCTTGTAGGTCTCCTGCAGAATAGGGAGAGGTGCTCTGATGATGCGGCACTGCAGTCACAGGCTGTACAGTTCCCATACCAAGTGATGATGCTGTCAGAACACACAGCTGATGGGTGCTGATGCTCTGAACTTCCTCAGCTGACGTAGGAAGTACAGTCTTTGCCTTGATTTCTTCAGTGTGTGCTGGGTGTTCACAGTCCATGTTAGATCGTCAGTAAGGTGTATTCCCAGGTATGTCAAACTTGATCTAAATGACTTAACATAAGCATAACATTATCGTATATTTGCCTCATTGTTCTTATGGGATGCGGCTATGTATACAGCACTATTTAGAATCCATTTAGCCCACTTTTGAGGATGTTCGGGTGTTTTCCTCTTTATCGGTAACGTTGAATCTAACCACGGGAGCCGCCATCTTGCCATTCTGTTGACAAGAAGCAGCTACCTCATTGGTGTAGAACGATCACGTGTCAAAGTGCCAGCACTCGCGACCAAGATCCTTGTGCGCTCTGAAGAAACTAGTTCGGCATAAAACATAGACGCACCAAAAATTGACTGGAAAGTCAGCGACGAACTTTTTTTTGGTAGCTAAGTACGACTCGTTCTTTTTTATGAGCTAAAGATTGTGTAGATGCGCGACTGTGGAGCGGGTTGAAACAAAAACAGTGTTCACTGATGCTAGTGGCGCAAGACCGAAGCAACCAATCTTAACTGACGTCTTGCTAAAGAAAAAAACGCGCACGCAGAGAGAGAGAGAGAGAGAAAGACTGTGCCACATGGGTCAAATGATTGTTTGTGTACTTGAGCAGGAGATTCTTCTGATCCTTTTGTAACTGAAATGTGCTCTTGTGCTAATCCAGTAATAGTTCTGTTCACTTTTTGTTAAGCAGACTGTGTTGTTAACTATGCAGCCAATTGAATTGCCTTTATCTGGTTATATTTGCATTTTGTCTAATGTGATGATGTTGTCTGTTTGAAGGCTTTTTTTGTGTGTTAAAACCAGAAAGCTCTGTTTATTTTTGGCTTGGGATAGCCTTCTGTTAATTTTGTACTATAGGCTTGACATAATCTGCAGAGGATAAAATAAAATCTGCCTCCAAATTAATTGCACTTTCATGGAGACCAAATCTAAGAAGTATCGGTATCGGCAAGTACATTAATAAAAATACTCGTACTCGTATCGGTTTGTAAAAAAGTGGTATCGGTGCATCCCTAATAATAACCCTAGGTTAGAAAAGCAGTTTTTGCAGTGTACTTCTCTACCTGAGACCAGCTTGCCTGTATTTTACCTGCAATAAACCAAGCAAAACAACCATGTGCTTGATGTTTGACTGTGTTAGGAAAGTTGTTGACTCACAAGTTTGTTATAGTGTCAAAGTAAGTACATTTCAACCGGTTTCGCCGCTAGCATCTCGTTAGCGATTAGCAATTCCTCCGTTAGCTGGGGCACATTATTTTGCTTAGTGTATAGCTAGCAAGCTACTAAGAACTCTCCCAAGTCTTTCTTAATAGGCCTATATCAACAAATAATGGTAGCTCTTAATTTATTTAAGATGTTAGCAAATGAACTGGCTGGCTTGCTAAAAAGGTAGATGAACAAGCACTGTATATTATTTAAGATGTTAGCAAATGAACTGGCTGGCTTGCTTAAAAGGTAGATGAACAAGCACCATATATTATTTAAGATGTTATTAAATTAACTGGCTAGCTTGCTTAAAAGGTATATGAACAAGCACCGTACCGTATATTATTTAAGATGTTAGCAAATTAACTGGCTGGCCTGCTAAAAAGGTAGATGAACAAGCACCGTATATTATTTAAGATGTGAGCAAATTAACTGGCTGGCTTGCTAAAACGGTAGATAAACAAGCACCGTATATCAGTATATTTTCTCCTTTTAAAAAAAACTAATTTCTACTCTAAACCATTTCAATTGAAATGCAAATGATGATGTAAACGGCTAAAATGGAACACTTAATTTACCGGGTAAAAATTTGTTTAGCCACAATATATAGCGATTCAAAAAGTAGTATTGACTGCAAATGTTGATGTACAGGATACTGGCAGGGGTAGCTAAAACGGAATACTTAATAGTTTTAGGCACAATATTAAGTGACTAACAAGTAGCTGATGGCTTTCGAACGACTCGAGACTGACCAAAAAGTGTCCGGGTTACGTAATGCGAGCGTTGGTATAGCAACTGTCACTCAAGAGTCGTTCGAAAGCCAATATTACATCACCCGGGCTCTTTTTGGCACCCGGTCACTTTTTACCATGACAGCACCACTAAGCAACCCTGAATTCAGAGTGTCATGGTTAGAGTCAATTCCTGTGTCAGCCAAAGACATAAAGAAAGAGACAGATAAAGACAAGATACTTACCAGAGTGAGACATTTAACACAGAGTGGCTGGCCTAAACATATGTTTGATGATGAATTGAAACCATACTGGAACAGACGTCAGGAACTTAGTGTAGAAGTAGATTGTGTTCTATGGGGGTTAAGAGTAACAATACCTACCACACTAAGACGCCAGATGTTAAAAGAACTACATGAAGAACATTTGGGCATTGTTAGGACAAAGGCATTAGCCAGGAGCCATTTTTGGTGGCCCAGCCTAGATGCAGAAAATATTGAAATTGCTGAACATTTGTATGACAACATGGATTATGAGATTGTACCCAGTCTTGAACTGGAAGGAGATGAGATTTCTGATGACAGAATTAATAAAAATGAGAGTGTGAATGAACCACCAAGCACCAGACCACAGAGAGTCCGGCGAGCACCGGAACAGTTAACTTTGTATGTGGGAATGAATTATATTGATTGAGAATTTTAGAACTAGGAAGTCTGTCTTTCCTGATGTGATTGATTTTTGTTATTGTTCATACATAGATAAAACAAATGTGTAATAATGTAAAGAATAACACTGTTGTTAAACAGGTTACATTTTTTCCGGGGAGGAATGTTGTGTATGCATATTGCCACTGCAGCTCCCATGATCCTTTAGGTCATGGGGGAACTACAAAGAGGCTGCGCTCTCCTCTTTCACTCTCTTGTCCTATGACTCTGCCTTCACTCCACTCTGCGCTCCTTGATGAGCCAGGGCTACCTGTTCTTACTAGTAAATAAATATCAGTTACGTTATTAGCCTCTCCAACGCTTCTTACTTATTTAATGCGTGCCCCCACCCGGACACAACAATGACGAATCGAAGTAACGGTACCCATTAAACCGGTTTTGATTAAATACTAGTGGTGATTGTGGCATTTGACCCACGATCACTTTATTTATTCCAGGAAAAAGAGTCAGTTCTCGGACATAGTCGCTGTTATCTGCCAGTAGGTAACATATCTAGCTACTAGCTAGCTTTAGATTCCTGCGCTAGCAAGAAGCCTTTGCTTGCTAACTGAAAACTCAGCAGCGAGAGCTAGCTACAACAAAGTTGACTTCAATGTTTTAATGTAATTTATTCCATGATCAGGGTGTTTTCACTGCTTTCAACACTGCTAGCTACAACAGTTAGCAAGCAAAGGTTTCTTGCTAGCGCATCTTCTGAATCTTAGATCAGGACTAGCTAGCAGCTAAACAATAAGATGTAATAACATGAGAGGACAAGCCACGTTCGCAATTACAAGGGCTAACTGTAAGAATGATGAACAAATTCAATAAAATGAACTTTGTGACTGAAATGACTGTTGTTTACTGTGTAGTGCTCAACACTTCATACTAGCAGCAAGATTAAAGCTAGCTAGTAGCTAGCTATGTTACCTACTGGCAGATAACATCGACTGTCACGAGAACTGACACTTTTTCCTGGAGTAAATAAAGTGATCGTGGGTCAAATGCCACAATCACCACTAGTATTGAATCAAAACAGGTTTAATGGATACCGTTACTTCAGTTTGTCATTAAATATCAGTTTTCATATGTAGCTAAACAGTTGTCATGACTAACTCTCCTGATGTCAAATTAGGACCAATCAGAGAAGAGCTCGTCCTGCTTTGGTTCCCGCCCACACAGTGGCAAAAGTCATGCATTCGATCGAGTAGATCAAGTTTTCGCGAGAGCGTATGATAAATTCGAGCGAGCAGATCAAGTTTTCGCGAGAGCGTATGTCAGTCTCTGCGCTCGCAGTTGTTGAATTTCCTTTCGGGCTGCTAAAATTGAGTGCGCAGAAGAAAATCACGCTTACGAAAACCTGAAACGACGTTTCTTCGCATGTGTGAGTTTTGGCACTAAAATAACGCCTTAAAGAAGGCGGTGAGTACAAACTTATCCACTTTGAGCTTCGCCTTGACCCAGCTGAGGATACAAGTGATGAGTAAGTTATACACACGTATATGAAAAATTTACATTTAATTTATTGATTGAACAATGTATTTACACATTTAAAACATAACAATAACAAAGTCTAAAATGGGTGAAAAGCTGAAAGTAATACAAATAAGAAAAACTCTTAACAACTAACATATGTATCCGTACCTGCCCCCCCCACCAGTGGCGGTTCTAGACAATTTTTACTAGGGGGGCCAAGGAGGGGCCAGTGTTTAACCAGAGGGGCACATCAAAATTATAAGATTTTTTTTGAACCAATAGTAGCTAGGTAGTCATATATAATAATATATAGTAATAATATAATAATAATAGTATTGTTTTCTGTTTTTAGTTTCTTCAAATTTAGACTTTTTAATTCTAGTGGTTGGTTAGCTGGCCAACAGTCATGACAACAAACATATCGTCATACAAAATTGCCCCACCAGAAATTTCGGGCTAAAATCGCCACTGCTATTCACACTAAAATCTAAGCATGTGCTTTTTTATGTGATGTCTCCTTTAGGATTTGTTTTTGGCGTTGATACAATCGTGAATAATTACTGTGTCTTATCAAACCTAAACTCTCCTGAGCAAGTTAGCGAGCTGTAGCTGATAGCACATCTAAATGAGACAGAAGGACAGCGATATTTGGAAAAGGCATCAATTATTGGCTGCGAAAAATATGTATGTGATCACAGGTCATGTAAGTAATTAAAACAGCGATTATCAACCGTGTTATTTTAGTGGTGGTTAAGAGTGCCAATATGGGCTGACGAGTTGTAGCTGAAGCCTTTAGGAAAGGGCAAAACAGCTCGCTAGCTATTAGCACTCTAGCTTGCTCAGGAGAGTTTAGCTTTAAGAAGACACAGTAATTATTCACGATTGTATCAACGTGCTACATTTCACTTAACAGGTCAGTCATTCCCTAAATCTTTTGGGATATAACGAAATTGTATATCTGGGTTTCTTTGGCGACAGCTGTCGCATCTAACAGCAAAACATATCCCGGGCATTTGAACTTTCTGTGGGTGACCGGCGCACAGCTAGACTACTGTGTCCGTGTTGGACACAAATATGGCGGCGCTTAGACACAGTGACGTCACATGGTATCCATGAATAGTAGTTGATGAGCTCTCATTCGACGAGCACCACACCTGGCAAACTACAGTGTTTGGGTGCGCCGCTTTAATTTACCCGTGTAGACTGTTGCGTCGCATTAGTTCTGCTTTTGGCGCTCGGGTGTAAAATCATAATAAATTCATATTTTTTTTATTTGGTCGGCACGGGGTGGCCAGGGATATGTCTACGGGGCACGGGCCACCCCAGACCTCCGTGTAGAACCGCCACTGCCCCCCACACACACTCCCCCCCCCCCCATCCAAATATGAAAATCAATGAACAACTAGGTGTTTATCCTAACTTTTCTAATTTCGAAGTCCTTAATGATCTCTTCAACATCAAGTGATTCGGTATATTCTCTTTCAATAGAAAGAATTGCTAAATTAGTGAGCCTATGATTGCTCATTGTTGAGCGAAGGTAACTCTTGATCAATTTCAATTTAGAAAAACTCCGCTCGCAGCTAGCCACGCTGACAGCTTCAGTCAAAAATATTCTCAGCAATATTGTCAAGTTTGGCACCGAATTTTGAAAAGCAAATTTGACGATGAACCTTAGGAGTTCTAGAGGCCTTTCTTTCCAATTTTTCTCTTTAGAGAACATAACAAAATTCTTCAGTCTCTTCCTCTCGATCTGGACTTCTGCCATGTTGACGTCTTCCTCTTCAAATTTGAATTCGAATTGCTCATCGATTAGATTGTTTATTATGAGGAAATCATATTTTTGGCTGAGAAGATGCAGTTGCTCAAATCGGTCTTTTATCTCTCGAGTGACACTATCGATTGAGGCATATAAATCTCTTTTCATTTCTGCTTCAAAAGTCAGTCCAACATCATTGGATGTTTCCCCTGCCATTCTCTTCTTCTTTCTAACACGACGTTCTGTTCTTCAATGCCGAGGTCACCACACACTTTTTTGGCATAATTGATTGAATTTTCAATCAGCTGTTTTCTGCTATTAGCTAAGAATGCTTTGAGTGAAGCCATCTTAATTTCATTTTGATGAATATCAAGGTTAAACGTCTGCATATACACCTGTGTGTCATTGATTTCCTTGAGAACTGTCCCCCAGAAACTCAGAAAACATAGAAAATGAAAGGATTGAATAGAACTCAAAATCAGGCCAGCCTCTGACCTTGTCACTATGTTCTCTTCTACTCCCATAAGCTGCTCAAGTACATCGATGATTTCATGAAAGTATTTTTTCACTACACCTACTGCTTGTCCTCTTGCACTCTATCTCGTTTCACTCACTCTTTTTACACCGTGACCAGTGACTTTTATTTGCACATCCCATCGATGAGTGGAAAAGGAAAAGAATGTGAACAATCGTTCCACAGCTTCAAAAAACGTCACTGAATTTGTGCTAACAGCAGCCGCATGGACACCTGCTAAATTAAGTGAATGGTTCGAACATGGAACTAATTCAGCTTTTGGATTAATATCCTTTATGCGCTTCTGAACCCCATTGTGCTTGCCAGACATCACAGCCACATTGTCGTAAGCCTGTCCTCTACAATTAGCAACATCAATCCCCTGCTCGTTAACTTTCTCTAAAATCATATGTGAGATGTACTCCGCTGTCTTTCCTTTTGTTTCTATGAATTCAACGAATGATTGCACCACATTCACACTAGTGCCTTCAATCAAAACATAGCGAAGCACTTGACTGGTTTGATCCGTGCAAGATAGATCTGGTGTGCTATCAAAGATCATTGCAAAATATTTTGCCTGTTTAACTTGCTCAACTATTTTCTTTTTCACATTTTCTCCAAGAACAGAAATAAACTCATTTTGAATTTGAGGCGATAGATAGGACACAGTCATCTTGTCACTCATCTTGATTCGAAGGAGGTGTTCTTTCAAGACGGTGTCCTATTTTGAAAGAAATTCCACTAGCTCCAAAAAGTTCCCTCTGTTTTTTGAATCATTACACTCAGTGATGTCTTTGTCCTCCATTCCTTCACGATGACCTCTGAAGGCCAAATTGAGTTTGACCAGAAATCTGATAATATCCACCAATCTCATAAGAACGTCCCTCCACTTTCTCTTTGACAATTGTCTGTTCTTTCTTGTCAATCGTTTCACCTAGACGAATTCTGACTTCCAGTTCTTTCCATTGTGTAAACGCCATGCAATGAGTTTGACTCGACTCATGCTCTTCGACTTTGGGATTTAATCTCCAATAACTGTTCCACCCATTATGAGAAGCGAAACTTGATTTGCCCCCCTGTGCAAATAACCGACAGCAAAAGCAGTACAATTAATTCTTAGAAGGAGAATAAATCATCCACGACCTAAGCATTTTTTCTCCATTCCGTAAAGTTTAAAAAAAAAAACATTCACGGGACATCTTTCTTATTTCTCCTTTACATTTTTTAAACACATTGCCATCATTCCTTATCACAATAACCTCAGAAAAAGCACTATTCAGATGCTGAACAATGGAGCTACCTTGCTGTACTAATATCATACGTGTATCATCGTTAATAAATTCTGGCCACAGAGCTGCATCTGTCAAGTCCACCTGCTGAGGTTCGGTTTTGTCACATCTGATTGGGTTGTTATGAGCAGGCCCATATTGATTGTTGTCGTTTGAAGTAGGTGATGAAAGATATGAATTGTCTTCCTCTTCATCCGAAACATACTCATGGGTACTTTGACTTTCAGGATGCTGATGGACCTCACTTTCACTTTGAGCAACCTGAAGTAAGTCGTCGTCTTTGACATTCACAGACATTTCACTTTCAGCAGTCTGATTCAGAGCATCGTCATTGCGCGGTGGAATTTCATTTTGACTTTCGCCTTGAGTTACAAACTTCAACAAAGATCCTTCATTATGCTTCAATAACTCATCCTTTCCTTTATTTTTCTTCCGATATGCAGCTCCACTTTCTCTAGCTTGTATCTGCTTCATCTGTGTGTAGAATTTTTTTTTTCTCTAAATTTTAGAATTTTCTTGTTTGTTACGGAAAGCATAATACTCATCATTACAGTTCTGTGCTATAAATGTAATTTCTGTATGATTCCATTTTATGATCAAAATCGCTGAATTTGCGCATGTCCTGTCAATAATGTATTTCACGTATGTGTAGAACCTATTCAGCCTTGCTGATCTGACATAAACCCGCAGTGAAAAAGCACAGAAAGGAGGCAAACAGTACCTCTGCCTCAATGAAGGGGGCGTGCGCGAGAGCCCACGGGGCGGCAAAAATGGAAGACTACAGCAAACTGCACAGCTGGCTAACAAGTGCTAACGTTAGCCATTAACGTAATTATGAATGAATAATGGTCTTTTCGCTATATTAGAAAGTGACGTAAATTACTATTAATTAACACTAACACAACTCGTAGAAATTAAACTTAGGTCAATTAAACATGTTTATCACAGTATGAGAAAACTTAGTCATTGTTTTCGAGGGTGTACGGAAAAGCATAACACAAGGCTTACTATGAGATAACTGTCTAACAGATGTACTAGCTAACTGTCACAACTGTTGCCTTTCCCTCGAGACGGACATTTGAATGACGTCAAAGTAAAAGTCCAATATAATACTGTGTTCAAGTAATATACATTTGCTGACCTACATAAGCAGAGGGAAGAACAACTGCTTTCCCTGTCTTTAAATCTCAGTGTGTGACATTATCATATTAAATTTGGGAATCTCAAGAATAGATTTGACTTTAGTTTGGACGAACAGCGGAGACTAAATATTAGCAAGGGGGAGGGAGGGGCTTTTCACCCCTACTTCGCTAACATTACATTGACATCAGCCCTTGCTCCGTTTATGTCCCATTATTTCTCTTAGGATTGTTTAATGTCTATGTGAAGCCATTTAACATTACACAAGTGGTTGTGATCATTTTGAAACCAAGACTGCTTTTTATTGGTGAGCTGATTTTGATCAATTAAACTTTGCAGCTAAGCTAGGCTAGGAACACGGGTTTTGGGCAAGGTCTACCATGTCACGGGAGCGGCTCAAAGCCCTGATGGCCATGTTACATGTAGTGGACCCCAGTGCTTAGGATGGAAATGATAAGCTGAGAAGTCAGAACTTTCCTTGACCATTTCAAGGAGCGCTGCAAAGCTCTGCATCAGCCCTTTCAAAATGTGTCCGTTGATGGTGAAGAGTAAGCCCAGATCTGGAATTTGTCAATATATAAAAAGGTCCAACTCTCCTGGCTTGTAGGCCTCTTGGCCCTTTCCCTCTTAGTCTCACACCACTCCCTCTCGCTGGTCTTGGGTTGGCTGCCAGATTTTCAGGAGAACCCTCACCGCTGCTTTCCTCGTGGCTAATATTGCCATTACCTAAGCTGACAATCAATTGATCAGAAAAAGGAACAGTTCATTTTCTATTCTGCTTTTACACTCATATATATATATATATACACATATTATTGTACAGGCGTGAAATTACAAGCACACAAAACCTTGAAGTCTCAAATCAACAACGAAAATTTTACAGAACTACACTAACTAACTACACTAAAACCATAAGTTACCGTCAAAATTGTTCATGAATTAGGTTAGAAAATTATCTTGACAGAAAAATAAATACTCCTTTATCTTTTCTTCTAAATTTCTTGTAAGTCCCTGCTTGCTTATGCCTTTCAAACGTCTAAATGAAAACCCGGTAACATGTTGTTTGCTATTAGTACAAGGTGCATACTACAGCTTTGCAGTAAACGAAACACATGTGAATGTTCACCCTCAAATGTCTTATAAATCTACAAATCTAGCCAAGTTGATAGCCGAACACAAAACTAAATACAAAGGTTTGATAAAGTGTATTATTTACTCCGAGAAACAAATGAGGAAAGCATGCATTGCAGTGACTACTTGTTGGGTGTGTGTATTTACGACGAAACGTACCTTGTGATAGAAACGGAGTCGGAGAGTACTTTTGTCCAGCGCTTTCTCCTTCCAATCCTTGGTGAAATTCAAACTTTTTCTCCACTAGAAATCCATCCAATACCACCGTGTACATTGTTTTCTTGGTCACTCATCATTCATTAGAAATGCTGCCTCTGCTTGTCCTGAAAATCGCTGTTGTTCACTGAGGTGTCGCTTACTTGCGGACGCCATGTTTGTTTTTCTAACCTCAAAGTCACGTAACTGGCGTAGCTTGATTTGACAAGCTCTGTGGGACTAACCAATCAATAAAATTGATTTTAAAAGCATGCAATCTGATTGGATAGGTCTTGAGGCTTTTGTAAAAAAAAAAATATTTTCCGTTGTCATTGCACCAAAACGTCATCGTTCCAAAAGGAACGATATTAACACGGGGCGGCACCAAAGGGTTCAAATTACTTTTAATCTTTGAATTCAGTGTCAAGGAAGCTGGAGAAAGGGTAGAGACCAAGGGGACCAGATGGTGATTATTGTCCTCTCTACCAAATCTCAACCCTTTTTTGAAAATGTTGTTGCCTGCCACTTTAATACCCCGGAGGAAAGTCCTACTATACTCCCGAAGTCTAAGGGCTTGGAACAGGGTCCTGGTAGCCGACTCGACATCCTCCGCTACTGTGCAAATCCTATGGTACCTTATTAATTGTGATTTCACAATTCCCCGATAGGTGTGCTTCGGATGGTAACTGGACTTAAAGAATACCCTCGTTCCTAGACTGCCCTCTCCATTCTCCTTCCTATCAATAAACCTCGGTGTCTAAGAATTCATTTTATCCCGTTGGAGATTGTACTTAACGGAGATAGAGGGATGATGGTTGTTCAGGACCGCAATAAAATCACCGAAATCGGCTATCGAGTGACTCCAAATACCGAAAATATCATCCAGGTACCGTACATAGAAATCTGGTAATTTGCTGCCTTTGGGGAAGACAGTTCGCTCCCAGCCTGCCATATAAATATTGGCATAGGCCGGAGCAAACTTCTTGCCCATAGCAGTTCCATGGACCTGGAGATAAAATTTGGAATGGAATTCAAAATCATTTTTTTGTGAGGCCTAATTCCAAGAGTGTGAGGAGAGCCTCATCCGGTCTCGTGGGGTCAGGGTATTTATTAAAGACCTCTCGCACTGCTTCAAGACCCAACTGAGTTTCAATGTTAGTGTAAAGGGAATCAATATCAACCGAAAAGAGCATCGCACCAGGTGGCAATATGATCTGTTTGAGGGTTAGGGTTAAGACTAGGGTTGGAATTTGGAAGCTAGCTAGCTCCTTCATATCGCCAGCTACGGAATGGTGAACCCTTAACCACCAGGCAGGGGTAGAAATGTGGGAACTGTAGGAACATAGGGCCTAATTTTGTAATGAATATTAGAAATGTGGGAACACAGAGCTGTGGGAACATAGGGCTGTGGGAATAAAGGGCTGTGGGAACATAGGCACGCTCCCAGTCAAACGTCAGAGGAACCTCATCCATATTTATGATGTTGTGCGGGCCAATGGAATGTTCCGCTATCTTTGCATCAGTGAATTTGCGGAAGTTTGAAACTTTTTCCTCGTAGTCGGGAGGGAGCTGCTGACACAGACTCGTCCGTACCCTGATGGACAGGCCTTTACGTCTCATAAATCTGAGACACCACGATGGTCCACCTCTAAAATCCTCAAACTTCATTGCGGTGGCGATTTGTTTTGGCTTTCAGTCGGATCTGCACAGTTGAAACACCTCGGCCGTCTGCTCTCTGTGTGTTGACCCAGTCTTCAAGCTCATTTTCTAGTTCGGGCCATCTGCTTTTCTTCCCTCTGAAAGCTTTAGTTGTCTTTTTGCACTGAGTCAATTCCTCACGCTGCTGTTTCCAACGTCTTATCATCGACTCATTAAGACCAAGCTCCCGTGCAGCAGCTCTATTTCCTTTTCCAACAGCCAGATCGATCGCCTTCCACTTGAAAGCTGCATCATATGCATTTCTCTGTGTCTTTGCCATGATGACCCTCATGACAAAATGACTACCGTAATCAGAATGATGGGAAGTTTGAGCGCGCTCGATTTAATCTAAACAGTAAACTAAAAAGTGACATTGTTTCACCTTAACCCGTTCGGCAATTTCATTGGTCTAATGAAAGCTTCATGCCGCCAAAAAATTGAGCACCGTCACAGAATGGGTTTTTTTGCCCTGTTTTTTGGCGGCTTTAAGCTTGTGAAAGCGGGAAAAATACATAAATTAGCCGCGTCATTGTTTAAGCGCGGGGAAAAAGTATCGGCTTATAGTCCGGAAATTACGGTACTCTAAGTGCTATGTATGCGAATATGTATGTGTGAGAGAGTAAAAAACAAAGTTACATAGTCACTAAAATGAGTTTGACAGAATATGAACAGCATATTATTTTTCCTTCAGGCCACCAGAAGGTACATTCCAGCCTTTTTTCTGCACTACAGTACACATGATGTGCAGAGAGTGCATGCATGTTCCTTGCAGACACATTTCACACAGGGGTTGCTGGTCTTGGAGTAATTTTTTGTTGGGACAGACCTGGCACCGGCCACGTTTCCTGCCTGCAGTTTGAACCACTGAATAGAATAGAATATCTTTATTGTCATTGCACAAGTACAACGGAATTGAGGTAGCAGCTCTCAGACTAAGTGCAGTTAAAAAATATAAAACAAAAACAATATAGACTGAACTATACAGATTTACACTACACAAATACTCAGTTTAGATAAAAACAAGTAAAAACAAAAGATATATTGCACAACAGAGAGACAAATACACGTCAGGTTTGTGCAGTGTTAAGTGCGATGATAGCTCTGGGATAGAAGCTGTTTCTCAGCCTGTCTGTTTTGGCTTTGATGGTCCTGAAGCGCCTCCCTGAGGGCAACAGTTCAAATAAGTGGTGACCAGGGTGTGATGAGTCTCTGAGGATGCTGTGGGCTTTCCTGAGGCAGCGTGTTTTGTAGATGTCCTCTAGAGGTGGAAGAGAAAAGCCAATAACTTTTTATGTTGTGTTAATGACCCTCTGGAGTGCCTTTCTTTCTGTTGCCGTGCAGCTGGCAAACCACAGCGAGATGCCATAGCTCAACACTGACTCCACAGAGCAGCGGTAAAAGGACACCAACAGTTATTCTTTTAAGTTGTCCTTCCTGAGTAACCTCAGGGAATACAGCCTCTGTTGTGCCTTTTTCAGCAGTGCAGTGGTGTTTTTTGTCCTCCTCAATGTGAGTGCCCAGGAAGCTGAAGTCCGATACCCTCTTCACTCTCTCCCCATTGATGACAATAGGCTGCATGTCCGATTTTTTCCTCCTAAAGTCGACTAACAGCTCTTTTGTCTCTGAGGTGTTGAGGATAAGATTGTTCATCATGTATACAGCCTTTGCACCTCCTCCTGAGATGAGCCCCACCACGGTTGTTTCACCTGCTCACCAACACCACGTCCTTGTAGATCTCCTCTAGGGCGTCTTTGTAAAGGGTCTGGTCTGCCCGACTGAGGAATCCAAAGTACAGCACCATGTATGCAGGCAACATTTGGCGAGT
Organism: Clupea harengus; assembly: GCF_900700415.2. Taxonomy (NCBI): domain Eukaryota; kingdom Metazoa; phylum Chordata; class Actinopteri; order Clupeiformes; family Clupeidae; genus Clupea; species Clupea harengus. Next base: position 526,001 of record NC_045172.1, on the reverse strand, counting down.
GCTGATCCCCACATCATAAGCCGAAAGCCACCAATGTGCCACAAACCGTATGTCCCCGGAATGCCCATGAACTCACAGATCTCAATCAGGTATTTTACCTGGTCTGAAGCCTTCTGGTGGTCTGTGTGAAGGTCAGTGAAGAGCTGCTCAGGGTGGCGTAAGGGGGCAGCAAACTGTTTGGCGGCATTATGGATGTGGTGGCAAGAATCTCCATCAACATCCAAGAGGTTCTGGCAGTGCTTCTCTCCGATTCTGGTCTCCAGCCCAGACTTGCTTCCTCACATTACATTACAGGAGTCCAAATATTGAGCAGTCCCCTTCTACACTTATATTTGACCCTGACTGCGAAAATGGAAGATTCTATAGGCCTAATCAGAATGTTTGTAAACAAAGGTTGCCAAGGTACTTCCGGGTGGCTAACTGTCATCCTGTCAACAGCCGTTAGTATAGTAGCATTGCATAGTAGCATAACATAGTAGTTTATAGTAGTTAATTTACGAATCGATTAACATCATGCCGAAAACGTGTTGTGTTTGGGGTTGTAATACCAGATGTACCAAGGCATGTAAAGGATTAGGTTTAGGCTTTTTCCGTTTTCCCACGGTAAAATCTAAATCGACCCAACGGAACCTCTGGATACAGAGACTAAGACAGTTGGATAACGCTAGCACAGATCCAGCCTTAGTACGTTTAGGGTCTCGCTGCATCTAACGGTACCAAACTGTGGACAGGCTGGCAACCAACCACTCATGACCGGATTTGCGGAAGACATTTCCTCACAGGTAATTTATAAAACGTTTTTGTTGGGTAGCATAAAAGTAGCATAAAGTTGGGTAGGATATCGTGCAAGCTTGCTAGCGTGAGAGTGCTAGTCCCGTTGTTGTAAATAAACTGTTACGATCTGTTCTCCTCTATCTATGTTGATAATTCAGTATGTTTCCGTCATTCATATAAAAAGATGACTTAAAGTATAAATGTACATTAACAGTTGTTTATTATCTTACTACACTTAATCTCACAGTACTGTCTGAACATCAGTGTCTGTGGCATGGCTCAGTAACCGTATTCTCACTAGGGACAGGGGTTGGGGTTGACTGCTTTTCCACCGCAGCCAGTAACCTGTCCTCAAATGACGTTTCATCCTGCGCCCTTCCTCTGCCTCTCTTCCTTGGTGGTCCAGGGGGGGTGCTGGAGGTACCAAGGACCACACTCGGGGTCCTCTACCTCATCCTCGGATGTTTCTGCAACAGATTGGATTTCCTCTGGGCCTGGAGTGGCAGTGCCTGCTGACTGGCTGGCAGGGGATCTGCTTCCTCCTCCGTGGCTGTAATTCCCCGTGGTGTCCCTCTGTTCAACGAAGGGAGCCAGAAAGCCCATCACTGCAAAGTACCTCCACGGCCTATGGTCTGTCTGTCTGCCCTGCGCCACTCCTGGTCCTCTCCTTCTCCTTTTTTTTCTTTCATGTACGAGTCACGAAGACCCTTCCACTTCTTAATGCACTTTTTGTCTATGAGAAAATATCACACACACACATAGAGGGAGAGAGATTAGAAATATTAAATCAAAATATCCCCACGGCTTCTCCTTCTATTAGTTCATTTTTACTGTAGAGATTGCATGAGTATTTTACTGTCAGAATTAGCATTATTATGGAGTCAGGGTTGGGTTTAAAATGAGCACATTAACTAAATTAGTACTTTCCTATGATAGCACTACTGGTCAGATGATAAACTGTATTTCGTTGTACTGGTTTGAGCAACGACAATAATCTATTGTAATGTAATTGCAGTTTGTCATTGTGTGCTCATGCAGTGGTCAAGCCGTTGACCTCTAATCAAGGTTAGGTATAAAATTAGCACTGGCAACCGGCCAAATGAAGGTTAAGCAAATTAAACATTGCAAAAATTAAACTCACCTTCGTAACCGGTAATCGCTGCAACTTTCCTCCATGCATCCGACCTCTTCAATGAGTTTTTATACTCCGCAATTTCTCTATCTCCATCTTTATTAATTGTCAAGTACCGGTAAACGCGCCAAGCTAACAATAATGGTCGAGAGCTTCAGTTAAGACCTACAATATTCTGTTTGCCCTGACAGCGTTCGTGTAGTATATAAACAACACACCGAGTCAATGTAGACCTATAAAAGTCGTGTGAACACCTTTATTCACATAGAAATATTTCCAGTAACAGACTCCCGAGACCCCGCCATCTTGTTATATGTAACTTATTAGCAACTAGCTTCTACATTGATCTTCAATTAAAGTGTTAGCAGCAAGCTAACAATAACGGTTGAGAGCTTCAGTTAAGACCTACAATATACTTGCCCTGACAGCGTTCATGTTTATAAACAACAAACAGAGTCGATGTAGACATATAAAAAGTCGTGTAAACCCCTTTATTCACATAAAATATTTCTCAGTAACAGAATCCAGAGACTCCGCCATCTTGTTTTGATTTTTTTGATTACTCCCGCCCTTCTGCACAACGTCGGCTTCCAATTCTCACATACGCCGAACTGATTGGTTACCGCGTGGTCCACATTTGCATAAAGTTAAACAATCGTCAACTTTGAAAGGGCGGCGGAGGTGTTTTGTTTCTCAACAGACGGGATATCGTCTCCATTCATTCCCAATGAGAGCGGGACGATTAACGCCCAAGTGAAAACATAGAGTGAGATACACAGGAAACGAACAGGGGTTCTTATAGATTTTTCATATGTCAAATTAAGAGTCCCATTACTTTATTTCCAAAACACAATAGGAATACAAATAACAACAGATGAGAACACATAACTCAACATAAACAAACCACACATAGTGTTCTGGCTTGGCTTTGATACGGTAACTTACCGTAAATCCTCAAATAGTAGCCGGGGCTTTTATTTACTTAGGCTGCACAGCGCACCGGCTTGTATTTGGGGCAGGCTTGTATTAGGGCCAGGCCTTTATTTCTTACGGCTCTTCAGAATGTTCAAAAAAGTTCAGTTGATTTGAATGGGGCACCCCAACGTTAGCAGCTCTGTAATTTCTTGATATTCACCACCTCGAAAAGTTAATGACCGCTGTCATTGGCAACGGATTTTGTGTTTCTAATTCACATCTTTCATATCATTCCGCAAGAAGTCTGTCAGTTAACAAAGCGGAAAGTCATTGTAACTTGATGTCAGCAAGTAATGGGTTAATACGCAACACCTGGGACGTTAAAGTTCTATTAGCCTGAAGAACATGGTTTTCTTAGCGGAAATCACGAAACGGCAACAAAATCATTAAAAAGAGGTATTTTGGAGGAATGTCTTCTATCGTTTAGGCAAGTGACTGTATAATAACAAATTCGCCTTGTAGGCTGAAACATTTCTTTTTTTATTGCAAACAGCCATGAAATTAGCCAACAACATTAAACATGAGGAGAACATGTATTTATGAAATGCATTCAATTAAATTGTGATGTCTGCTTTGTGCTGGACTGATGCTGGTAGGCTACAGTAAAATAGGCTACCGGTACCTTTTTTTTTTTTACCCCCGGCTTGTATACGGGGCCCGGCCTTTATTTGTCCGTATCTACCACGCCCCCAGCTACTATCTGAAGCCCGGCCTCTAATTGAATCCAGGTCTTTATTTGAGGATTCACGGTAATCTTTTTTTATAATGCAGGTCGGCCAAACCCTGATGCTGACCACCCTGATTTTGCTCCATCACAACACCTGGGACCTGAGTTGGCCAACTCTAGTCCAAACACATCTGCTAAGAGAGCAGCAGACACACAGGGTCGGTACAAACGAGCAGTGAGTAGAAGGCTCCTGGACTTTTATGCTGCTGCACCTGAGCCCAGGTCAGAGATGACCCCGGAAAATGAAGGGTACAAACAGGATGAGTCTACAGCAAGAGGCGAATAGAGCAAGACTTTTTCAAAGAGAAGGTGTCAAACTTGTCCATTTCTTCAGAGACCTTCATTGTCACAGACAGTGATGAAGACGGGGACAAGAAAGAGAACAAATTATTTTCATTTTATTCTGGACTGCCAAATTTTGCTGTATTTACCTGGATTTTGACCTTAATTTCACGGTTCATTTCAGAAAGAAGAGTTATCTCCAAGGACAATCAACTTTTTTTAACATTAATCAGAGCTGCCAACTTTTCAAAAAACCTTGGAGTGAGATTTTGTCGGGGGTGACCAACATTTTGCCGCGCACGCAGCCACACACATTGGTGGCTCAAATATCAGGGAATTGGAATTAATTTGGTGTTGTACCCATGTTGTGCTATGCATTCTGTTAGTTTGTGGGGCCCAAAGTCGTTAATAGAGGCGGCCTACTGGAGATGGACAACATTGGTTACATTCTGTGAAGCAAAGACATAGCTGAAGGTCCACCCCAGGACATTTTGGTTTAAGTAGATGTTATTTCCTGCATTCTAGTGGATTTTTGGGTGGTATGCTAAAGATGTGCAATACCTGAACTTATTCTGATTCATGTTTATCTGATCATGACTTGTAGGGCCTTTTAGACTTGAGCTGAACATTCAACAAGAAAACTATTCTTGTGCCTCAATGACTGTCTATGTACCACAATATAGCCTAATTAATAGACCTGTGAAGATTTTACCAAGGTAGGTTGATTGACATTTTGATTACAATGGTATTCAACTAATTCTTAACTGAAACCTAACCTATATTGTTAATAATTGTATTTAATGATTTATGAGCACTTAATTTAAGAGCAAAAAATGACACAAGATTAGTTAGGGAGAAATATTTTTCATTATTCAAAGCCTCCCACCACACGTTCCATCAAACAAAAAAGTGCAACAAATAAAATGCTTAAACACTTGCCTTTTTAAGCAATAAAATTGATCAACATATGACAAAAATAACTAAGAATGAGGTATCAGATGCCGATCAGAACCTGGTTAGTCATTTTCTAAGATCTGTGGGCAAGGTTGTACTGGCCTGTGGCCTTCTTGGAGGCCTTGATGACCTCTGAGGGGGGCTCCCATCTGAAACGGCTCCAGGTCAGCCATCTTTATGGCCATTATTGAAGACAGGGTGCCATCCAATGCCAGGCTATATCTGGTCTTAGTTTTGTTCAGTCCCACAACTGAAAACACCCTCTCAGCATCTGCATTCGAATGTGGCAACACCAGGACCAGCTTGGCGATAGCAGCAAGACTCTCAAATTCTTTGGCTCCTGCCACTTATTGAAAATGAACAAAGAACAAAATAGAAAAACATACCATATTTTGTTTTGATTAATACTGTAAGTATACTGTAACAAAGTTCAGATACAACATGCAGGGGCGGAGATCCCATTTTATTGTAGGGGGGGACAATACATGGTCAAATTTCCGAGAGTAATTCCGGTGGGGGACATGAAAAAATTGCTTTCACGAGAGCTAGCATAAACTGCTAAATACCGAATTCTCTTATCACATTTCCAAACAGAAAGTCATTTTAGAATTCTCTAAACAGCATTAAATGTACTAACACGAAATATTTATTTATAGACAAATAATGTCTAAAGTTCAAGAGAACTTGATGCTCAAAATAAGTTATAAAAGAGCTCATGGACACTTTGACAGGGAATCGAACTAGTAACCTCCTGATTATAATACGACTTCTCTACCCCCTGTACCACTGCCACCCCATGTCGTAATACCAGCATAGTTAATGGACCACAGGAAAAGATGACATTAATTTACCTTCAGATCATTTAACAAATCTGGAGAGGCACTGAGATGTAGACCTACGTTTATTAACTAGCATGAACCTGCCCCTGACAGGACAGTGTCCTAGACTGTCTAGCTAGCTATCTTAACGGTGTTAATTACCGGCATGCGTGTGTTATCGGCAAACGTTCACGTTGTCATGCCAATCCATTAATAAACGTATGTATACTTGTGCATATCGATTGGAACTTCGTAAATGAAGTTTAGAAAAAAAACTTCTTCTTTACATGTTCTTACTGCGTTCGAGAATGAGGTAAATCTCTTTAAATATCGTGTATCATAGCGGCAGCGACACGGGACAGAGGAGGAAACAGTCTGACAATCTGACCGTGTAGGCTACTGGGCTGATTAACTGAAACACGGAGCTGCCGGTAGCCCTGCCCGTTGGAAACAGCATGTGAACCATAGTTTTACGTCTATAATTAGCACCGCTTGTGTCGTCGTATTTTTATTTCATATTACTATATTTTTCAAATGTTTTGTTTTTTGTTTCCAATGACACGTCCCCCCCGGGATCTCCGCCTATGACCACATGCATAGTTTGCATCATGTATGACACAATATATGCATGCATCAATAATAGCAACAGATGTAGCCAAGCCACACCTGCCAAAAAGAAAGACAAAAAAAATGTATACCTTATGTTTCCGTGTTGCCATTCCAGCCCAGAAGCTTTCCATCTCAGTTTCGTCCTGAAGGGAGGTTGTTGGCATGGTCTGATAATTCAGAAACTCCTCACCCAGGTGGTCATGCTCCTCTGGCCCATGGTATGGGAGGAGATGGGGAAACCTATTTATGAACGTAGAGTTACAGGTTGTTAAGTTATAGGTATATTGTCATCAACCAGCAGCAGTTCATACACATCTTCGAGGAAAAGCCATATAAGAATAACTCAGGTGGAGTTTAGGAGTGAACATACCTCATTATTCCTGTCTTTATGTTAAATTCTTTGGAATACATCTTACCTGTTCAAAGTGCAGTTTGGAAAAGTCTTCAGAGTGAGTCCTTTTCTTTGGCCTGTAAATAAAAACATAAATGCTATGTGAGCAGCCTAAATAAACCATGCTATGATGATTTGAGCATGCAATATACCACGAGGTTAACAAGGTGCTCTCCTGCTGCTTGTTATGACAACTGAGTTTACATTCACCACACAAAATGAAGTTCACACGCACAAACACAAACGAATAATTTCTTTCAAGATTTAAAGTTTAAGAGCACTTTGAGCTGCATTCTTTTGCATGAAAGGTGCTATATAAATAAAGTTGTATTATTATTATAAGAGAGTGAGTACTGAATTGAACCACATGTCATTAACATACCTAGTCTCTGCTCAGATTGGAGATGAAGATTTTCTTCAGCGATGGATTCTCTTCGCGAGTTTCTCCCGCAGTTGTCTCTCTTTGTAACTCTTCTGCTGTCGCTATTACTTCGAGACTTTGGAGTAAATAGGATGTCTGCAGCAAATAGGGTTACAGATGCGCTCCTTAGCGCCATTTACCGCCGGGGAGTTTGAAAAGGAACGAACGCCTCTCGGCCCAAAATCTGACCGTGAGATATTGGATGTGTGGCGTGAGTGCGTGTGAAAACATGCAAAAGCGTGTGTCACACGGCGAAACCGTGAGAGTTGGTAGCTCTGCATTAATGAAGCTGCGACATGGACCGGTTTGGGGTGTCCTCTGCATGCGTCTCAAACGTCATTAATGAAATGATACCTGTCCTTGCCCACCGTCTCAGTTTTTTTGATCTCCTGGCCATCTGCAGAGGTGCTTTGCAAAAACATGCCACAGAAGTTTAAGAAGCGGTTTAAAAAAATGTGTAGTCATCATTGACTGTACTGAGTTTTTCATCGACAGGCAGTTCAATCTCAGGGCTAGAGCCCAGACCTGGTCAAACTACAAACATCACAACACACTCAAGGCTCTAATAGGTATAACACCTTATGGCTCCATATCATTTGTTTAAAAAATGTGGGGAGGAAGAATATCTGACAAAGAGATCAGTGCACAGTCTGACTTGTACACTAACATCAATTCAGGTGATCAGGTTATGGCAGACAGGGGTTTTTTGATTGCGGAAGAACTGGCTAAATGTGGTGCCACACTGGTCATGCCTCCATTCCTCAAGGGGAGAAAGCAGCTACCTGGTCATGACGTTGAGAGGGCCCGCCAGCTCTCAGCACTGCGTATTCACGTGGAGCGAGCCATTGAACGCATCAAGATTTTTAAAATTCTCAAAAACACTATGCCACTCACCCTTGTTCTTCTCTCCAGTGACATTTTGACCGTTTGCTGTGCCTTAAGCAATCTTAGACCTAAACTAATTACCTGATATATCTATTTTAGCACCAAGTGTTGTCTGTCTTTTTTTTTTGTTGCACAAAATTGAGCTATGCCAAACACTATTATAAAATGGCTTTGAAAGCAAAATACAAATATTTAATTATTTACAGTAATTTGTACAGTACAAAGAGCATTTACAGTAAACACAGTATTTACAGTAATTTGTACAGTACACACAGTATTTACAGTCATTTGTACAGTACACACAGTATTTACAGTCACTTGTACAATGATATACATTGTTATTCAAGGCCTCTACATATGTCGCATAGCCACTGATGTTTCTTTCTCTTGATACCCACACAGCTGTAGTGGTACAGTTTAACACTGCAGTTTTCACTGGAACAGAGAATGGTCCTTCCAAACTTGGGTCTGCTGCAAGTGCAAATAACTTCATTTTGGTCATTTGAAAGTTGTTTCTAGTTTCTTCTTCAGCAGTTCTGGGATGAGATGTGTTTCAACAAACACTTTAGTTTGGTGCAACAAATGAGTGATCCAATCTTCATCTCGTGACAAATTCATTATGACAAGGCCAGGCTCTGTCCAAATAACACAGTTGCACTGTGTACAGTTGGTGACAAGCATTTGTGTTTGTATCTGATCACAGTACTGATGTGACTTCTTCAGATCATCATGTGTATCCAAGCAAAAGGTTAGATCTTGGATTTGTAGGATCTCAGCAGGAGTCAAGTCCTTGTATTTGTAAGGACACTTAATCTCCAGAAGTACTTCTCCATGACAGTCACAGTATAAAATAGGGGAATATTGAATGGAATAAATCCCAAAAGGACTGTATGCTGGTAGATTGCTTAGGTGACAATCGCCACAGGTTTGTCCGTTAAGAACAATAATGTCAATGTCCCAATGACGACGGATGTAAATGATGTTTATTGAAACACACGCAAGCCTTGTTGGCAGAATGCATACAAAATGACTGATGAAAGTGAAAGTAATCCGTGTAAAAGGATTCTTGTCACACATGAATCCGTGTTTGAACGGTGTAATGAGTTATCCGTGGTTTCTATGAAATGATACAATGACAAATATATACAAATATTAACAATTAAATACAATAAAAATGAACCATTATATACAACCCGAATGAATATGATATATACAAGATGAATGTTATGAATTAGATGAAGATATGTTCCTTGCCGCCGTGCCGTAACGGTGAACATTCTAACACTCAGTTATCAATAGTAAATTGTTGGTATGACAGTAATATGAATGATCTATTGCAAGACAGTGAATGCTAACTAATATTAACACACTTAATAGCTGAACATACATATAACAGCAGAACACTCACTATCTTATAGACGCACGGCAATGATGAAATGGAATGGCATGTAACCCGAATTGTCCAAACACACTCCTCGACAACGACCTCTCCAACTCCAGTTTCTTGTACCCGACAACTTGGCCATCGGAGGGTCGGACTTATATAATGTGAGGGGGATGAGCGGGGCATGTCCAGACATGAAATAAAGGGTAGCCTTGAAACTGTTTAGAAACTGTTGTGTTGACCAGATCAGTCAGTGAAATTCCACTGTTTACGAGCCCCACGGACTCCTGGGATCAACTGATTGGGTGACCTCCCAATAGGGGATATGCGCAACATTCTTCCGGGTTCTACAAAACAGGGTTAACAACTTCCGGCCGTCCGCTGCTGAGGTAAACACAGGCGAGCTTATTATGGCGACCTACTACAGCCAGTGTTTACAGGAGCTACCACGTATGACAATTTCCGATGTACATAGTATTGCCAAACGGACGTCCAGAGCCCCGAGTACTCTGTTAGACAAGGGATTTAAGTTTTACGCCTCCTCATTTATTCATAATTATGAAGGTATGTAGCTTTCGCTAATGGCCCTGTCATGGCAAAAAGTGACCGGGTGCCAAAAAGAGCCCGGGTGATGTAATATTGGCTTTCGAACGACTCTTGAGTGACGACTCTTGAGTGACGAGTAACGCTTAGCATTACGTAACCCAGGCACTTTTTGGTCAGTCTCAAGAGTCGTTCGAAAGCCACCAGCTACTTGTTAGTCACTTAATATTGTGCCTAAAACTATTAAGTATTCCGTTTTAGCTACACCTGCCGGTATCCTGTACATCAACATTTGCAGTCAATACTACTTTTTGAATCGCTATATATTGTGGCTAAACACATTTTTACCCGGTAAATTAAGTGTTCCATTTTAGCCGTTTACATCATCATTTGCATTTCAATTGAAATTGTTTAGAGTAGAAATTCGTTTTTATAAAAAGGAGAAAATATACTGATATACGGTGCTTGTTTATCTACCGTTTTAGCAAGCCAGCCGGTTAATTTGCTAACATCTTAAATAATATACGGTGCTTGTTCATCTACCTTTTTAGCAGGCCAGCCAGTTAATTTGCTCACATCTTAAATAATATACGGTACGGTGCTTGTTCATGTAACATCTTAAATCATTTAAGATCTACCATTATTTGTTGATATAGGCCTATTTAGAAAAACTTGGGAGAGTTCATACTAGCTTGCTAGCTATACACTAAGCAAAATAATGTGCCCCAGCTAACGGAGGAATTGCTAATCGCTAACGAGATGCTAGCGGCGATTTAACCGGTTGAAATTTACTTACTTTGACACTATAACAAACTTGTGAGTCAACAACTTTCCTAACACAGTCAAACATCAAGCACATGGTTTATTGCAGGTAAAATACAGGCAAGCTGGTCTCAGGTAGCGAAGTATAATGCGAGATGCTCTGGGGTAAATCGCGTTATTGAGGTAGTCTGACTTCCAAAAAGAGCCCGGGTGACGTAATGCTAACGTTGGTATAGCAACTGTCACTCAAGAGTCGTTCGAAAGCCAATATTACATCACCCGGGCTCTTTTTGGCACCCGGTCACTTTTTACCATGACAGCACCCTTTAGCGTTAGCTAACTATCAGTAGTTGTAGACTTGTATGCGATCAGTAGTTTAGCCTTTTATTTTTGATCACAGACAGTTAACACTATCAAATGAAGACTGCATCAGTATAATTAATACGATATCCTGTTTATGCTGGTCTAATGTATCGACTATAGCTGCTAGGTCTAATGTCTGCTGTTCTGGCAGGTGTTTCAGATTTCATTGCTTTGTATTATGACAAATGTGATGAATAAATGAATGAGTGAATGGATGCTGTATCTTCTTTTCCACCAGTGTCAAACAAAGACAGGTTGACAGGTACTGTGAGTGTCAGAGCAGCTTGTCACAGGTTCATGCACATCTATTACTGGCAGGTGCAGGGGCAACTTATGCTAACAGGAATGACATGGTGTGACTTTGTAATTTGTGCCCAAGAAGACATGCTAGTTCAACGAATCATAGTTGACCCAGAGGTGACAAAAGTGATAAGAGAAAAGGCAGACAGGTTTTTTGTCAATATTTATATGCCCACGTACCAGACTTCTAACAGACGTTAGGTACTTGGCACAACATTTATTTGACAAAATTAAAATCATTTTCTGCAAACATGTTTCAATTATACTTCATGTACTAATGTATTTGCAATATGCACAATAGATAATCTATTTGGCCCAAGCCTTGACCAGTGGCTTGTTCTGGTAATTTGATAGAAAGCAGGCTACTGCAAAAAGCTGGTTGATACGGGGTCAGCCCTATGTTCCCACATTTCTAAGGATTTTTTTTCACTGACAATTTTGAAAATTAGGCCCTATGTTCCCAGATTTATTTTGAAAAATTAGTCCCGATGTTCCCACAGCCCTATGTTCTAGGGTTAGGGTTAGAGTTTGGAGGCTAGCTAGCTCCTTCAAATCGCCAGCTACGGAATGGTGAACCCTTAACTACCAGGCAGGGGTAGAAATGTGGGAACTGTAGGAACATACGGCCTAATTTTGTAATGAATATTAGAAATGTGGGAACACAGAGCTGTGGGAACATAAGACCTAATTTTGAAAAAGCTCAGAGGGATGATGGAATCAAACAATTTATTCTGTTTGATGCGCCTAATCACTCTCTCCACGTGTATTCTCAGCCGCGCAATTTCTTGAGTAGCTAAAACATCTTCACAAGACAGCTGAGAGTTCTTTCCCAGAAAAGGTGGTCTGTGTACTTTGCCCGGTACTAAATCAGCAATTGTAAAGCCTTTATCAACCATTACAGCCATGTCTTCATCTAGTAAAGGGATGATTCCAGATTGCTTAAACAGTTCTTTATCACTAATAGAACCTGAGTACAGTGTTGACACAAAGGTGACAGCACCGTGTGGGGACACACCAATCATTCCCTTTACTGTGGTATGAGATTTGAACTGGGAGTACATCTCACTCTGCAAAAGGAGTGAGGAAGGGGTTTGACATTTTAGTTCAGTGCAGTCTACTATCACCTGTGTGTCAGAGTACCTTTCAAACTCGCTAGGCATCATGGCACGGACTGCATCAGGGGCCATCCAAATTCCCACAGTACCCAAAACTGTGTACAGAAAATTAGCCCAGGTTCTAATTATTCTACTAACAGTTGACTGATGTATGTTGAAGCGGTCCGCCAGATCCATCTCCTTCAGACCCAGAGACAGATAGACCAAAAAGAGGAACAGCTCATCAATCAGTGGTAGACAACGGTTTGGTCTACGTGGCGGGTCAGCAGTCGTATCAGAAACTGTGGATGACTGTCCAACACGGACAATTCTCCTCGTGACAGGTTCAACCTGATGCAACCTAAATGCATTGAAATGCCGGTAGCCGGCAAATCTAGGGGGGGGGAAATTCATTGTAAGACCATGTTGGATTGTAGCCATACATCATGAGCAGCACAATAGCAAGCAACTTTCAAAATGTCTCCCATGAAGTAGTGCATGATGTCCTGTGTAGTGAACTACTTTGGCTGTGTTTGTGTAACTTAGCTTGTTACATTTGGGTGGTAGCTTTTGTGTAGTGAAGCTTTATTAATGACAGAGTAACTGACAGCTTAGCTCACTAACATTTCTAAGTAGCTTGCCCAACACACACTCATAAAGACAACGTAATGTTTCAACCTAGTCTAGAATTCATTTCTGGCTTTGTTTGAAATAGCTCCGAGATGGCCTGCTGCTGTGCGTTAATCTTTTCGTAGGCCAGGTCCAGAAAAGAAGGTTCGGGTCTGCTATCATAGTCGTGACACCTCAAAGACACGCTGGCATCGATCAGCTCCTCATCCCCACCTTCATCCTCCTCTTGCCGCTGTCTCCTCTGCCACACGCTTGGTCGAGCGACCGGCAGGCTGAAGTTGTTCCAGGCAAACACCGGAATCGCCCGGGGTTTCAAACGGCGTCGGCCCCCTTCAATTATATCTTCTGGCATAAAATGCCGACTGCAGACAGTGGTGTGTCTCCTTATAACGCAATGATCACGCCTAATGTTTCGGACCAATATCACCCTGACTGTCTCATCCTTCGGAAACTGGTGGAAACTTACGATGGAGTTAAATCTCCCCGACACAGAGCAGCTCGGCACACAGCAAAAGCTGTTGTTTAGATGTTCCCGTTTTTGATATTTTACCAATCGTGACATTTTAATTAAAACAAATGCTCTAAAGTTTGACCAGAAATTTCAAAAAATATTATAATAGGCGACACTTAGAAGTTACCTTAGAGGAGATAACCTACCGCTGCTGTCAACCTGTGTACGGAAGTGAGAAGCGGAAATGATTAGCTCTGTTTAGAACGGTTTTCCGGTTCGAACGTTGGGCGTTCTGCATAAAGCGAATAGACCCCAAGATCCCGTGTGGCCCGCACAGTGGGGTGCACAGCTGGATGCAGCTGGTGGGGGCAGTCGTTTTAACACACAGGTTGAGATCCCATCAGGTGATGCAGCAAGGAATGGGTAAGGCTGGTAGATGGCAAGGCCTGTGCGTTTAAGGTAAAAGTTGGTGTGTAATGTTGCCATCTGCCGGTAAAACTCACCCCTTGCAGTGTCTTCATGCTCAGTACCCCATTTTACCGCGGGAGATGCTCTTGGTGTCATACTGCATGATGGTACTTATGGCTGAAGCGCCATCTGCCTTACAATTTACTACTCGGTGGATGTTGCTGGCAGTCACTCTTCCTCTCCTCTGGGCACTCCAAATGTGGGATTGGGACTGAGCAACAGTTGCTGCACCAATGTACCATAGAAAACTCCTGGTAGGTGTTAGTTAACCTACTTGCCCAAAAAACGTTTCTGATTCTGAAATCCAAAAATCTCAATTCTCAAATGTCTTGGGTGTTGGGAGTCAAACATAGGAAAAACAATATATAAAATATATAAAAACATTTACAGAATATGTTAATGGAAAAAATGAAAATTGAAGAATGAAAGAGCTGTGCAGTCTATGCAGGAATGTGCTGATGGATGGAGGGAGAAGAGTAGAGAGGAAAGAACGCAGCCTTGAGGGGAACCGGGGGTCAGAGACGTGTTTTCCCAGCCTCAAGTGCTGCCTCTGGTCAGACAGGAAGTTTGTGATCCACCATTTGGGGCAAAATGTACAATGGCAGAAGTGGGGCTTGAAGCCTGAACCTTTGGGTTGAAATCAAATGAACCTCCCTCTCTCTCTCCCCCGCACCGTCGCGCTCTCTGCGCATAGCGGTTTAAATGAACATTAACGTTAAATAAAATGAGGCACACAATTCCGAGAAATGTGACAACAAAGAACTTTTATCCTGAGGTTCATAAAAAATAGTGCTATTAAAAACGAAAGAGTCTACTTACATTCTTGGCGCTTGTATAAAAAAGGGGGGAAAACTGCAATTTAATCCATTGTCACGGATTGTCAGGAACTTTCAATGCACTGTCGGGTCTTAGGCCTGAAGGCCTACAGGTTATTTGCCAAAAACACAAGACAGTCCACATTTGAAGGGGCCAGTGCTGATCTCTTTTTATTGACTATATTCCCAGCGGAGGAAAAGACGCGTTCAGAGCAGACTGAGGATCCAGGGATGGAAAGATATTTCTTTGCCATCTGGGCGACGTGAGAGTATCTCCCAGAGCCCAAAGTTTTCCACCACATGAGAGGATTTTGTTGAGCAGGTATTGGAGACTCTTGTTCATACATTGACATCTCTCTTTGAAGCAGCAGATTGATGTCCTGGTCTGGGCTGTCCGTGCACCCCATAGCAGCTAAAGCAGTTTTCTCAGCGGGTTGCTGATCATGGGGTTGTCCGGCAGCGGCCTCACTGCCTGCCACATTTTGTTTCATCTCCTCCAGTATAGCCACCTGCACCTGCCGTCTCTGCTCCTCTTAAATGAATGAGGCGATGAAAGCGTTGATCCAGATAACTCGCTTTGTTAAGCAGCATAAACACATCCTTTCCCTCGCTATACTGCTTCTCCAGATCTGTGATGATCTTTGTCTTCATCTCGGACAATGCAGGTGGTTCTGGTTCGCCTGGCGTTCGCTTGTTCAGTTGAGCAAGCAGAACATGTTTTAAAGGCAGCCGACGCGCTTGGATATTTGTCAGTTGAAAGTGCCTCTGTTGCCACTTTAAAGGGTTTAAGGACCTCCGTTTTCAATCCTAAAAGTTGTTGTTTCTGCTCGAGGAGGTATCTGTCGACGGAAGATTTGCTGAAATGTGAGGCCGCCACTTTCAGCCTACTAACGGGGATTTCAATGGCTCTGACCCCGAACCCTTTACGCAGAGCCAAGTTTATTGTGTGCGCCACACATGGTATATTTACCGTTTGAAGATGTCTCTCCACTGCATTCACGTAATTATGGCATTGTCCGTTGTGATGGCAATCACAGATCCACGTTGTAAATCAAAAACGTCCAAGATCTCTTGAATGCATTCGCCTACATTCTCTGCAGTGTGGCTTACCTTAAGCTCTTTTGTTCTTAGCACATTGTTATGCATTTCCCAATCATCACTTATCCAATGGGCCGTGGCTGTTACATAGGATGCTGTCACTAGGGATGTTCACCCGTCCGTGGTAAGAGCCACATCTTGGTCTTTGATTCATTTCTTTATTTTGTCTGAGGTGCTGTTATACAATTCTATTTGTGACTGTTCCACGGCTAGGGATACGGTACCTCGGTTCCAGTGCTTCACAGAACTCCCTGAAGCCTATCATCCACCACACTGATCGGCCTCATGTCCTTGCATACGAACAAAGTCAATTTTTGCGTGCAGGCCTCCTGTCGTGCCGCAGACAACGAACTTGTGGCGGGCGGCGCAAAATAGTATCCAGACGTTTCGCTAAAGTTCCACATTTTATGCCATATTCTCTTGGGTGCACATTCTGGAGATGTAGCCTCAAGTTGCTTGTCGTTGAATGGTACACTAACTCTTGTTTACATAGCTTACACACTACTTTAGTTGTAGGCTCAACAAGTTTCCCATCAACTAACCAAAATCCGAAATGTTTCCATACGTCACTCTTTAGATTTTTGGGGGTTAATATTACTTTTTCTGCTGTGGTCAAGCTGGGTTCTCCACTTTCTGCCATCTTCAACTGTCAACTGTCAGCAGTGACGCTGTGCCAGACAGTGTGACTCCTGTGACCTGTCTCTGACCTCAGGCATGCGCCCACCAGCAAAGCAGACAGTCACTCCGGGTTTTTTCTTTATTTATTTTTTTACATTCGAATATTAATTTTCGCATTCGAAATTCTGTTTTTGATAACTATTCGAATTCGAATTTAGAATATTCGTTGACAGCCCTACCAAGATCAGAATCAGTAAACTGCCACTTCGGTTTCAATTATATTCCTTTTCTGAACTTGTTCGGCTGTATGTTGTAGGTGCCTGGTGTTATTGGGTTAACTGCGCCACGTAGCGGTGGCTTGTGTATTCAATGCTTTTGGACCGGAACCACACGACTTTATACAGCAGTTCAGTAAACTCCATGCTGTTCATACTACGGCTCCATGTGCTTTATTGTACTTGCAAACACCTGGCATTAGGGGTGGGCGATATGAACAAAATCTTATATTACGGTATTTGTAATTTTATATCACGGTTACGGTATATATCACGGTTTATTATACGTAGGGTGACCAGATTTGGGTTTTTGAATAAAGAGGACACTTCAGCGGTGGCGAAATGTGTCCACAGACATTTATTTATTGACCCTTAAGAACACTAAGGTGCAGAAACAATACTGCCTCAATAGGCTATTGGCCTAAGCAATAGTGGCCAGTATCCATTGAATCTTTAAATAGTAAAATTAAGGCAAAGTGTATGTAAAAAAAAAAAGGAAAAATCTTTCTGTGGCATTTAGTCCAGTGCTTATGTTTCAGTGGTTCTTTAATGTACTTTCAGAAGATAACTCAAGTGTTAAAACTTTCTTTTCAATGTGTGTCCATATGTTAACGCAATAATGATATTTTCTTTATATGGCCACATATTAAAATAAGAAAATTAAGAAGTTGGCCATTACAAAGACATATATACATAGACGCTCCATTGACCGCCTCAGCCCGTTGCTGCGACGTGCTAACGTGATGACGAGGTGATGACTGGCCTAAACAGATGCAATTAAATGATGGAGCTGCGGTTTTCTGGATAAAAAGCACTATAGCGTTTATATTTCTCAACCGATTTCACTGAGTCGTTTTTATATTTAATGGTTTATGATCTACGTGGAGTACCAGACGCTCACTGTTCTTGTGCTCTCACAGCTCATTCACTTTGAAATACTGAAAAGAAATCTAAACTATCGAAATAGTGCATCTTTAACTACTAATATTTGACCATCATTGAGAAAAATGGAACAGAATCTGCAAATAAATGCCTACACTAGACACTTTTCAGTCCATATTTTTCAGTATATTGAATCTTTCCCAACAGTCGAGGATTACTCAACAAGTAGGCATGACAGTCCTTGCCGGTTATGTGCTTAAAAATTGTACTGGGTATCGTATAATACGGCTCTTCAGAATGTTCAAAAAAGTTCCGTTGATTTGAAAGGGCCACCCCAACATTCGCAGGTCTGTAATTTCTTTATTTTCACTGCTGCCGAGTTACTGTATAATAAGAGGGATGATGTATAGTTCGGAGGTCATTATCTAAAAATAAATCGATTGGATTTCAAAGAGTATACCGCGGTTGAAACGGTATGGCCAAATCTCTCCCGGTAGACACATTTCTACCGTTGCACGGTATATACCGTCATACCGCCCAGCCCTACCTGGCATCCAGACTTTATTGCGTTTCTCAACTTGAGCTTCCCACTCGCTTGTGAAATGGGCGATTGGATGATGTTTACACCAAGGCGGAATGTTATGGGAGAGTTTTAGGGCAATATTATGGGGCTATAGGCCTGATAGTAGAAACGCAAATGGATTTTGTTCTCGCCTCAGGCCGTTAGCCCCGGTTGGCCCAAAGATAGCCCTAGCTCTCACTGGCCCGATAGTGGAATCACAGCTCGACTGCTTCAGCGGAAAATTCATTCAACTGCTTGAGACGTTTAAAGAAATGCTACCAGAGGAACAGTTTGACAAAGACGTTTAAAGACATGCTACCAGAGGAACAGTATGACAGAGACGTTTAAAGACATGCCACCAGAGGAACAGTATGACAGAGACGTTTAAAGACATGCCACCAGAGGAACAGTATGACAGAGACGTTGGCTCTAATAAAATGACTGGCTCTAATCACCCTGTAAATTGATGAGATTGGTGCATGAAACCCAGGCTGTCTGGTTCTGTATTTTTTATCATTGGCACACTACAGTTCCAGGCTGGAAATACTAAGTCATGGCGTTGACTGCTTTTTTCGCTCATGATATGTCATGTATCATATAAAAAGCACCATATGGCCATGGCCAACAAGGTTCAAAATTAGATTTTCACTGGAGGGAGTCTTTAAACACAAATGTCCTGTTTATGCAGTTTTATATGAGCATTATTACTGGACATTTTGATCGAGAGTTTTTTTTTATGTATTGGCTTTTTATTAATTTTTCAAATTAACTTAATTTTAAATGAATTAATTTAAGTTGTATCAGGACAACAAAAAACAGAGGATAACAGATGGTACAAAATCCACAGTTGGCCCACACAGGATTATTTTCTTGAACTTGGGTTAACAACAGCCAAATCTTCAGAGCTTGACAAGCAGTGACTTCGTACAGGTCATACTGACAGAGAAGAAGTATTTGCCCATCATACTTTATCACTGTCCATCAGCTCAGAGAAATGTCATTTTGGTCATCACAGCACCTCCTGCTGTTCAAAGCAAAATCAAATCCTATCCCTATTTTTGTGCCTGTGTGTGTACACAGGCTGATGTGTGCTTTTTAGCATTAGGGGGAAGCTCTGATGACCTTTGATCGTGCTCATACAGCCTGCTGAGAACAGAGTAATGGAGTCCAGAGCTTTAAGAGTCCAGGCGAGTCAGCTGCTCCGGTGGTTTCTGCTGTTCTTTAGCTTTCCAGCCTGCTTTGGGTTACCCGGAGGTAAGAACAATATCTATTCTAGAATTGCCGGACGTTTACTTCGTAGTTGTGGGGGTGGCCTGCCTGTTTGAATATTGTGGCATTAGTAGGAGTAGTCAGTCTATATTTGATGCCACTGTCACTCACATAACAATACAATAACAAGTGTTATTCATGTCGAGATTGACCATAATTCTGATTATTTGACCTTATTTACCTGACCATCTGAATATATTCATATTTTCTCGTCTCCCTGCTTGTCTGTCCACATATCCAAGTTAGTTTTCTATTGATTATTTTGTACATATTTATTATTTCTTCTCCTTACTTTGGATTTGGGTTTCAGTCTTCTTGAACAGACCACATGCCAGCCAGGTCCTCCTGCAGAGGGCACGGCGTGCCAACTATTGGTTCGAGGAGTTGAAGCAGGGCAACCTGGAGAGGGAGTGCCTGGAGGAGCGCTGTTCTTACGAAGAAGCACAGGAGATCTTTTCCCTCCCAGAACAGTTGGTGAATAAACATGTTTACATATTTTTAATTATATTCAGAGCTGCGTAATCAGGTAAATCTTAATCTTAAAATGCATTTGTTAGCTTTAAATATAACTATTTCAAGGAATGGACAGGAATGTCCAATGTACTTGTTATGTCCTTACATGTTGGCCCTTGGTAACAAATCCATGACATTGGTGTTGTCAGCAGCCTCATTAGTGTTGCTATGGGAACACATTGTAACAATATGTACTTGGGGTTAGAAATACATTTAAGATTTGTAAATTGTGATAATCTGCACTTACCTCAGAAGTACATATTTATGAATGTATTATTGATTCATTTGACAATTGCCATTGTCTCAAGGTGCTTTACAGAGCCAAAAGCCTGAACCTCCTAGAGCAATCACATAGGAGATGGTGGCCAGGGGAAACTCTTTAAATTGTAAGACGCCTTGAGCAGAATCCAGTTAAAAAAGGGAGAACTCATTAAATTGTAAGACGCCTTGAGCAGAATCCAGTTAAAAAAGGGAGAACTCTTTAAATTGTAAGACGCCTTGAGCAGAATCCAGTTCATCTGCTTGAGACCACACTGGTAGAGAGGTATAACAGGGGGAGAACTCATCTGCTTGAGACCACACTGGTAGAGAGGTATAACAGGGGGAGAACTCATCTGCTTGAGACCACACTGGTAGAGAGGTATAACAGGGGGAGGCAGGAGGTAAATAGCGCAAGCAGAGAGTCAGAGGCAGAAATGCGTAAATATTGATCGTACTACAACATTGTGGGTGTATATTGTGCTTGTAAGGTTACTATTAAATGGTTACATGAGAATATGAACCTAAGAACCATGCCAATGATGGCATTTATTTGTATAGTTATGTGTAAATGGCTGGCACTCAATAAAGGGATAATGTATAGTCTGCCGGCCTGTCTTGAAAAATCCTGACAGGACAAACAGAACTTAACAGTTATTCTACCCACCCCTAATAATAGTGACGTCAAGTAGAAGTAAAAGCACCCATTAAAATAGTTACTTGACTAAAAGTAAACATGTATTTCATAAAATTAGTACTCAAGTAGTGAATAACATATGTATTATATTCAAATGTGGGTTTATGTCCAAAATATACAATTTGAAAATGTTTGTCTTAATAAACACAATGTAACCTAGCCATCTGTCCATTCAAGTAAATCACATTCTGAATAAACCAAATAAAATAAATAAATTGTAGGCTAGAGGGCTGCTTCTGGCCATTTGGGTGCCCCAATTACAGATAAATAAATACAAATAACATTTAAAGTTATGAATGTGAATCTCTTAGCATTTTAATTTGTAACCAATAACACAAAAACAAGTCACACAAATGTTAAGCAACTAAAGCAAAAAGACCTGTACCTTACATGCTATACAGATGTTCTTTTCTTTATTCAGTTGAAATTGCAGATAACATATTTTGCTCATCCTTAGTATTTCTTTACACTGTCAAAAAACAAAACAGGACATGGAAGACAGTAATGTTACATGTGTGTCCAAAAGGATGTATCAGTAGGCCTTGAGGACCAGCTAATCTTGTTGTTGTAGTCAAAGTTAGATCAGATTTTATCACAATTCATTCTAACTTAGCAATAATGTGCACACACACACACACACACACACACACACACACACACACACACACACACCTGTGTTCCCCAAAAGCAAACATTTTGAAATAAATCATATCTGTGCCCACCTACAAAGAAAACTGAACGCCTTAAAATGGTAAAAACTGGATCTGAAGCAACTAAGACTTTTGGCTTCTATCTTGCAAGAGGGTAAAATCTAGGGGAAATAAGCTTTAAAAATGATAGGCTGTTTCAACTCAACTTTAATGTTTTATGTAACTTGACAATAAACTAGGGCTGTCAAAGTTAACGCGTTAATCTATGAGATTATTGTGGCCGAGATTAATGCGATAAAATTAGGGCTGTCAGCGTTAACGCGTTAATCTATGCGATTAATGCGGCCGCGATTAAGGCGATAAAATATTTTAACGCAACTTTAAAAAAAATACTTTTTTTAATGCCTTTATTTGGATAGGACATGAAGTTATGACAGGATGCGAGGCGGAGAAGAGGTGGGGAGAGCATTGGGAAATTACATCAGGCCAGACTTGAACCTGTGTCCCCTCGGGCAATATAGCCCGGAAGTAGGGGGCTTGGCCTACCATTTTAAGAGACTGATGAGGGACAGGTGGGGCTTGAATAGCCCCCCTTGTTCAAAGTGGGGAATGACAGAAAAAGTTTGAGAACCACTGCGGTAGTTGAAGATGGAGAGAGCTGAGGGATTGTTGAGCGGAAAGTCTCTGTTTAAGAGCCAAAATGACGGAACAATCGACAAAACTAAAGTTGTATGTAGCATTTGTCAAGCTGAATTTAGCTATCACCTTAATGCAAAGCACCCGAAAGAAAGCAGTCCCAGGTTAGATGATCGCCAACCCATACTCCACGACTTCTCTAGGAAAATAACTAGACCAGTCCGTGAAAAGGTTACCATTTAGGATGACAGTGACTGTCGGCCCATCAACATAGTTGAGGACAGTGGGCTGATTTAGGTGATTCGAATTGCTTCAGGGGAAATTCTTACGATTTACCGTCAAGGGTAACATTGTGTTAAAAAAATACAATTAAACAACAGTGTCTAAAATACACGCTGTCTGAAGTGATTACTTGTTTATTTATAAGATTTAGTCTTAAGGGAAAAAAAAAACTTTTAATCGCGATTAATACATTTCAAAATGTGCGATTAATTAGTAAAAAAAATTTAATCGATTGACAGCCCTAGACAAAATATTTTAACGCAGTTTACTCAACTTTGTTTACTTCCGGTGTGCGTTGACCCCTGCCACAAAACCGCCGTGTGCCTGCAGTCAGTTAGATAGGAGAGACCGAGACGGTAGTTGAAGATGGAGAGAGCTGAGGGATTGTTGGGCGTAACGTTTTTGTTTAAGAGGCAAAATGACGGAACAATCGACAAAACTAAAGTTGTATGTCAAGCTGAATTAAGCTATCACAGAAGCAGCTCGTCTTTAAGTTTTCACCTTAATGCAAAGCACCCGATCGAAAGCAGTCCCAGGTTAGATGGTCGCCAACCCACAATCCACGACCTCTCTAGGAAAATAACTATACCAGTCCGTGAAAAGGTTACCAATGCTTTAGCAGTTTGGGTTGCCGGTGACTGTCGGCCCATCAATAGTTGAGGACGGTGGGCTGACTGAGGTGATTCGAATTGCTTCAGGGGACAATTCTTACGATTTACTGTTGAGGGGCACCACTGTGTCTATCATACATTCCTTGTATGACGGTGAGAGAGCACGAAAAATGAATCTCCTCGAGCAAGCTGCCAGCTCTACAATAAACCCATTTTTAATTAGCTTACGCTTAAATGGTCTGAAAAACGTCAGCAAACGTCAAGATTAGTATTCATTGTCACAACAAAAGGTAAGTATGTTAACTTGACTAAAATATTTGTTGTTTCAACATAAGCAAATGTGTTAAGTTGTTGCATTTTTTTATTTTGATTGATTGTAGATGACGAAGAACGTGTTTGTTGAACCACTTTTTTTACAAGTACAACAAGAAAAGAGTACACATGCTATGCTTTTTTTTAAATAAGGAAAGTCAAATTAAAAAGTCAAAGAAGTGGCAAGTTAAATAAGTACATCGCTGTTACACACTTACACTCAGATAAGTGTGTAGAAATTCCAAAACACAGTCGTATCGACAAACCCCCCATCATTGATTTGAAACACAGTTACATCTACGAATAATCGACTCATCAATCCTGACCACAAAATCCAGCAGAAAATTCTGAGTGGCGAGTCAGGGGCCAAACCAGCTGATATTCTTTTTTCTAGAGATTAATGGTAATTACTTGATTCACGATGTATGTGACTAATGACACGTTTATATTTACAGGTTTTAGCCAAATGCATGGATCAGTAGAACATGTCCTGTTTGTGAACATTACTGAATGCAATCCTCTATAATGTTTGTATGAGTTCTGCACGTTTGACTTGAGCATGTTTGAGTCTGTGCAAAGACAAAGTACGTAAGCACTGTGTATTTATTGCTACACAGAAACTGGTATCGCGGATGTCAAACCCAGGGCCGGCCCTAGCACATTTGGCGCCATAGGCAAGCTTCACTACTAACCCCCCCCCCCCCCCCCCCCCCCCCCCGAAAAAAAATCCAAGCTTCTTAACAGTTCTACACAGTGTAGTATATTATGACAGGCCAACATTTTACAGTCCCGTACCTTTTTTTTCCATGTTTGTAACCGCCGCCACGCCCCCTCCCCCTGCACACATATTCTGCCTATAACACTTCAATATGTGAAATTATCAGGGTAGATCACTAACCGCCGCCGCCACGCCCCCCCCCCGCCCACATATTACGCCTATAACACTTGTCAGTGTAATCTTCAGAGGCAACCGCCTTTGTCGCCTGTAGGAAGGACCGACCCTGGTCAAACCAAAATGAATCCATGATTTAGTGAAACCTCAAGGCCTAGGTTGATTTGACTAATGTCAGATATAAAAGAAGTCTTTTCAGTACCCCTTGATCATCATTTCTGTCGTTACACAATTTATGTTTTTCAGTTGTTCAGAGTGTGTTTTGCCAGAAATCTGATCCTTTTTAAAATGTAGTAAACACCAAAATAACTATACTATTGTTTGGGGTCACGACCATTTGGCACAACCCTCACACAGGTCTGCACCGTATCCATTTGGTTATATGACCTCTGGATACCATTTCAAATGTTTCTGGGTGGTACTACATACTTTAATCCAACATATGGCTTGACAGGACACACATACACACTTTCACGACAAACAAACAGCGTGTGTGAGAGATTAATTATGAATACTTATTTAAGCATTCGGGTCTAACAATCAGAATTGGTGATGAAAACAAAGGCAGAATCTTTTATATGGTATGGAAAAGCCTGTATTTGTCAACATATTTTATCTATGTATCTATTATAATGCTAAATGTTGACAAAATAAGTCCCCCCCCATCAGTTTGACATATGATACGAAACAAAACTTTTAAGTCATACTAACTACTACCATTGATAATTACTGAGAAATTGAAAATGTAATTAGAATTAATTTAACTTAAAATTTTAGTTACAACTTATTAAATGATCAAGTACATTGAACTTAAAACACTAGTTCCTATAACAACCTTTAACAAGTTTGGTCACCTTAAACTAAATAATATGCGACTCTATCCAAAAATTTGCTCATGATTTGTATGCAAGGTGTTGAATGTTAAATTCTATAGTACCCTATGGGCACTGAGTATACCAACCTCTAGCCTGACTCAGTTCCAAGTTTAGTTCCCAAGCAGGCCTCATGCATCTTTTGAGATCACCGGTGGAATGAAGATCAACAAGTATTACAACAGACACATCTGCACATTCCACTAAGATCAACTCTTTTATGGTAAACAAGTTGCTGTGTTGCATGAAATGTTGATTAGTTGATGAGGAATAACAAATTCCCTCTCGCTTTCACTCTCTCACACACACTCTCACACACACACACACACACACACACACACACACACACATACACATATATATCAGCAGCAAGCCCCAGTCATATGTTCCCTGCCACTTTAATAGAGAGAACAGGTGCCATTCTAGGTGATCAATAGTTGTCCAAACACCTCCATCAAATCGCACAGAGTGATTTACATTTTTGGGGGATTCCTGACACACAGGCATCTCTGTAGTCATCAGCACAGTCATGAGAGGAAGGCTGATGCGTCACACCTTTGACTCAAACATGCTAGCACAGAGTCACTACGAGCCAACCTAACTGACTATCCATCAAACCACAGCTACCAATCAAAAACTGATGGGCAGGTCGTCAAATATAATAGGCCATCAATCATATTTGACAGATAGTGACCCATATATTCTGCTAGTGGGAATGAGAAGCAGTAAGCATATCTCCTACAGTGGATATAGTCTAGAGTAGGAGGCAAAGAAAAAGAGACAACGTGAGCAGATAGAGCCAGGTATCCTAGTAGGTTGCCTTTCACTTCACATAAAGTGGAATGACAGATTAGTCTTCTTATGTGTGTTCATCAGTTATCACTCTCTTAGATCTTTGGAGTTAAGAGAGGTAATATATTTCTCTGTATGTTCCACCCTTATGTTGCAGAATGAGTTCTGGAAAAGATATTCAGGTATGTGCTGTCTATGTGTGTGTTTAGTATTGGATAAAGTTAATTAAAATAATTACATTTAGTCAATGAACATACACTATGAAATCAAGAAAAGATTTGTTCTTTATCTAAATCAGGACATTCGTTTATGTACATTCATGACTAATGTTGATGGAGTATATAATTATCTGATAATCAGATATCAATTATCTGATAATTATATTGTCTATGGGATTCATACAAAACTGTAGATGCTTACCAATTAAATTAAAATATCCAAAAATGGATTGCCATCTTTCACTATGATTTTGAGGGGGGTTGATATTTGGGTTGGAAATTCTCAAAATTCCAATGAAATTCACTATGATTTTGGTAGACTTTTGCATTATAATCAGGATGAATGTCTAACAGGTTGAAATCACAGTGTGTATCAGTAATATGTGTAAGTAAGAAACCTGTACAAATATTATAATAAGTAAATATATATATATATATATATATATATATATTATAAGTAATACTCTGAACAACAATGGTGCAAAATGACTTGTATATTCTCAGCATGCAAAACAAACGTTTTGTATTGTGGGAGCCTGGCCTTACGAGGTAAAACAGTGGACACCACGCCTCTTGGTTGTCTTTGTCTAGCGGTTCTTAGTCCTGTGGGGCACTGCTCACCAGCTGGGCCATCACAGTAGATTTCTTCAAAGCAATGTTTCAAACATTTGTGAGCACACATTATAGACTTCTCCTTACTGTAAATGGTGCACAGTGAATCACATCACACCAACCAGTGTTTGTAGCTAGCAAACATCGATAACAATCATACAACATCGATACTAGCCTAACTACAGTTGTTGATTGCGCTTGTTGTTGGTGAACCTGTAGCTTACAGTACATTATGTTTTGTTTACTTATCCATTTTTGTTCCATGCATGGTCCTTTGCGATGATTTTACTACGCAAATGAGATCCGCATTCAAAACATGCCATTCCAGGGAGATGGACATGATTAGTGCTGGCTGTTTCAATCACGTAAGCGACTTTGATTAGTCAGATACTGATAGACCTTGACTGGACCAAAGTCATGACACGAGTTTGTTGTGGAGGGATAAAACGAAGGTTACGTATGTAACCACGGTTCTATGAGTTTCGGATGACCGCCAGAGGCGGTGCTTACAGCACTGGATTTCCATCGCACGTACGTGCAGGTCGAGTGTTAATACCAACAAAGTCACCTGTGACCTGGGTGACGTCGTCAATGTGCGCTAGCACAAAAGGCCGTCCCACCCAGCAAGCGACCTCTTGACAATCTTCTCGTGCAAACTCCGAGTGACTGCCAAGGTCTGGCGGTCATCCGAAACTCATAGAACCGTGGTTACATACGTAACCTTCGTTCTATTTCGTTTCTCCTGACCGCCAGAGGCGGTGCTTACAGCACTGGATGACTAATACCAACAAAGTCATGAGGAGTGCCTACCAGCTTCTAGAGATGCCGTAACGGCGTAGGGAGTATCGCTGCCGCGACCGGGTTATGGGATACCACATTCACCCTGTAAAACCTAGTAAAAGTGCAGGAGGCTGCCTTGCAGATGTCACTGAGGGGAACCCCCCTCAAAGACGCCCATGAAGTCGCCACACTCCTCGTGGAGTGGGCTCGGACCTGCTGAGGGGCTGGGGAGCCACTGTGCCTGTAGGCCTGTTGGATCGTCTCTGCAATCCATTTAGAGAGCCTCTGTCTGGATAGTGCTTGACCCCTTCTTGGCCCTGTGTGGCAGACAAACAATGCGTCTGTCTGACGGCAAGCTGCCGTTCTTGCGACGTAAGTCCTTAGGGTGCGCACTGGACACAACAGTTCTGCGCTCAGGCCCTGTTCTTCCGCCAGGGTGGACTCGAAAGCTGCCAGGCTGAGGGGCTGGTTGGAAAATGTGAAGGAAAGGGTCTTTGGGAGGAAGGCGGGGTTCGGCCACAGGGTGACCCCTTTGCCTTCAGGATGCCACTGCAGGCAATCCGTGCTTACTGACAAGGCTTGTAACTCCCCTACTCGCCTTGTTGACGTAATGGCTAGAAGAAAAGCGGTCTTCATTGAAAGACAGCTGAGCTCCGTCATCTGTAAAGGCTCAAACGGGGCTGCACAGAGTGCTCGTAGCACCAGGAGGAGATCCCACTGGGGCACCTGCCTCCGCTGTGGGGGTCTTAGTCGAAGAGCCCCCTTGAGGAACCGAGTCACCAGGGTATGGGACCCGATAGTTCTGCCTTCTATCCGAACGTGCCCTGCGGAGATGGCAGCAGCATACACCCTGATGGTGGAGGGCGTGAGTCCCCGATCCAGGAGTGACTGCAAGAACTGTAGTACCGCTGGCAGGGGGCAGTGTGCTGGCTCCTGTCCCCGTGCCTGGCACCATTCCGTGAATATCTTCCACCTGTTAGCATAGAGGGCATTGGTGGAGGGTGCCCGCGAGCTGTTAATGGTGAATACCACCGCCTCAGGGGCCAGACCCAGAGCTGTAGCCGAGACGGATCTGGATGCCAGATCTGGCCGCCCAGCTGCGATAGTAGATCCCTCCTCACTGGGAGGCACCAGGGTCTCCCGTGCAACAGCTGGAGCAACCTAGGGAACCATACCCTCCCCGGCCACCGGGGAGCGATTAGTAGTAGCTCGTGCTCCTCTGTTTCCAACCTGTGCAAGGTGGGCCAAATTAGTGGCAGAGGAGGAAAAGCGTATAGCTGCCGTCTCGGCCATGTATGCGCCAGTGCGTCCCGGCCTAGCGGGCCTGGCTCCGAGAGGCTGAACCAGAGGGAACACTGAGTCGATTCTCGAGAGGCGAATAGGTCCATCTCTGCCCTGCCATATCGACCCCATACCGCCTGTACCACATCTGGATGGAGTCTCCATTCCCCTGGGTCGGGGCTCCCCCGGGACAGGAGATCTGCGGCTCTGTTGTAAGTGCCGGGCAAATACATAGCCCTCAGGCTCAATAGGTGCTGATGGGTCTCCTGCAAGAGCTGCTGGGCAACCCCTAAGCACTGCAGCGATCTGGTGCCTCCCTGGTGGTTGATATAATACACCGCTGACATATTGTCCGACCTGACCAGCACATGCCTCCCTACTAGCGCAGGGAGGAAGTGCCTTAGAGCCAGCAGCACCGCCTGAAGCTCTAGCACATTTATGTGCTGCCGCTTCTGCTGGGGGCTCCAACGACCTCTGGCCGTCTGACGCTGCCACACGGCGCCCCACCCTATCTGGGAAGCGTCCGTGGTCACCACCTCCCTCCGGGAAGGAATAGCGCCCAACGGAACTCCCTGGGTCAGGTACTTCCTCCTCCTCCAAGGATGGAGGAACCTCCTGCAGCTGGTGGTAACCCTCACCAGTCTGTGTCTGTGCCACACGTGATGGAGGCCCAGGCTGTTTAGCCAGATTTGGAAAGGCCTCAGCGCCAGGAGGCCTAGTGGGATCAGGGATGCAGCTGATGTTAGCATCCCCAGTAGGCGTTGGATGGATCTCAGGGTCAGAGCCCTGTGTCCTCTGAAGCGCGCCACGAGCTGCTGGATTCCGTCGACCCGCTGTTGAGAGGGGACAGCCCTCATCGCCTGCGAATCGATGGCCATGCCCAAGAACCCAGTCTGCTGACGGGGAACTAGGGAACTCTTTCTGAGGTTCAGTCTGAGCCCTAGCCCCGTGATATGCGCCATCAACGCGGCAACATCGCTGCGGGCCTGTACCTCCGACTGGGAGCAGATAAGCCAGTCGTCCAGGTAGGGCAAAATGCGCATTCCCTGGGCCTGCAGTGGAGCCAGAGCAGCTGCAACGCACCTGGTGAACACCCGGGGTGCCAGAGCTATTCCAAACGGTAGTACCCGAAATTGGTACGCCCGACCCTCGAAGGCGAACCTGAGGAATTGCCTGTGGTGTGGTGTGATTGGGACGTGGAAGTAAGCATCCTTCAAGTCGATGGTCGTGAACCAATCGTTCTTCCGAATGCTGTGCAGAACATCCTTGGTGCGCAGCATATGAAACCTCAGTGTCTTGAGATGAGTATTTAAGTGTCTGAGATCTAGAATGGGGCGGAGCCCGCCATCCTTCTTTGGAATTATGAAATAGGTTGAGTAGAACCCACCTTCGTGTGTAGGCGCGTCGAGCTGTTCGATGGCCTCTTTTTGGAGGAGAGCGCCGATCTCCTGACCTAGGGCTAGGGCCTTCCCCGGGTTGGTGACGGTGGTGGTCTTGACCCCACGGAACTTTGGCGGTCGGCCTTGAAATTGGATACTGTAACCCTGAGACAGGGTTGCCAGTACCCAGGGGTCCGATGTCACCGCTTCCCAGCGCCTGAGATGTTGCCTGGAGAAGCGGCCGACCGCCGGTGTACTGCTGTCACTGCCTGCCCCCTCTCCCCCTCCGGTCCCTAGAGGGGTAACGTGGCTTGGGCGCCCTGTGTAGGGCGAAGTGTGCGGGTGGCGGGGGGTGGGCGAGATCTGTCTGGCTGGCGAAACCTCTCTGACTGCCGTGTCCGCGGCTGGCTGACTGGCCACTGTGCGGGCGCCTCAGCTCTTAGTGGTGGGGGCCCGCGTCTAGTCTGGCTCCCCCGACGAAGGCTTGCAAACTGCTGCCTGGCCTGTATGACCTGCACACTGCGCTCCAGGGCCTGCTGTGCAGCCTGACCAAACAACTCCCCGGGGACCACCGGGAGAGAACGTAGTGCCCTCCTGCCTGGCTCGGCTAGGGGGGATTGGGCCACCCATATCTGGCGACGGGCTAAAGTCAAATATGACATTAGCCTACCGAGCTCTCTCGACATAAAGGCAAACGCCTGTAGCGAGGAGTCACACAACCCCTGGGACGCCGACGCATCCCCTGTGCCCTGCAGTGGCTGGGTGAGAGCCAGCATTAAGTGGGACATTGAATTCCCTATGCGTGCCGTACGAGTGGCTGCATCATAACACCTCACAATGAGGTCGTCTGTCAGCCGGCATTGTGGGCGGGGGCAGCGAGCATGGGGCCTAAGCGCCTCATCGGGGGACAGTATTAAGGCCGCCACCGACGGCTCCATATTAGGCATCCTTTCAAGCCCATAGGTGGACGCACCCTGCATGGCCGACAGGACCCTGAAGTTGGTGGGGAGGTGGGAAAATTGTCTGGGGTCTGCCCAGCACCTCTGCAGCTCCTCAATGTACGGAGCTGAGGGTGGGACCGCAAAGGCAGTCTGCTGTACCGCGGTTCTAAAAAACGCATTCTGGGGGGGCACCGCCACAGGGACCGGGTCCAGCCCCAAACGCGCCAACGCTGCCTTCAGGGTGGACTTAATAGAAAGCTGGCCAGCCTCTGGCTCCACCCCTGTACCCCGGGCTGTATCCTGGGAGCTGGTCTGAGAGTCGTGGGGGGCTGACTCGTACGACTCGGCCTCGTCTCCCTGTCCCATGTCCAATTCTCTGACGCCCTTGTGGAGAGTGTATCTAGCGCCTGGGCACTCCCTACTGGTGACAGCGTCGGTAAGGCAATGCCTTATGCAGGCAAACTCTGTTAGCCCCTGCCTCAGATGCTCAACGCCCAGACAGGCGGGGCACTCCATATGGCCATCCTCTGGCTCGAGAGGGGCCCGGCAGCTAGCACAGATGGTTAACATCTTGCCCTGTACTGTTAGTTCTGGCTTCCAGCGAGAAGCACTTAGCCAGACTAGTATAAGCCCGATGGGGCTGCCTTCAAAGGCTAGCGGGCTAGCAGGCACGTGAGGGCGTGTACACCCCTGCTCTGCTCTAGCAATGAGACCGAGAGCGGGTACACTCAGGTCCGGTGTGGACAGACGGTCGTCGCTTCCCAACCGATGCTATCTTAAGCCAAAAGACTCATAAGGAGTCTTAACTTCTTCACAGAGCGAGACCCACTCCGAAATGAAAAACAAAATATATTAGTACAGGCTACAAGAGTGAGTACACTCAGGCTCCGTATAATCCGACGGTGGTTCCCCACCACCGCTAACTTAAACAAAAAGATCCGTAACAGAATCCTAATTTAGTAACAGAGCGAGACACACTCCGAATGAAAACAAAATATATTAAACCAGGCTACAGAGCGAGTACCCTCAAGCTCTGTGCTATCCAACGGTGGCTTCCAACCACCGCTAATTTAAACAAAACAAAATCCGTAACAGACTCTTACTTTAATCATAGAGCGAGACACACTCCGAAATGAAAAAGCCGCGTCAAACCAGGCTACTGCAGCAGTGGAGCGAGCACACTCCACAGCGGCTGTCACAAACAAAACTTACAATAACAAGTTTACCTACCTTACAACTCCGGTGCTGTAGACTTAGCTGTTAAGCTAAGTCTAGCTCTGTCCATCAACGTTCGTCTAATATGGCCGTAGCCTGCCGGGTAGCTGTCTAACTGAAGATACTAAGGACACTATATCCAGAGAAAACCGGCGTCAACACCGTTCAGCTGGGTTATTTCCACCTGTGCCGAGTGAGCGGGGCCGCTCCGGTCCAGGCTACACTTCAAGTAAGAAAAACAACCAGTTAGCTTACCCGCTTTGATGCGAACAAAAAACAACTTAGAATAACGCAGTTTCTCGGAGGGTGAATATCCACTGCCCCGACCACAATGGGTAACGAAACTACTAGCGTCTTCCTCGAATCACGAATGTCGACCTGCTTTCGCGAGAAGATGCAAGAGGTCGCTTGCTGGGTGGGACGGCCTTTTGTGCTAGCGCACATTGACGACGTCACCCAGGTCACAGGAGACTTTGTTGGTATTAACACTCGACCTGCACGTACGTGCGATGGAAATCCAGTGCTGTAAGCACCGCCTCTGGCGGTCAGGAAAAACGAAATAGAACCTCCAATGGTTAGTCCTCCCAACTTGTACCACAACAATCAGGTCTTTTATACACAAATTAGTTTATTAACTTCCAAGACCCGAGTATTAACTGCAGGGCTGCAGAAACTTTACCAAATCAATGTATAAACCACAGTTAAAAGTCAGGAAATTATGTAAAATATTTGTTGGTTTCAAGAAACACTAATATCTAAAAGAGTAAAATATTAACAATAAATTGAAGATAATTGACCCTGGGAAAACAGCTTTATCAAAAGAATAACATTTACTCTTTTTAGAGGGACAAAACGTTACCTGCAGTAGAATAACATTTAGCCCATGTTTCCCCAGTCCAGTGATAACTTACTAACACAGAGCAGTCCTTGCATGAAAGTGTAGCGTAGTCGATAACGCATAATATTCCATCCACTTATTATTCCATCCACGATAATTCTTCCATCCACACGTTCCTTTTGGTTAATGACATCCATTGAGTATGTTGTCTGTGTCAGGAGACTTTTCTTCTTTTGTAGATATGGACCAATGTGAACCCAAGCCATGTCTGAACGGCGCCACCTGTGTGGACCAGGCCAATGCCTACATCTGTATTTGTCCAAGTGGCTTTGAAGGGCGGGTCTGTGATAAAGGTAATGCATTTATTTACAGCATTTATACAGAAAAATAGTGAAACATATACAAATTCAAATAAATATAATGAAGATTAGGCATATAGGCATCAAACCATCCTCCTTAATGAAATGAAAAAGCAGCCTTTCTATGGTACCAATATGGATTTGGGAAGCAATGCTTGAACTGTGCTTTATTTCAATGCTGATGAAGGAAGGTGCCTGCTTGAAAACCCCAGTGAAATGTTATATTCTGCTGCAATTAGCACAGCAAAAGACTGTTAATTTGTGATCGAAATGAAACAATGGCCCAATCATCTTGAGACTAAAAGAAGTTCCTAACTTAGGAGCAAAGGCCTGGGAGACACCATATAAGAAATCCAAGTAATTCACACATCACTTCCGTCACACACTACAATACATTTGAAAGTGGATTGTTGAAAGTTTCAGTGATTAGCTGACTTCAGTATTCCTATGATTTCATGTATGAGCTACAACATCTCTAAATATCTGAATGGAGGATAGAATCTGAATGAAATAATAAGGAGAGGGAAATCAGACTACCTACTACCTGTTGTATACTCTGGTTTTTGAGTGACTAAGTTATTGCATTTCTGACTTAACCACAGATTCCCTGGTAATTGGATTGCTTAAATGCATGTAAATGCCATCATAGACTGACACTGGAAGTACTCTAATCAGTAACCTACTTTGCAATATATTTCTTTTATTGTGACTTTTTTTATTGTGTATCGTGACTTCTCCTAGAAACATTTTTGGTGTGTGTTTGTGTGCGTGTGTACAAGCCATGATGTTGCCAGTCAACTATAGCTGTCTCTATCGGAATGGAGGATGCGAGCACTTCTGCATGGAGACCCACAATTCCTCTCATGTCTGCAGCTGTGCCCCTGGCTACGGTCTGGGTCCTGATAATAGCAGCTGTGTACCCCAAGGTGAGTGTTCCTCTGGCTACGGTCTGGGTCCTGATAATAGCAGCTGTGTACCCCAAGGTGAGTGTTCCTCTGGCTACGGTCTGGGTCCTGATAATAGCAGCTGTGTATACCCATAGTATGCACACTCTTTGGACATGTACCTGTGGTGTACTACAACAACATACCCAGAGTATGCACACTCTTTGGACATGTACCTGTGGTGTACTACAACAACATACCCAGAGTATGCACACTCTTTGCATATGTACCTGTGGTGTACTACAACAACATACCACAACATTACTTCATTCTTTTTTGGAATAAGAACAATTGTTAAACATAGTATAAACTAAACAATAAGCGGGTTCAAACATGTTT
This sequence comes from Clupea harengus, assembly GCF_900700415.2. NCBI lineage: Eukaryota > Metazoa > Chordata > Actinopteri > Clupeiformes > Clupeidae > Clupea > Clupea harengus. The sequence continues at coordinate 491,098 of NC_045172.1, read as the reverse complement.
CTCAGGTTTCTCATAACTGTAATATGAAACAGCTGCTACAAACCAAAAGGTAGAGACGGTACTTGTCTTGTGGGCATTTTTAGTAAAATATGGGATGGACCGGTTATGCCTTGGACAACTTGTTTACAGTTTACTGTCATTGTTTCAGACCTCTGACTGTATGCAACACTGGGCATGTTAGCAGTAAATAAGAAGTTTGCCCTTTAAGTATTCATATAATTAACTACAGAACAGAGAGAGCAAGACTGCTGTGGCCCTGCATGGGTTAACCCACAGGGTTAGTCCACAAAAATACTCACATTCGGGCCCCAAAGGGCAAAACTGCTGTGGCTAACCTACATGGGGCCCACACTGCCTCTCAGTACACCCACACCTACCCATAGTATGCCCACACTGCCTCTCAGTAAACCCACACCTACCCATAGTATGCCCACACTGCCTCTCAGTAAACCCACACCTACCCATAGTATGCCCACACTGCCTCTCAGTAAACCGACACCTACCCATAGTATGCCCACACTGCCTCTCAGTACACCCACACCTACCCATAGTATGCCCACACTGCCTCTCAGTACACCCACACCTACCCATAGTATGCCCACACTGCCTCTCAGTACACCCACACCTACCCATAGTATGCCCACACTGCCTCTCAGTACACCCACACCTACCCATAGTATGCCCACACTACCACTCAGTAAACCCACACCTACCCATAGTATGCCCACACTACCACTCAGTAAACCCACACCTACCCATAGTATGCCCACACTGCCTCTCAGTACACCCACACCTACCCATAGTATGCCCACACTACCACTCAGTAAACCCACACCTACCCATAGTATGCCCACACTGCCTCTCAGTACACCCACACCTACCCATAGTATGCCCACACTGCCTCTCAGTACACCCACACCTACCCATAGTATGCCCGCACGGGCATGTTTGCTGGAAGAATGGACCCGATACCACATTTGCAAAACCACCTTAATGTGAATTATGAAATCTTGACAGGAAGAGAGATTGTTTATTAAGTAGACTTTTCATTATTTGTAAGAACTCTAACATATATTTTGATCGAGATGCAAAGAACATCTATTACATTCTAATCATTTTTGCTGTTTTCCATCAGAAAAGCCACAGCTCAGTTGACACAAATTTAACAAGCTATCCTACTCCTCCAAAACTCTCTCTTGTACGCAGTGCCTTTCGCCTGTGGAAAACCTCTGGTGTCGGACTTCAGCCCCAGAATAGTCAAAGGCGATGTGTGTCCGCGTGGACAGTGTCCATGGCAGGTAGTGTATGTCTCATATACAACATATCAGACTTATTCATTTGTATTAGGAAGCATTTTGTCCATTGTGAACAGCTTTAAGACAAATTATTATTCAATTGAAATAGCAGCAAAACAATCAAATTGTCTCAAGGCGCTTTCCAGAGCCCAGAGCCTGAACCCCCCTGGAGCAAGCACAGAGGTGACAGGGGTAAAACAATATCACTGGAAGAAACCTTGAGCAGAAAATTGTAGAACATGTAAAGGCATATATTTCACAGGACATTGTTATTGATTGTATAACTGATTATATAAATTGTAGAACATGTAAAGGCATATATTTCACAGGACATTGTTATTGATTGTATAACTGATTAAACATTCAGGCCTACACCACTACACATCAGAGTCTTGGCAATGTGGAAAAGTGTATAGTTTGACACATTGACGGGCAAGGAGCAAAGCATCTCGCAAACTCGCCCATTAACTAAAGCTATTGGAGTGTGGAGTGTGGGAGTATTGTGCTGATCCACCCATGTTTGTGATTAGGATCTTGCTCATGGAATTCATTAATTTGCCAAGTTAGTAAATCAGCTTTAGTTCATGTGTGGCTGATTTGCTTATTGCTTTGTCCATTGCCAGTTGCCCATCAATGACATTAGGGCCCCATGTTTTTGTCCAAACCTTCTGCAGTTCTGCTTATAGGTTCTGTTCTGTTGATTCTCTAAGCCTGCCTATTCTGTCTCGAAAACCTTGAAATGGGGAAATGACAGGCTTAGAGTGTTATGAACACAAACTCTTCAGTAGGGGTCACCTACTGTCAAATAATGTAGGCTACCTTCACCACTTATTCCCCATCCTGAAACATAGCAACGTAGCATTGGACTCAATTCTAGGGTGACTTTTTGTTATTATGTTATTTTAGGGGTAAAGAAACTACACAATTAAATCAACTCCTTTTGTCTTTTAATCTCAGGCATTACTAAAACATGGTGGGACTTACAAGTGTGGAGCCATCATCCTGGACACTCAGTGGATCCTGACGGCAGCTCACTGTGTGTGGCGCACGGATCCTGCTCAACTAGAGGTGACTGTGGGTGAGTCTGGGCAGATACCTCTCCACTGTTAACCATTTATAGCACCAGTGTTTCTACACCATTTTCTCGTGATGTTTTAGGCGTTGTCCTGTTGTGTGATGTCTATCCTCTATTAGAGGCAGTCCCCAAAATATTGTTAAAAGTATCAGAACATGTTTAAGAACTAACCCTCAGGCAGGAGCCACACAGACCCAGGTAACACCATTATGGCTCTGTATTTTGTGTGAGAACTGAAACCTGACCTGAACTTAAAGCTGCAGCCGTTCTGTGGATGTTTGGGATGTCTGCCATATTGCACTCTCTTGCTGGTTATTTAAGATTATTTGGACGAGGCCTAAAAGTATTCCACATGTCCCTTGTAGCTAGATATATATTAACATATATCATATGGAGACAATTAAATGTGGTTGGGAACCAGACCCATACACATACAAATCCACTGGCACACTAGGAGTGTGGAGAGTTAAGACCAAATCCACTGGCACACTAGGAGTGTGGAGGGATTATGACCAAATCCACGGGCACACTAGGAGTGTGGAGGATTGTGACCAAATCCACTGGCACACTAGGAGTGTGGAGGATTATGACCAAATCCACAGGCACACTAGAAGTGTGGAGGGATTATGACCATAACATCCAGGTCCAGGCAATCAAACTAGGTTTGAACATTTTATTTCAGTGGGCTAAAGTCATTAAAAAACACACCAACGCAAATACTTAGGGTTGAATCACTCCCATGTGCCTCCATGTAGTATAATTCATAGGATAATTCAAGTTCCCAGTACGAATGGTCACTGTCTCTCAGCCCCGTTTGTGAGGCCTACATAAAAACATTCACAAATACATTCATTTTACATTTACATTTAGTCATTTAGCAGACACGTTTGTCCAAAGCGACGTACAAGTGAGAGAACAGTCAAGCTAAGAGCAATAAAAACCTGGTGTAACAATAAATACTACTTTACATAAGAAATAGAAAAACGACAAAGAAAGAAAAAGAAGGGCAGGAATGTAACTGCTGAAGTGCAAGTTAAGCACTAGTCAAGGTGCCAGTTAGGAAGGGAGGTGCTCTCTGAAGAGTTGGGTCTTCAAAAGGTCAAGATGCTACATGACATGGGTAGTTTAAGAACTTATGAAACTAGGGTAGGTTTTAATACTAGACACATCTCTCACAATAATTCCAATTACAACCACATAACATAAATAACCACACCAAAAATTACCCTTGAGTCGGCAAAGCCAGGTGTTGAGTGTGAGAGCAGGGAGGCAACTCCTGAAATACAGTCATATTTTTGTAATAACTTTTGTTGTGGTAGAGTGGGCAACTGGGTTATGTGTTTTGATGGTACAAGACCTTTAAGTGTAAGCTCCTGTATAACTGGAAAAGGTCCACCTTGGTGTCAAAATGTCTACCTGAATAAGTGGGGGAGAATGACAGGCCCTTAGACTGTGCAGTGATACAGCCATCTGAGGGAGGGAGGTCTGAGATGTTAATCGTTCTCTCCTGCCCCTCTGCCTTTTCCTCTTCCTCTTCTGTAGGGTTGGCTGTATAGCCTGGGATTAAATTCCAACAAATCATTTGTATCATCATGTGTCCGTGATTGTGAAGTTACTGCGTGTTGTCGACTGGTAAGAAGTTCACAGAGAGCAAAATAAGCAAAAGAGTCTTCAAAGCCAAAGAGATTCACAGCCATAACCTCTTATGGAGAAGACTCCCATTTGGTCAGCTACTTTCCTTTGACCTCTTTCACCTCTGTTTGCAACAAGCACTGTCACCGATGTCAAGTGGGGAGCCCTTGACCTTCCTGCTATAGTCTGGCATGTCGGGTCTGTTCTTTCTGACTGGGTTTCTGCGCAATCCAGGTCTTTCTTTAGACTAGACACAAACTCTTTGTAATCCACGACCACATCATCGGAGAGGACATGTTAAAAAAGAATGTCAACTGGAAGACGAATGACTCCACCAAACATGAGATTGAAAGGTGCAAAGCCTGTCTCGTGTTCTGTGTGTATCTGAGACCATTTTGCATTGGACTTAGAAGGCTAAGTCCTGATCATGGTCCTATTGATTCTTTCAGCAATGTAGAAGGTGTTGTTTGGGATTTATCAACACCTGACATGGTCAACAGTTCCCAGATCAATTTGCTTTCAAAATTCACCACTTTGGTCTGAGTGAATCCTTTTGGGAAGGTCATAAATGAGAATGAAGTCATTTCAGAGTCTTCGACCCACCTGCTTGGAAGACTGATCTTACATGGGAACGCATGGACAAGTGATAAGTCATGACCAGCACATCCATGGACCTCCCGTCACTGACCTCCGCAGACCAAAGGTCGATGCAGACCAGAGGTCGATACAGACCAAAGGTCGATGCAGACCAACCCCATCGGTTCTGACGTGCGGATGCTATCAAAGGGTGTTTTCCCAACAACACAGCGATGACCGTTCTTCACATGATCGAACTAAAGATTAACAAAAATAATCTATGCCTTGCTAGTGACAGTGTTCGTCTCTGCCCCTGGTGGCCCGCTGCATCATGAATCCTGTGGTGAACCTGCACCTTAAGAGAGTTAGGCACCGTGAAAAGGAAAAGTTGTCTGTCCATGTTGGAGTCTCTTCTCACGTTGCACAGCACACCACCATAGATGACCAGTTTGTTCCAGTATTTCAGGAGCCGTCGTACACTGGAGGACTCATCTGCTCTCTCACTCTTGGATGGCTTTTGACATCTCTCAATGGAATAAAGGACTCGGCAGATGGTGCCATCTTTGTCCTTACTTGTTTACAAGGCTGCTGTGGGGAATGGATATGTCAACACCCTGGAATTGAGGGACAGCTGAACTTGTTCCCATAACTTCACTCAGGCCACAAGTCAAGAGTGTATCCATCACTGGGTGTATTGTGTGACAGATCTCAGCATCATCTGATTATTGTTAGTGTAGTTGAAGGCATTTTAAACAGTGTCATCAACAACACCATTGACATTCTTCAAGATAGCCATGTGTGGCTCTGTGACAGCTTATGCAAGACGGGACAACCGATTCTCTGCTCAAAGCATCTGCAACGACATTTCTGGACCCAGGAACATACTTTTAGATCAAAACTTTAAGATGCAATTTTAGTCAAGTCTTTTGCAGCGAACAGTAATATTAAAACCACTACAATTTGCACTGTTCCAAGCTCCCCAACTTCAAATGGCGTTCAAAATGACGTTTCAGTGGCATGCTCCCCGACTCACATTTTCCAGGTGCAACCGGCCAACCACCTGGGTCTTCACCTCCAACACTGCTCTGTGATCTCAGGATGTGGCGAGTCTATTCATTCATAAAAGAAGCAGATATACCAGGGAACAACACTGAGCTCAAACTACAGCAACAACATGCTTATATCATGTATCACACCTATTACACATGAAGGTTGCAGGGTGTAGAAAGGGAGTTGAAAGGGAGACAGATAAGTAAGAGAGTAAAGCCAGCATACAAATAGAATGGTCTTACAGCATATTGAGGATCTTAATGTACTCATACTCTACCACTAGAATGAGTGGATGATTGTTTTGGTGCATATTAGCAAAGAAATACGGTTTATTAAACGTTACCTCATTGTGTCATTTAAAAGTTGTTGTATAAAGTAGGGATGGGCAATTCAAGCAGACATTAAAAGGGAGCATTGGAAAAATACGACACCCCCTCTCCACACGTGAACACACACACAAAAGCTGTTTTCACACAGGAGACAGGCAATGTGGTTACCAGGCTACGGAACTAAACAAATGGGCTAGACCCAGGGCTACACATTAGTTAGCTTGGGGAAAGCTGGTTTGTAAGCTAGATAAAATGACTGACAAAATATAGACTACCAGTAGAAAGTCTGCACATTGTTTTGCTGGTCTTATATCAACAACTAGCTACTATTTGGCAGGTTTGTACAGAAGGCTAGCATCTAATCTCACAGCTCCACGCACTTCCATGGTAATAAAGTCCGGTCTCTGGTTCATTCTTTTTCAGCTTTTAGGTGCATTACCGCCACCTTCCGACGGTAGTAGAGCATTACCATCTACCAGGTTCCCAATGAGAAAAAGATGCTTTCCTATGTATAGGTCGCGCCAAATTATTAACTTTTGGTCTGCAGAAGCTTTACAACCTCGATGTATAAAGACTTTTTGTGAGCAGAAAGGAAAAACTGCTCACTTGTGAGCATTCTCAAGAAGGTCCCAGCTCCTAACTCTATCCACATTGACTCATGCATGGTGACTCATCTCTCAATGGACTAAGATACGTCCCAAGACGGCCAGCTTCCGACACGTTCAGTGTTCCCAGGATTCCGCCTCCTGGTCATCTGGTCCAGTGTTCTCCTCGTCCCCTGGATTCCACTCCAGCGATCTTCTCTTCCCCTGGATTCCACTCCAGCGCTCTCCCCAAGTTCCGTGGTTACAACTGGTAATGGCGAAATGAAGCTTCATGAACCTTCGAAGCTTTCCAGCCAGACGTGTTGAAAATAGGTTCACTACTCGAAGCTTCGTTCGCTCTCTAGTGACACCTGCTGGTCAATAAAAATACGGTGTAGAAAAGATTTTCTCGGGACAGTGAATTTGTTCAATTTGTTGTGGTGCGCAAGGCCTGCTAAAATAACATGCACACAGATGTATGGTGAAAAAAACGTACCTACATTAATTCAAATTTTAATGGTAGGCGAATACAACGACAATAAAGGCTTTCTTTTTCTATTCTTTCTTCTAATAATAGTTTGACCTATGGTTTGAATCGGTGTAGCAACGTCGCCTCAAAGCGCGGACTACTCAGTTTCGAATCCTGGCCAAAGCGAATTTTAACCCGATGCTTTGGATAAAAACGCCTGCTAATTATCTTTACTCCCTTCTGTATGCTGTTGGAACAGAGGGTAGTTAAAGTGCTTTTGGAATACTGGTCAGTACTTTTGTAAAACCAAGGGTTGTGAGAGTGCTTTTGGACACCTAGTCAGTGAAAGTGCAGGCCACTGAAAAGGGGGCGAAAGTGCTTTGTGCAACTGGATCAAGGGCGTTCTCTTCCTAACTGGCTCCATAACTCAAATAATCTATACTACTAACAACACCAAACAATCTAAATCTCCAACTATCGCTAAATCTCCAACCACTGACAACAACAACCACGAATACGAGATGGGAATTGGGACATCGTATAGTCGAAGCGTCCCGCCAAAAGTGACCGAACGAACCACTACGTGAAGCACTTGATTCAAATGAGGCTTCAGACGTCACAAGTGACGTAATTTCGGCAAAACGATACAAGCCTCGATACGCGCTACGTCTGGAAGCGCTTCACTTTCGCGACACAAGCTCCGAAGCTCTAGCGATCTCCACGTAACCTGAATTCCACCCCAGCATTCTCCCCGAGTTCGGCGATTACGACCCCAGGTCTCAGTGACTTTCCCTGTTTAGTTACGCGCCCCTGCGTGCTGGTTTTCCCTCGTTCTCATGTATATGTTCTGAGTTCATTCCTAAGTTATCCGTTGCTAGCCATTGTGGTATCCGTAGTTTAAGTCCTTATGTGGTGTCCGATCACAATTACCGCGAGGTACCAGAAAATGTCGAAGTGGAGACAGCCGATTGTAGAGTATTTCAGTAAGGTTTATTGAAGATGCTAAACAACAATATGAGAATGAATTCGAAGACGCTCTGACAAAAATATCTCCCGCTTAGGCATTTAAACCTAGCACTAACACTCCCCCTAATGCCTCCACTGGCTGACTGCTCAACCAATGAAACCTATGACCTCCCCGTTGACTCCACCAATCAGAAACCTATTAGTACCTCGAAGACCCACCCTTTATTTATCATATGACAAAGCAGCCCCGTCTTCCCATTCAAATAATACTCCTAACCCCTTTGTTTTATACTGAGTTAGATAAACCCATATTAAACCTACTTATTTACTACTAACATTCCTACACTTAGTTAATTTTTGTCCAGTTTGTGTTTGCCGGCATTTGACGCCGTGTATCTTGGTTCTGATTCTCTTTAGCCTTCTGAGTTAGTAGCGTTCACCTGATTTCGTGTTACTCCAGAGTTTTACTCTGTTTATTTTGGTTTAGGTTTTAGTATCATCTTTGTATCAAAGTATTTTGTTAAATCGTTAAACGTATACTTCTGAGCGTTTACCCATTGGTTTGTTAGTCCTCCCTGTTTGTGTCCTATTCCCCTTTCCCTGGCTGTATTCATAATCAACTCTGCTTAATCCCAAAACATCCATCTATCTGAGTCCTGAAGTCCCGTGACATCAGGTCTGTGTCCAGTTGTTTTTTTTGTAGCTCCCCACACAGTGCAGACAATGTTGTACTACGCGCTGGAGGCCAGACAACCCACACTGGCCTGTTATTCAAAATTACAATGAATCACTAAAGGCATGGATTTACATTGTAATGGGTCAAATTGTCATGATACATTTAGCATATCAGAATGAACATTGTATAATTTCATCTGAAGTTCAATAGCTAGCAAAGCACTCTGTTCTCAGATGCTTTCCGTTAACTGATTGAAGGCACTCTACTTTTTATTCATTTAATGTTTTCATTTTCAAGTTTTCCTTTTCCATGTTCTTTTAGCTCAATTTTAAATTTGTTATTTCATTTTTCTATGGTCTTTTATAATATAAGGCAGTTTACTGTTTTAATGTTCTTTTATCTGCTCATTTGTAAGGCACTTTGAATTACCCAGTGTGAGCAATATCAGAATCAGAATCACCATGACACCATCATTAATTGTTTTGGAATTGCAGTTTGTTTGCTTAGCGTAAATCTTTGTAGTTTTTTCCACCCAAAAATAGTGTCACTCTTAAACAAGGTCTGTTTAAATGTGTTTTTTTGTTGCTACCCTTGCAGGTGAACACAATCGTGAAGTTAAGGAGGGCTCAGAGCAGGTGCGTAGGGTGATGAAGATCCTTCTTCACGAACACTACAACCACACTTCTAAAGACAACGACCTGGCCCTGCTCCGACTGAAGTCCCCAGTCATCCTAGGCCCCTACGTCATCCCTGTCTGTCTACCTCCAATGATGGGTACCTTTAGCCGAACACTGGCAGCTATTCGCCTGTCCACTGTCAGTGGATGGGGTAGGTTGGCACAATCAGGACCGCCCTCCACCATCCTCCAGCGATTACAAGTCCCGAGAGTACCTCTACAGGAGTGTGTTGCCCACACAGGCCTGCAGGTGACCCGCAACATGCTGTGTGCTGGCTTCAGGGAAGGAGGTCGTGACTCATGCCAGGGTGACAGCGGCGGCCCTCTTGTCACACGCTACAAAAGCACTTATTTCTTGCTGGGCATTGTGAGCTGGGGGAAAGGGTGTGCTACAGCTGACTTCTATGGCATTTATACAAGAGTGGCAAACTACCTGCCGTGGATTGAGAATCACATGACAGCTGAGAAGAGCAGGAACTAAAGGCGATTACAGAAGCCCCAACACAAGTTTCATACTCTACATATGGCCAATCTGTATGATTGAATGTGTGAATATATAATAAACTCTACATATGGCCAATCTGTATGATTGAATGTGTGAATATATAATATACTCTACATAGGGCCTATCTGTATGAAATAATTTCAATAAAAAGGAGTAAATGAGAGATAAAAATACATGATTTTGTTGCTTGTGAAAATGTTTAGCTTCTTCAAGGTGCTGCTATGCTCTTGGATGAAATGATCCAGAACTGTGTTCCAATTCGACCTTCCCTATAGCTTTCCATGCCCGTTGTAGGTATGACTAGGCAATGTTGCCACCATACAATATTATATTTTTCACATTATTAACGGTATTTCATAGTATTTGGTTGTCTAAGGCAAATGGATTCAAATGTAATGTCATTAGTGACGTCACCTAGGTTTTGGGTTCATTCAGACTTTAGTGAAAACTAAACCATGTGTAAGGGAGATAAATAACTAGCCTTGCTAATCAAATCTGGTTATTCATTCCAATTAGTGACATTTTCTACTAAATCAGGAAAAAGAACATCAGGGCTTCAGTTTATTGTGTGTTAGGCATTTATATGTTCACAGGTCGGACTAGCCGTTATGGGTGTGAAATGGTTTCACACTACACAACATCTATTAGCACCTGGATGCTAGTTAGCTAAACAGTTAGGTATATGATGTCAAATGACAAAGTATCAGCATAATAACAATGTCTCTAATCCAGTTTATGGCAAACCAAGCTAACTCTTGACAAAGGAATAAATGACAAGCAGTGCAAACAAATACATTATGTTGTGCCTTTAAGCGCAGTTAAGGAGTTTATGATATAAAGTTAAATCTTGCCATGCATGATTTAAATGCCTTGCAGAATATTCAGTGCAAGAATGAATTGCGCAGACACTATGCAAGCACCATGAAGTGTCTTAACCTACCACATTGGTCTTAACCTACTGCAACACAATCCAGTCTTTGAAAAGGCAGATTATGATGTGCAGGAAAACAGAATCAGTTATCATGTGATATTTGTATATCTCTACAGCTCTACCTGGCCAGCTCCAAGAAGATGCCCCCCCCCCCCCCCCCCCCTTATGTGAAGAGGTTCTGCTTGAGGTTTCCTGGCTTGCTTTTTAATTAGGGGTGAATTTTCAAATAATTTAAATAAAATAAAAATGATTTACTTTACACCAACTGATATAAAAATCTATCTGAGAAACATCTGAGGGAGCTGACATGGAATCACCCAAAGTATTGATGGTCATTTTTTTAGTGACAGAAGATTAGTTGGAGACAGTCTGAGTATAATCAGTCAAGAAACAGGTTTAATCTTGTTTATTCTTGCGCATTAAGAGAGAGAAAGAGGTTTCACTCAAAAGCTTCACCTATGTCTCATCAGGTCAGCCATTGCAACAGGTGTCACCCCATAGCCCCATCCCTTCATGAATATGTTTCGGTCTGCTACCTTTGGTTCCAGAGAACTTCCACAACAGTTGAGAGATCCAGCTGTGAGCATCTGTCAGAGGCCTGTATTCGTGGAGGTGTGAGGAATCTCACACCCCGTGCAGACGGACTCTAGTTTGTCTGAACCCGGTGAACCCCGAGTCCGGATAGCCCTATCGTGCAGACGAACGCACTGTATCCGCACACTGTATCCGCACTCCCTCGAATCGGGGGTCCAAAGTGAGTAACCTCCGAATCCGATTGCTGTTGGTGTTCGTCTGCACGCTATCCGCATACCTAATCGGATTGTCCCACGTGATCGCATCATTAGACCAGCCAGAACAACGGACACAACCGGCATTATTTAATAACTGAATAGTTTGCCATGGCGCAGTGAGTTTGGCAGCCAGTTATAACAGCTCTCCAGTTTAAAAAAAAAAATATTCTTCCTATTACCTTGCTCCTTTTCCACGTGAATTTCCCTAACGGGATTAATACAAATGTATCTATCTATCTGTTGTTAGGAAAGGGATGACATTAACAAGCCACACTTTAATCTATCACTGTTTAATCTATTTGCATCAGACCATTTTTCAAAAAACAGTTTTTAAAAGTGTCAGCAATAGACTATATGAGCAAATCTGACGTGAAAAGATTTTTTATTATAGACGGAAGTTTCAAAACAGATGAATGTTACGTTAGCTTTAGCAGAGCTGCCAACTTTTCAAAAAACCTTGGAGTGAGATTTTGTCGGGGGTGACCAACATTTTGCCGCGCACGCAGCCACACACGTTGGTGGCTCAAATATCAGGGAATTGGAATTAATTTGGCGTTGTACCCATGTTGTGCTCTGCATTCTGTTGGTTTGTGGGGCCCAAAGTCGTTAATAGAGGCGGCCTACTGGAGATGGACAACATTGGTTACATTCTGTGAAGCAAAGACATAGCTGAAGGTCCACCCCAGGACATTTTGGTTTAAGTAGATGTTATTTCCTGCATTCTAGTGGATTTTTGGGTGGTATGCTAAAGATGTGCAATACCTGAACTTATTCTGATTCATGTTCATCTGATCATGACTTGTAGGGCCTTTTAGACTTGAGCTGAACATTCAACCAGAAAACTATTCTTGTGCCTCAATGACTGTCTATGTACCACAATATAGCCTAATTAATAGACCTGTGAAGATTTTACCAAGGTAGGTTGATTGACATTTTGATTACAATGGTATTCAACTAATTCTTAACTGAAACCTAACCTATATTGTTAATCATTGTATTTAATGATTTATGAGCACTTAATTTAAGAGCAAAAAAATGACACAAGATTAGTTAGGGAGAAATATTTTTCATTATTCAAAGCCTCCCACCACACGTTCCGTCAAACAAAAAAGTGCAACAAATAAAATGCTTAAACACTAGCCTTTTTAAGCAATAAAATTGATCAACATATGACAAAAATAACTAAATATGAGGTATCAGATGCAGATCAGAACCTGGTTAGTCATTTTCTAAGATCTGTGGGCAAGGTTGTACTGGCCTGTGGCCTTCTTGGAGGCCTTGATGACCTCTGAGGGGGGCTCCCATCTGAAACAGGGCTCCAGGTCAGCCATCTTTATGGCCATTATTGAAGACAGGGTGCCATCCAATGCCAGGCTATTTCTGGCCTTAGTTTTGTTCAGTCCCACAACTGAAAACACCCTCTCAGCATCTGCATTCGAATGTGGCAACACCAGGACCAGCTTGGCGATAGCAGCAAGACTCTCAAATTCTTTGGCTCCTGCCACTTATTGAAAATGAACAAAGAACAAAATAGAAAAACATACCATATTTTGTTTTGATTAATACTGTAAGTATACTGTAACAAAGTTCAGATACAACATGCAGGGGCGGAGATCCCATTTTATTGTAGGGGGGGACAATACATGGTCAAATTTCCGAGAGTAATTCCGGTGGGGGACATGAAAAAATTGCTTTCACAAAAGCTAGCATAAACTGCTAAATACCGAATTCTCTTATCACATTTCCAAACAGAAAGGCATTTTAGAATTCTCTAAACAGCATTAAATGTACTAACACGAAATATTTATTTATAGACAAATAATGTCTAAAGTTCAAGAGAACTTGATGCTCAAAATAAGTTATAAAAGAGCTCATGGACACTTTGACAGGGAATCGAACTAGTAACCTCCTGATTGTAATACGACTTCTCTACCCCCTGTACCACTGCCACCCCATGTCGTAATACCAGCATAGTTAATGGACCACAGGAAAAGATGACATTAATTTACCTTCAGATCATTTAACAAATCTGGAGAGGCACTGAGATGTAGACCTACGTTTATTAACTAGCATGAACCTGCCCCTGACAGGACAGTGTCCTAGACTGTCTAGCTAGCTATCTTAACGGTGATAATTACCGGCATGCGTGTGTAATCGGCAAACGTTCACGTTGTCATGCCAATCCATTAATAAACTCATGTATACTTGTGCATATCGATTGGAACTTCGTAAATGAAGTTTAGAAAAAAAACTTCTTCTTTACATGTTCTTACTGCGTTCGAGAATGAGGTAAATCTCTTTAGATATCGTGTATCATAGCGGCAGCGACAGGGGACAGAGGAGGAAACAGTCTGACAATCTGACCGTGTAGGCTACTGGGCTGATTAACTGAAACACGGAGCTGCCGGTAGCCCTGCCCGTTGGAAACAGCATGTGAACCAACCCATTTTGAGGAATAGGGGGAACATGATTTTTCAACACTTAAAAAAACACATAGTTTTACGTCTATAATTAGCACGGCTTGTGTCGTCGTATTTTTATTTCATATTACTATATTTTTCAAATGTTTTGTTTTTTGTTTCCAATGACACGTCCCCCCCGGGATCTCCGCCTATGACAACATGCATAGTTTGCATCATGTATGACACAATATATGCATGCATCAATAATAGCAACAGATGTAGCCAAGCCACACCTGCCAAAAAGAAAGACAAAAAAAATGTATACCTTATGTTTCCGTGTTGCCATTCCAGCCCAGAAGCTTTCCATCTCAGTTTCGTCCTGAAGGGAGGTTGTTGGCATGGTCTGATAATTCAGAAACTCCTCACCCAGGTGGTCATGCTCCTCTGGCCCATGGTATGGGAGGAGATGGGGAAACCTATTTATGAACGTAGAGTTACAGGTTGTTAAGTTATAGGTATATTGTCATCAACCAGCAGCAGTTCATACACATCTTCGAGGAAAAGCCATATAAGAATAACTCAGGTGCAGTTTAGGAGTGAACATACCTCATTATTCCTGTCTTTATGTTAAATTCTTTGGAATACATCTTACCTGTTCAAAGTGCAGTTTGGAAAAGTCTTCAGAGTGAGTCCTTTTCTTTGGCCTGTAAATAAAAAGATAAATGCTATGTGAGCAGCCTAAATAAACCCTGCTATGATGATTTGAGCATGCAGTATACCACGAGGTTAACAAGGTGCTCTCCTGCTGCTTGTTATGACAACTGAGTTTACATTCACCACACAAAATGAAGTTCACACGAACAAACACAAACGAATACTTTCTTTCAAGATTTAAAGTTTAAGAGCACTTTGAGCTGCATTCTTTTGCATGAAAGGTGCTATATAAATAAAGTTGTATTATTATTATAAGAGAGTGAGTACTGAATTGAACCACATGTCATTAACATACCTAGTCTCTGCTCAGATTGGAGATGAAAATTTTCTTCAGCGATGGATTCTCTTCGCGAGTTTCTCCCGCAGTTGTCTCTCTTTGTAACTCTTTGTAACTCTGCTGCTGTCGCTATTACTTCGAGACTTTGGAGTAAATAGGATGTCTGCAGCGAATAGCGTTACAGATGCGCTCCTTAGCGCCATTTACCGTCGGGGAGTTTGAAAAGGAACGAACGCCTCTCGGCCCAAAATCTGACCGTGAGATATTGGATGTGTGGCGTGAGTGCGTGTGAAAACATGCAAAAGTGTGTGTCACACGGCGAAACCGTGAGAGTTGGTAGCTCTGAGTTACTAGTTCGGCAGACAGTAGAAACCGGGCGGCTTCAGGCAAACCTACATTTACCAGTAATATGCCTATTCTCCATATTAAAAGTCATTGTAGCGCCCCAATGTTTTTAAGCTGTTATTTTAAGGTAAAACTGCTTATCCTAACCCTGAAGTACAATTACTGCATAATGCCACTTAAAATAAGCAATGTTAAAAGCACACTCTGCGCTAGCAGCCAGCATAACATGCTAATCGTTCCTTGTATTTTAATGTGTGGGTTTTGCATATGTTTAGATTAGATCCACGAGTGTGGATCATGGAGGTGCATGCCCATGGCAAGGCTGAAAGGCATGCAAGGACGTTACCTAGTATGCAATGTATGTGATAAACTTATTAGGGCTGTTTGCTGATATCAAACCAACGCAAACGGAATAGGCGAATTCAATTCAATAACTGTCTTGTGCTGTGGTCAGTTACACGTAATATGGGCAGAATTAACGTTATCAGTGTAAGCTGCCTTGTGTTAGCGTACCAAGGGCTAACAGGACAGCTAATTTACCAAAGTAGTCCAGCTAGTAAACTGCGTTGAAATGTTGAGGTTTGCAGTTTTACAGTTGATGTTTCCAGGAAGGATGTGCTCACCGCCTGCTATTGCCGTAAATGCTGAGGCTTCTCTTGCAAAACATCTTAATTTGCATTTGATTTGAAAGTGAGCCAATTACAATTTCTGCTGATGGCTGTTTTAAATGCTCCAATATGCACTACGAAACATAATGTACTTAAAATGACCCCTGGGAATGATTCGAAACTGCCGTTAAGAGACTCTTTGATTCGACTGATTTAAGGCGTGTGAAACCTTTTCATTTTACATTTATATTTAATTCGTGTGTCCTTGAGCACGACACCAAACACCTAACTGCTCCCGATGTGCAGGTTGGCACCTTGAATAGTAGCCTCCACTGTTGGTGTGTGTGTGAGGCATTAACCTGTAAAGCGTGTTGGGTACTTTACCTGACCTGAAATTCTTCTTCAGCAATCTTCAAAGATAAGATAACGAACATTAGGAAGAATATTGCTCAAGAAATTCCAAATGTCTTGTTTTCTGATCCCCTTCCACCATGCCGTAACAGTATGAGCTTTTTTGCACTGGCTGATATAGAAATGCTGAGCAAAGTAGTGTCACAACTGAAGCCGTCTACATGCCCTCTTGATCCCATTCCCACCACATTTTTTAAGACCATCTTTGACTCTGTCTAAGGACATTCTAGCCATTATTAACTGTTCCCTGCTTACAGGTATTTTCCCATCAGAACTTAAAACTGCCCCTGGTGAGACCCCTCCTGAAGAAAAGCAATTTAGACTCTTCAGTTCTAAACAATTTTAGACCCTTCTTCAACCTTCCCTTTCTAAGCAAAATCCTGGAGAAAAATTGTCTTTAAACAGTTAAAAAATGTCCTAGATGCTCCTAGATGGCCTCACTGGTCCGGTCCTAAACTGGTTTAGGACCTATCTAACTGGCCGGGAATACTTTTTCGCCCTCGGAGACCGCAACTCAAAAAACATTTGTATAACCTGTGGGGTCCCCCAAGGATCCATTTTAGGGCCCTTACTTTTCAGTCTATACATGCTACCCCTTGGTAGTGTAATAAGGAGGCACAACATCGACTATCATAGCTATGCAGATGACACCCAGCTCTATATTTCTGTAACACCCAACAACACAGCTCTATTGATTGTTTTGTAAATTGCATTTCTGATCTAAATGTATGGATGTCACAAAACTTTCTCCAGCTCAACCAAGATAAAACAGGTATTAGACATTGGTGAAAAAAACGAAAAAGAGAAATTATCTGCACACTTAAAAACACTAGCACTTAACACCAAGCACCAAGCCAGAAACCTAGGCGTCATATTTGACTCAGATCTCAATTTTGAAACCCATATAAAAAATATAATTAAAACATCTTTTTATCACTTAAGAAACATTGCTAAGGTGCAACCGTTTCTCGCTCAGGCTGACACTGAAAGACTGATGCATGCGTTTATCACGAGCAGGCTAGACTACTGTAACTCGCTTTTGTCTGGTCTACCAAAAAAAAGCCATTAGTCAACTACAAACAATACAGAATGCAGCAGCGCGAGTCCTCACTAAAACAAGACGGAGAGCGCACATCACACCAGTATTAAAATCACTGCACTGGCTACCTGTTAGCTTTAGAATAGATTTCAAGGTTCTCTTACTAGTCTATAAATCACTCCATAGTCATGCACCTGAATATATAACAGACATGCTCTCAAGGTACACACCCAGTAGATCCCTGAGGTCCTCCGACACTGAACTTCTAACAGTTCCAAAAGCCAGGACAAAGAGACATGGGGAAGCAGCTTTTAGACCACATTTACACATAGCCGGGTATTTACAGAAACGAATATTTCTGCCCCTCCGTTTTCAAAAATAACGTCGTACACACAACATCTTTTTTTTGGCAGGCAATGTAGCCTACGTCTTGGGAGTGAAAGCAGTAGAAAGACTGCTGACCTCCGTGCAGTTCTTCGCCTCTGCTCCTCCATATAGAAAAGCAGTTGTGTTTGTAAATACAAACAGGCATTTGCATTAAGGTATAAATGAGCACTACCTTAACAGCATCCATGATCAGTAAGCAAACTAACTGTAAACATAGGACGCTCACATGATGTGATGCATTTTTAGTCACATACTGTGACGTTTGAGAACCTAAAACTCCGTTTGACCTAGTTAACACGCAAACACAAAAACTGAGTTTTCAGAAATCTCCACTTTGGCCGGAGTTTTTAGAAATGATCGTTTTCCGTGATAAAACCTCCGTTTTCGTGTAAATGAAAGGCCAAAACACATGAAAATATATGCGTTTTCCCATCGTGTAAACGGGGTCTAAGACACAATTTCTTAAAACAGCATAATAAAAACGCTTCAGTCGGTCTTAATAAGTTGAACATTTTTTTTTTTTTTTTTTTACAATATGTTTATTAGGTTTTTTCAGGTAATTCTAAGTACAAACAGACAAATACTAGGAGTAAGTAAGAAATTATACCAAAATGAAATTAAAAGAGAAAGAAAAATAAGACAATTGAAATCAAATCAAATAAAGGCATAAAAAACAAAACAAAAAACAAACAAACACAACTAACAGACAGGGCGTACAACTCAAGACAATGAAATGTATTGATGCATCACTAGTACACAAAATACATCGAAGAAGAGGTAAGTGGCCTATTGTGAGTCTCATAGCTGCTCAAGATCTCCATCAAATTGAGCAAGATGGTCTAAGAATGGCTGCCAGATCTTGTAGAATTGTTTAAGATTGTTTGTCAAACTGTATCGGATTTTCTCCATATGTAATAGAGAAGTAAGTTCTGATAGCCACGTCTTGAAGAGTGGCACTGTTTCTGACTTCCACAGCATTAGAATCAGTCTCTTTGCAATTAACATTCCGTACATGATGGTGTGCTGTACTGGGATACTTTGAGGCAATAGAGACAGGGAGTAGCCAAACAGTGCCACCTCTGGCTCAGGCTTGAACACACAGTTGTACATTTCAGAAAACCACTTAAATATTCCACACCAGAAGACGTACAGCTTTGGACATGTCCAGAAAAGGTGGGTTAAGGATCCGTCAGCAGCTTTACATCGATCACACAAAGGGGAGACAGTAGGATATATTCTATGTAGTTTGGTTTTCGAATAATGGAGTCTATGCATAACCTTAAACTGGATTAAGTGATGTCTGGCATTAATAGAACAATATTGGATTCTGCTGAGACCCTCCTGCCAAACCATGTCATCAATCTGGAGACCCAGTTCCTCCTCCCAAGCCTTTTTCAAAGAGTGGGTGGCATAGTTCACTTGTTCAGAGAATACCCTGACAAAGTTTGAAATCAAGCATTTTGAATCCGGCGGGCCATGCCAGAAACTGTAAATCCTATTTTCGTCAGGGAGAGATTCAAATTTAGTCAGGTTTTGGCGGACATAGTTTCTAACCTGAAGGTATCTAAAGAAGTGTGTTTGTGGAAGGGCAAACTTGTCTTTTAGTTGAGTAAATGAGGCAAAATGTTTGTCAATGTACAAATCTTTTAAAACTACGATGCCTTTTTGTCTCCAACTATAAAAAGTTGCATCTGAGAGAGCAGGGGGAAATGCATGATTATGGCACACTGGAGCATAGATGGAGGTACCGGGTAACTTGCAGCACTTCTTAATTTGCTGCCATATTTTCAAACAATTAATAATTATTCGATTTTTCACTTTTGTGTTGGGCAGCCCAGGTGTTGAAAAAAGAAGAGCTGGGAGTGAACTGTCTTTGATGTCTTTCTTTTCAATGGCTACCCATGCAGGGGTGCTTGTTGAAATCTCCAGGTTGTAGCCATCACCCCAGAAGGCAAGAGCTCTAAGATTTGCCGCCCAGTAGTAATGCTGAAAGCATGGCAGCCCAAATCCACCTTTCTCTCTGGGTTTTTGAAAATGAGTTTTTGATATTCTATGAGCTTTAAAACCCCAGATAAAAGGCATGATTATTGAGTCTAGTAACTTAAAGAATGACTTTGTGAGAAAAATAGGAAGGTTCTGAAAGAGGTATAGGAATCTTGCCAGTGAAACCATCTTGATAGCATTTATACGACCCACCATAGAGAGCGGCAGCGTGCGCCACTTGCCAATATCTCCTTTTAGTTTTTCCACCTTTTCATGGAAATTCAGTTTAAATATTAATTTAGGATCCTTTGGAAGGGTAACTCCTAGGTACTTCAGCTTGTCTGTAACTTTAAATGGGAGTTTATGCAGAAATTCTGCTTCATGGTTATCCCCAAGAGGCATAAATTCACTTTTTTGCCAATTAATTGTGTATCCAGAAACTTCTCCAAATGACTTCATGAGGTCTAACAGAATGGGAATAGACTGTTGAGGCTGTGACATGAAGATTGCAACATCATCTGCATATAAGGATAGATGGTGGTCCACATCTCCCAGGTGAATGGGTTCAAGAGAGCTGTGCTGCCTGATACTAATAGCAAGGGGTTCAATACCAATCGCAAAGAGGAGCGGGCTAAGGGGGCAGCCCTGGCGCGTCCCACGATGTAATGGAAATGGAGTTGACCTTTCTTGATTTGTTAGAATGGAAGAGGAAGGGTGGGCGTATAAAATTTTAATCCATGAGACAAAACGGTCACCAAATCCAAATTCCTCCAATACCCTCCACATATATGCCCACTCTATCTGATCAAACGCTTTCTCTGCATCTAAGCAGAGGACTGCCACCTTCTGATCCTTTCTGTAGTCATGGTACATTATGTTCATTAATCTTCTAACATTAAAAAAGGAGAACCTAGCAGGAATGAAACCAGTTTGGTCTGCATGAATAATGGAGGCGATGTGTTTGTTTAACCTATTTGCCATCAATTTTGTGAAAATTTTCATATCAGAGTTCAGCAATGCAATTGGACGATCGGATGATGTTTCAGTCTCATCTCTCCCTTCTTTTAGAATAAGTGAGATGTTGGCTTCATACAAGGAGTTTGGGAATGTTTGGGTTTCAAATGAGTGGTTAAACATCCTGAGCAAGAGTGGAGTCAGCTGTTCAGGGAATTTCTTATATAGCTCTATTCCAAAACCATCGGGGCCTGCACTTTTACCATTGGGAAAGGATTTTATAGCATCCAGAAGCTCTTGAGCAGTAATGTCAGCGTTAAGCGCCTCACACGCCTCGTCATTTAACTTGGGGAGGTTCAGGTTCTCCAGCCACGCAGTGGTGTCCCCTTTAGCTTTGGATGTATATAATTGTTGATAGTATTCCCTGAAGCGCTTGTTTATATTGCTAGGGTCAGTGATAATGTCACCAGATTTTGATTTGATTTTATGTATAGCTCTGCTAGCCTGCAAACCTCTCAGCTGTCGGGCTAGTAGCTTCTGGGGCTTGTCTCCAAGTTCAAATTGTTTTTGTTTCAGTTTAAACAGTTGGTCCTGCACCTGGGCAGACAGTATATCGTTATATTCATACCTCAGTTTAAGAATATTCTGTAGGGTGACAGAATTGGCAGAAGATTTATAGGCAGTTTCTAGTTGCGTAAGATCTTTTTCAATTTCTAGAAGGCGCTTCTTCTTTTCTTTTCTCCTTGAGTTTTCAAAAGAAATAATATGTCCTCTAATCACAGCCTTAAAAGCTTCCCATAAGGTGGAGTCTGTAACCTCTAGATTATCATTCGTTTCCAAAAAATCTGAGATCCTAGCAGAAATGAACTCAGAGAACGAGGAGTCGGAGAAAAGTGAAGGGCGTAAACGCCAATTAAAGTGCTGTTTCTTATGGTTGAGGTCAAGTACCAATGATATTGGAGAGTGGTCAGAAATTAGGATATTATGATATGAGGTGGAGATAACATTTGAAATCAAGTTTGAGTCAAGCAAAAAATAATCGATTCTAGAGAAAGACTTGTGTCTTTGTGAGAAAAAAGAATAATCCCTATGTGTGGGGTGCTGAAGCCTCCATATATCAACTAGATGCGTGGATAACATTAGAGTATTCAAGGTTGTGGAGGCAGCAGAAGGCACCAGGTTTGTTTGGGCTGATCTATCCATAAAATCGCCAAGCACACAATTGAAGTCACCACTGATGATCACATGAGTATCTGAGAGACTGGGCAGTAAATTGAAGACTTTACGGAAAAAATCTGGGTCATCAGAATTGGGACCATTTACAAGTGTGACATGGTGTGAATAAATGTGGCCCGTCACTACGATATATCTGCCATTTGGGTCACACATGGTGGAAACATGTCTAAATGGGATAGTTTTGCTTATCAAAATGGCCACTCCACGAGCTTTACTGGAGAATGTAGACTGGAAAATTTGATTGACCCAGCTGCATCTAAGCAACTTTGCTCTAGTGGGCTTAATATGAGTTTCCTGTAGGAATATAATGTCTGCAGCTAAGGACTTCAAATGAGAGAATACTTTTGCCCTTTTAATTGAGTGCTCCAGCCCACGGACATTCCAACTAGTAAGAGTAATGCCACCACCTCTTAAAGAAAGATTAGGATGCATATTTAAGTACAGTGATGTAAACATATGACGCCCTTGAAACACACAAATAACCGCATAAGGGAGAAAAACACAAAAAACACACACTTAAGAACTTACCCCCCCTCCCCCCGTCCCACTTTCCCAAACAAAGTGAGAACACGTTCCCTACAAATAGGCACAGAGGCTGCCGGACCATAGGAAAAGATAGTTTAGCTAAGCTAACAAAAGAGCCCTGTGCTCTCTCCAAAATTATTAACATAATTTAAACAACGGTCATGAGAATGTCCCGACCTGCGTGATTGCAGGGGAAGAAAAGCAAAAAAAGTCACATATGGAAAATATAGCCATCCAAAGCGCATATAATGTTCAGGACAGAGACCCTGCAAACAGCTCGGCTTCTTCTAATGAGGGAAATACCTGCTCCGAATTTCCAAGGGTAACCCTCAGCCGGGCTGGGTAGATGAAACCAACCCTCGCACCAGCCTCCTTGAGCCTTTTACGAACCTCATCAAAAGCTTGTCGCTGTTTTATCACCTCCACTGGCAAATCGGGAAAGAAATGGATCGCCGCTCCGTTGTACGTCAGGGGGAACTGTTGGCGAGAAAGCTGTAGTATCTTCTCCTTGATTTGGAAGTGATGAATCCTGGCTATCATTGCGCGCGGTCTTGCATCCTCTACCGCAGACTGCTTCCCTAGACGGTGTGCTCGATCCACAACAACCTGGCCGGAGAAATTGCCAGCACCCAGCAGTTCAGGGATAAACTTCTCCAGAAACTCAACAGGGCGTTTTTTCTCGATCCTTTCAGGTAGGCCAACAATTTTAATATTCTGACGCCTAGAGCGAGCTTCCAGGTCAATCACTTTTGAGCGGAGTGCATGGTTTTCCGTCTGCATTTTCATACAGGCTTGTTCAACTTGTGAGAGGCGGAGGTCGTAGCTGGAATTAGCTTCCTCAATTTCAGTCATACGGTTTCCAAGACTCACCAAAGACGCTTGAGTGGATGCCAGGGTTGCCTCTAATGTGTCAAATCGATCAGTCATCGTTTTGTTCATGCTCTCTATTGCCAGAAGAATGCTGCTCGACTCTGCGTCGGTGTCCTTGCTAGCCTCATAGTCTGTCATGACTGGTGCTAGTGCTAGCTCCAGCGAGGGCTGAGTTTTAGTCTTGATTGGGCTTTTATCCTGCGGTTTTCCACGATCATTCTTCGATTTTCGCATTTCTTCCAGGTTTTAGTAGTTGATTGAATCAACAACAGGTCGGGTAAACTGGTGAATTTTAAATTAAATACCGAATTATTTTATAGCATGGAGAGGAGCTCAAGAAAAACACGTCTACTCCATCTGGTGTTCACTAGCGCCCCCGAACATTTTTAATCAACATATAATAATAATAATAAAAAACAGTATCATTCAAGCCCTTAACCTATGTAAAAAAAAAATAAATAAATAAATGACCCTTGAAGTGTAGCATGTATGACAGGTTAGGACTGCACAATTTTGGGGGAAAACAGACATTACAGTTATAGCTCGTTGCCTTTGATTAATTTATATTGCAAGTCCTTCGATGTGAATATTGCACATGAACACATTGATATATTGAACACAAAACATTGTTCAAGCCAATGATAGGTCAACATATACTTTTGATCAATGAAGGGAAATGAAGTGATTTTTGTCTTAACATATCACCTTTAAACAGAACTACAACAGAACAGAATTAACATTTATTTGTATTACTGATCTTATAAATATTCCAAATGACATCAGAACATCTCAACAACCAAATCTCTGGCACCGCCACTGAGCACAGCAGCACAGGGCTGTTTAAATAACCATTTATCATGGGATCTCAAAATATAAACTTGGACAAATCAAGTGCCCTCACCCCCGTCCAAGGTTTTTAGAGGTTTCATTGCCTTTTTCATGACCCCATAAAATGGGACCTTTGATTTAGGTTGCCAGCATGTTAACGTTCTGGCAAAGCCACAAAACATCTGGGATAACTATCGTAACGTTCCCTGAGCCCTGAGCCACCATTGGTGGTGGAGAGGGCTGAGGGCGGCACAGGTGTGGAGCAGGTGCTGGGCCTGCCTCTGCAGCTGAGGGCTCCCCTGGAGGCTCAAGAAGCCACTCAGCTTCGCCGGATAGCTCAAATTGAGAGCATAGATCAAGCTAAACAACACCACCAGTGCATCAGTCCAAGATCAGAGGTGGCTCGATGGCCGATGTTTCTGGCGCGCTCCCTTCTCTGTTGAGCCCTCTGTTCCTTTGCCTCTCTGGCCGCTGTAGCTTGTTGCTCCCTCTGGAGCAGGAGCCTCTCGTACTCCTCCCCAGTAATGACCCAAGCCTCAGCTGTCACTCTTCTCTTCTCCGGACAGTGTTCTGGTACTGGACCCGTGTCAGGACCTCTGCAAGGTCGGGGGGGGGGGACCAGTCCTGCTGCCACCAGGGGATGGTCAGAGATGGGGAGTTAGGTGTCTGGGGGGAGGTTGTGGGGGGTGCAGAGGACCTCTCTGAGGAGGAGCAGGATGGTTCGCTGGTGGTGGCAGTGGTGGTTCTGCAGCCAGAGGGCATGAGGCGGCTAGTGTTGATGGCACTGCGGTCATCATTTACAGCCGGATCGACGGGACGCAAGAGTTGACAATGCTAATGCTATAATAGGCTATAGGCTCCAATACTTCCTGAATCCCAGACACATATTTCCTCTGATACAGGATTGGACCTAATTAAACCAGGTGTGCTTGCTGGTTGTTGGCTGCTGAGATCAAGCCCAGGTGGTTTAATTAGTTATGGCCCATCCTGTTCCAGAGGAAATGAAAGAGCGTCTGAGATTAAGGAAGTAGTTGAGCTGTGCATAAAGGGAATTTAATCAATACAAGTCACGATTTTTACATGAACTGATTATTTCTATGAACTGATTTCTGCATATAATACTTTGTTGGGCTGTAAACCATGGCTGCTGGAAGTCTTGGCGCAGGACGTCCCCTCTTTACTCTAGCTCATTTTTCAAGGCCTGCAACTTATGTTTGAGCTGCATTCTTCCATCATCTAGATTTAAGAGGACAACCTGGATGAACTCAAAGAAGCCACTCAGCTTTGCCGTATATAGCTCAAATTGAGAGCATAGATCAAGCTAAACAACACCACCAGTGCATCAGTCCAAGATCTGAGAGTCATTACAACCTCCAGGATGACTGAGACATGGAGAGGTTGAAAGGGTATCCCTGCAGCCGTGTCCTCTTCAGCCACCATGGCCAACAGCGCCACCGCACCCTCCTAGAATGCTTCGAACTCCTCCTCCTGAAAGAGGGCGTACACATGAGGTCCAGAACATGTGTGTACCAAACACGTCAACTATCTTCTGGATACTTTCCAGCGCATGTTGAGGCGCTGTGAATTGAAGAGCTATCCAGCCAGCGTGTGACAGTGATGTTGTCTGCAGTGGACACCACAGAGGAGGTTCCTCTTCCCTCCTTTCCCATGTCCTTTTCTCCAAGGAGTTTGTCCCCAGCACCCTTCAAGCGGTTGGCAGGGCAGGCGCCTGCTGCCTCAATGCCAAATTGTTTCAATCGCTCAAGAAGAGCTATTGGGCAGAAAAAGTTGTCCAAAAAAAACCTTGTGGCCATTGTGGTATACATCGCTACACAGACGGACAGCCACATCAGTTTGCACCCTGATAGAGCTCAAATCGGTAGGTGTAGCCAGAGCTACCAGCTCTAACCCATACTTTAAATTCCCATGGCTTTGTTTTTTTTGGAATGTACTGCTTGCTGGAATGCTGGCCTTTGAAAGGGATTATCTTCTCGTCAATGGCGTGAAATTCTTCTGGAGTCACTGCTTTGAGGAACCGCTCCTGCAGCACATCCAAGACTGGCCTCAGTTTGAAGAATCTATCACCATTAGCAGACTGGGAATTGTTATCGACAAAATGGAGGTATCTTTTTAGCTCATCGAACCTATTGACAGGCAGAGGATCTGCAATGAAATGCTGGGGAAGGCCAGGATTTGAGGACCAATACATCGTTGTTCTCGGGTATTTAATGTAAGTCATGGTCAAATTAATACCCAGGAACACTTTCAATTCTGCAGGGCTGAGGTTGAGGTTCCCTTTTCCCTGTTGCAGTGCAAACATATTGGATTGGAAGGTGATTTCATCTATAAGGGTGTCAGGGAAAAGGCTGGAGAATAGCTCGACAGGTTCCTCACCCTGTGCAAGGCCGGAATATTTCCCTCATAGAGATTGTCCCTACAAGCCCATAGTCTGTTTTTCTGTCCGCCTCTTTCATTACCTATGCCTCTTCAGTTGCCTCTGCCTCTTCCATTACAGGCATACCTCTTGTGGTCTGCTTCACTCTCTGATGCACCCTCTGCATCTGTCTCTGCCTCATTCTCTGTTGGTCCTTCTGTGTCACTTTCTGACTCAAAACTCGGTGTCTCTGGCATGTAATTGTGGCATAACAAAATGGAGTGGAGCTAGGAATATACAGAGCACGACTACGCCACCCTAGGAGTTGCGCCCAGGGAAATAGTTGAGTTGATGAAACTAGCCCACTAGGGGCACACAGGTTCGTGAAACTGAGGAAGCGTGAGACGTGTGTCCATAAATAATAAATATGTTTTATTTAATTGCAACCAGGTAAAATACAAAAAACACGAACAGGGAACAGTAGGACAGACAAGGGACAACACAACAACCAAATGAACAGAACACAAACAGGACTGAGGCTTACCAAGTCAGGCAGGTGTATTACGAGTGGGGTATTATCTCCAGGACACAGCAACCGTGCACTGCTCACACCAAATGCACACAAAAAGGTGAATCCACACACACACACCAAAAATGAGTTTGAAATCACACACAGGAGATGCTACCACCACTACGGTGGGGAATGATGGACTACCTAGCCCTGCGGCACCCAGTACAGACAACAATACATTGAATACAAAACAAACAGGTATGAAACCAAACCAAAAGTAGCCACCTAAAGATGGCTACAAAAACAGAAAAGAAATACGAAACAACCATTAACACACAAACGCAACACACACGCAGGAGCAGCTCTTTCAGACAGCAGCTGCCTGGAATGGGGGCGAGACGTGAAGGAAGACGATCAAACAATACAATCACTAAAAGCAAAACAGCAGCGGCGTCAACCCACCCAGGCCAATTCCTATGGGAGAGAGTGGAGAATGTTACCGCCACACAACGCTAGTAATACATTTAAAAACAGAGGCAGCAAGGTAGCCTACCAGGCATCCAAGGGCATGAGACGCAGGAGGAAACAGGCAGCAGCTACTCTGTGTCCGCTAGCTACATACAAAGTATAAAACGTATGGGTGAGTAGCTAGCTAAAACACAGCAACCATTCACGCAGAGCAAGGACCCAAACATACCTGTTTGTGGCACACAACGAACGTATAATCCGTTTGAGTGAACAGGAGACGGAGTAATAGGTGCAGATGACAACCCAAACCAAACAGGCTTAAACACACGACGAACAGGTGGACTTGAGCTTAACGCACAGGTACCATGAATGACGCATGCCCAGATGGCATCTCGTGGTTCATTTATACGGGCTGGGCAGACTCGCAAAGTGTCACTTAATTACAGGTAGATTGAGAGGGACGGGGAGAAGTAAACAGATGGTAAAGTGACGTCAGATTTAACCCGTCATGCTACATAATCGTCATCACTGTTGTCACTTCAACTGCCCTCTGGGATATCCTCAACTACTCTGTACTGAGAGGATGACTTCTGCAGTACCTGTTTGACAGGCAAACAGTCATTGGTCTCTCTCTCACTCTCCTTATTTATAATATATATGTTGTGCCGTGGAGTATCTCCCCAAAAGAATATAAACCAGATCCACCAATACACAGGCAACACACAGATGGACTAGATTTATCACAAAGGTTTATTTTCAACAAGCATAAAATAAATACAGGACTGTAAAACAGTAGACAGATGTATTAGGGCACCACCGGCAGTTACTCCCCCAACTAACAGGCAAAAGCTAGAGAACCCAATTCTGCCCCTACGTATAAATATAAATACATTATAAATATCATGCAACCCACAGCGAGTTAAGTGACACAACACAGCATCAAATGGCACATCACACGATGGAAGTAAAGTATATAAAATCCACGTCAATTCATCAAGGCAACAATGTCATAGTGAATTAATTCCACACCAGAGGGGGGCAGTTCACTTCAGACCACAGCGGTTTCTTAATGGCAGCACCAGGACTTGATTTTCCTTCTGGCTTGTGCTTCAGGGAATTTACGATCACTTCAGTGCAACCTAGTGTTCTCAACTGAGTGCGGTCTATGGCAAGTTTATTCCCCAAACTAGCCTTCCATCCGGCACAAATCAAGCGAGGATGCTTTGATACGAGGGCCTTAGCAACCATGTTGAACTCCTGGCTAGTGAAATAAAGTTTGAACTTTACAATTTCTTGCACCAAGGCTTCAAGAATGTTGGACTTTAGTCTAGGATCTGGAATAAGAAGTGTGCCATTCTCTTTGTAAGCAGCATTGCCCCTCTCAAGTTTTAACTCAGAATCATATGAGAACTGGGGCACATGGAAACTGATAGGCCAAGCTGATCTTGAGCTTGTCAAGTTTAGTGACTCGGGGGAGGACAGAATCAGGAGACCCATGAGATGATGATGATGCACTGGCAGGTGAAGCTGGAGATGGAACTGAAGGAGGTCTCAGCACATTGGGAAGCTGAAGATGAACTCTCAATCCGGATTACTTTGATTTCCCTCTATCCTGGAAGTTACCCTCAGCAGACATTTTGCTTCTATTCCATGTTCTGTAACATTTTGGGTGCAGAACTATGCTGTGTTCATCTCTTCAACAGGCTGTAGATCAGCATGTCAACAGCCAGAATGTGGAAAACTGTCCACAAAGGAGCTGACATTAATTGGGACCCTTTAATAAACAAGATTTGTACCGCAAGCATTCATTTAAATAAAACATCTACGTATGTATATAAACTATGTGTACCAAAGTGTTGGTGCTAGATTGGTCTACTTTCAGTTCTGACTGATTGAGAATGTGTGGCACATTATGAAGCGCGAACTACAGCTCATTCCTTGCCTAATAGAAGGATGGGGAGAAATCTGCTTGCTTAACATGAACTAGTGTCCTTAGTACTCAAGCGCTTAATAGGTTTTAGGAAATGAAATGGTGCTGCTACAGAGTGGTAAAATAAGGACACAGGTGTTGATAAGGAATTCAGCTCAGGCGTACTTTATGCAGCACAGTGGGTTGACATCTATGACTGTAAAACGTCATTGCTTTGAAAAAATTGGTTGAAAGGTTTACAGCGTCCCCTCTATTGAAATCCCCAGGTACAATGTCGTTGTAACAGTGACACATAGCCTAGGTTACTAAATAGTGAATTCATAATAACAAAAATGACGTGATTTCTGTTTCTGCCACACACCATACACATAACATCAAAATAAATTAAAATCATTGGACTTCTCTTTATTTTTATATAGATTCACGTATGTCACTGTAGGAGCCATTTGGGGTTCATGTTTTAATCTTGTTGGGACACTAGATGGCGCTCCACCGTAATTGGGTTTACACAATAAAGGTGGGAAAGGTCATGCAGGTGGCAGGTGTTGCTTGACAGAGGGAGAGCGCGTATAGCTTTTTGACCGCTTCATCTGTACCACCAAAGGTCTGTTATATGTTAATGAGATGCAAGTTTGGATGTATGGACAACTTTATTGATTGGATCTTACTGTGGGAAATAAAGTTTCATAACTAAGAATGCAAAGTTGGAACGTTATTTTACATCTAACAAGCGCGTCAATCAAGTGCTCAGTCAGCAATCCCTCTGGGCTTTAAGTGTAGACTTAGCCCATACAGTCACTATAAAACATTGTTTTCTTGGCGTGTGGTAATAGACATAAACCACCACTAGAAGGCTCACTAATCATGTAGAGACAGTTGTGAGTATACGGATACCTGACTGGTGACAGAACCATCAATGTTAACCAAACTAACTCTTATAACACCTTCTGTTTACTTGCACTCACCTTGCTAATATTATAGACCTGAGGTTTGATGGCATGTCTCCTCATCCCGCAATGCTTTGTGGTTTAAGTTCATTGTACTGCACCTTTTCATTAATGATAACCTGATCACAAGAGATTAAAGACTGGAATAATACAGTCTAACTGAGGACCATTTGAAGCAGGGTTTGATTGTTTTGTTTTTTTCTCACCAACTCCACATAAATAATGAAGCTCAAACAGAAAGTAGATTTTAGTGGACTCTTGCTTTATTGGAAGTGTTTGTGACTAGATATCACAGATAACCTGTGGCAAACTGCAGGGTTAAACCTGCCTTGTGCTCAGGTGAATCAGCAACAGGTAAGTCTTGGGTCAGGGGTTCCACTTCAGTGACGGCACCTCCTTAGGAACCGATGACGGAGGAGGAAGTGGAAGAAGACACCACCAGTCCATCAACCAGCTCTTCAGTCACTGTCACCACTCTGGTTCTAGTGCTGGACGTTGGCGCTGCTACAACTACCGCTGACTCAATCGCTGCTGACACAGACGCTGCTGACACTGCCGCTGCTGACACAGACGCTGCCGACACAGTTGACGCTGAAAATGACGACGCGCTCCTGGCAGAAAGGGGAGAGACGATGAATGGGCGACAGTGGTACAGAAGGTAAAAAAGTCGTTTAGTAATCAAAAGGTTGCTAGTTCGATTCCCTGTCGAAGTGTCCTTGAGCAAGGCACTGAACCCCTAATTGCTCCTGATGTGCAGTGTGCCATCAGTGTAAATGTAAAATGTGTATACATTGTAAGTCGCACATATGTAAGTCGCTTTGGATAAAAGCGTCTGCTAAATGACTAAATGTGAAATGTGAAATGTATGAACACGAGATTAATCATCGAATTTCAACAAATGTTCGTGTTACTCAATCTCCCAATTCAAGCTCGGCACTTACGAGATGTGACTGTGAGTGTATGCTCCACCGTCGAGCAGTCTCCTGTACTCGGCGATCTCCAGCTCCAGTCTGGTCTTGATGTCGAGCAGGATTGCGTATTCGTGGCCCTGGTGCTCAAGGCCTCCGCGGAGAGCGCCAAGCTGCCCCTCCAAGCTGCTCACCTGCATCTGGAAGCTGGCCAGCATGCCAGCATAGCGGGTCTGTGTCTCAGCCAGAGTGGCTTCCATGGACGCTTTCTGAGACACAAACAGAGGAAGACAAGTCAGATAGTCTCATATTGATTGGTGATTTGAGCAATAATGATCTTGTTTCAGACATATAGGAGTTACGTTTGTGGAAGTAATAGCTTTTTTATCTTTGCTTATGCAGAGGTCAAACACATAAGGACAGGTAGAGATAGCTCCCCCGTAATTCGCCTAGATATCTAAAGCAAGATCATTATTGCTCAATTCAACAATAACTATAATAGACAGCAAAAATAGGATTGCAACATTGTGAAGGTACTGATATATATATATATTGCAGATAATTATAATTGTGGAGCAGTTGGGGTTTAGGTGCCTTGCTCAAGGGCACTTCAGCCGTGTATGTTGAGGGAGCGCAAAGCGCTGTTCGTTCAGTCCCTTCACTGTATGGCACCGTTTTATTCTGCACTCACCATGCTGATGAGGCCTTGGAGCTCGATCTGGAGTGCCTGTGCAGTGGTCCTGATGGATGTGACTTCTGATGTGGACGTCTGGAGGGTGGCTGTGCTTGTCAGGACTTCTTTGCTGAGCGCTTCGGTCTACAGACATTGAGGAGAAGATGCAACAATGTTGACGTGTGACAAGTTGCTTTAGTGCATCTCTTGTGGTTGTAAATATGTTCTTATCATTTTGAGTTTGTATGAAAACTGTTAATGGCCTAACCCCATTGTGCCGTAACAACTGCTGTATTAATATTTGGGTACTTACTTTTTTGTTAGTGGCTTTCCATGGTTTACTAACTCTAATACTATAAACACCAGACATTAGTTTCTGTCCTGACCTGGAGTGAATTTGTTCCAAGGTTAGCAGCTCTGTGGGATGGCTGATGTAGCCTACTCACCTTTGCCTGGAACCAGACCTCCAGCTCCCTTCTGTTCTTAGTGGCCACAGTCTCGTAGTGCTCACGGATGCCGGCCAGGACGATAGTGAGGTCCTCCTGAGGAGCAGCGTCCACCTCCACGTTTACTGTGCCGCCGATTTGTGCCCGCAGAACCAGGAGATCCTAAGGAAGACATAATAATGATGATGATGATGATATGTAAGGGATCATGTATAGTCCGCCTGTCAGTATCGCAAAAAACATCTGTCACGATGAACAGGAACCCGACGTGCAGTGGGGCATTCCGCAGCATTTTGAGGAGCTGTATAATAATTAACTTTATACGTGCACCACTTTTCATGAAAGTGTGTAGGTCAAACAGCTACAAAAAGAAATAAAAACGGCAACAACAAAGACTACAGAGACATATGAATGAGTAAAAAAAAAGGCAAACCTCCTGGTGGTTCTTCTTCAGGAAGGCAACCTCCTCCTGGATGCCTGTGATCTGCATGGCCAGGTCGGATTTGGAGAGGGTGAGGTCATCCAGCACCCTCCTGAGTCCAGCGATGTCAGCCTCAACAGAGAGGCGCATGGCCAGCTCTGCTTCATATCTGAAATTTAAAAAAGCATTTAAAATAAACATCTCAACAGAAAAAGGACAGGATACTGTGCTAGGATGAGTGCAGGATACTGTGCTATGAGTGCAAGATGCTATGCTAGGATGAGTGCAGGATACTGTGCTAGGATGAGTGTCTGGGTCTGAGTTGCATGTGTTTCTGCATGCGTACTTATTCATTCCAGTAGGGGGCATTGTGCACTACCTAAACCTTTGGGGAAGCTCTTTGCTGATACCTAATAAAATCAAATGATGTTCCAAGAGTAGACAAGGGCTTAAACTTACTTGACTCTATAGTCATCGGCAGCCAGTTTGGCGTTGTCAATACCCAGCACAGCTGCTCCTTTAACACTGATGATGGCCATAATCTAAAAGTAAAAAACGAAAAAGAATTTAGATCTTGTACCACAGGCAGTGAAATGAGGCTATATACTTGTTATGGTTTTACAATCACATGAACTGTAGAATAATTAAGCTAGTCCATACATCTTACAAAGACTACGTAAAGCCATATAAGAAGTCACAGAAGAACCCTTTAACTTTAAAGAACTGAATTTCTGCACTGACACTGGGCGCCTAGCAACACTCACCCTGGCCTGGAGGTCGCTGATGGTGACCATGAAGCCAGAGAAGTCATGGGCGGCAGGGGAGATCTTAGCCGCCAGAAACTGTCTGATCTTCAGCTCCAGCTCGGCGTTGGCCGTTTCCAGGGTGTGCACCTTGGCCAGGTAGGAGGCCAGACGGTCGTTCAGGTTCTGCATGGTGAATTTCCCGTTGCCAATGACGGCCTCGAAAGCTCCGCCACCGCTGGCCATGCTGAAACCGCCACCGCCACCACCGCCAGCAGCGAACCCGAACCCTGCGCCACCACCACCGCCTGCTCCAAAAGCGCTGGAGATGCGAACTCCGGATCCTCCTGCACCGCCGTAGACACTACCAGCCCGCATGACACTCAAGCGAGCTCCACCTCCGGACAGGGAGAGCCCAGACGAACCCCCTGCGATGGATGATCCGGAGGACATGGACACACGGCTGGAGAAGGTTGTTGCCATTGTGAGTTGAGGCTGCTGATGCTTCTTCGAGCTGCTCAGGAGTGATGAGAAGACGGACACTGAGCCTTTTTATACAAATGCAAAAGCCGTAGGGTACACTGGCATGGCTTCGAAAATATTCCAGTAATTCGGCCTCGGGTGTTGCAGTATTGCCACAGGCGTTTTTAAAGGTCAGTTTGCATTAGTGAGACATTTTCACTCAGGGGTTGCTATAATCCTTAAAAACCTTAGGCGCTTTGTAGGGGATATGTTGTCAAAAATGAAAATGTCTCTGGGTTTACGATGATGCTGTAACTCTAAAGGCACGGGAATTTCCATCTGACACATTTTGTTTCTCTGTTCTAGACAGTTTTATACCCTCTATTCTGAACAAATGTATAAGACAACACCTCAAACAAAAAAACAACATACTCAGAACACTGTCAGTGATTATCTTTCAGATTTGTGTCATGATTGTACATCTAGAAGTATTTATTTTCTTTCACAACATAAAACAGACTGCACCTTTGCTGTGAATCTTTGCGAGATTAGGGCATGATCTATTTCTGCATCAGGTGCTACTGCACATCATGGTTCTCGGGAAAATTAGAGGTTTTCTGGCATTGGCCAGCCACTGTAGCATAAAACGTGCAGGTAACCAAAGGGTGAACCCACGGAAGTCATCTGGGCCCGATGGAGTTCCAGGCCGCGTCTTCAGGGGGTGCGCCGACCAGCTTGCGGAGGTATTCACCTCCATATTCAACCTCTCACTACATCTGTCTGAAGTCCCCACCTGCTTCAAGCAGGCCACCATCATCCCCATACCTAAGAAACCATCCCTGTAGCACTGACCTCCACCATTATGAAGTGCTTTGAGCGGCTGGTCAGAACCCACATCTGCTCTACCCTTCCGAACACCGTGGACCCCTTTCAGTCTGCATACCGCCCAAACAGATCAACAGATGATGCCATTGCCCTAACAACGCACACCACCCTCTCCCACCTGGAAAAGGGCAACATATATGTGAGGATGCTGTTCGTAAATTAAAGCTCAGCATTCAACACTATTGTGCCTGCCAAGCTCGTCCCGAAGCTCAGGAGCCTGGGTCTTAAAACACCCCTGTGCAACTGGATCCTGGACTTCCTGACGAGCAGACCCCAGGTGGTGAGAATGGGCAACCACACCTCCTCCTCACTGACCCTGAGTACCGGGGCCCCCCAGGGCTGCGTACTCAGTCCCCTCCTGTACTCCTGTACTCCCTGGCAACACACAGTTCCAACATCATCCTGAAGTTTGCAGACGACACTACCATCCTGGGTCTCATCTCTAACAACGATGAGATCGCCTATAGAGATGAGGTAAGGGGCTTGGTAGCGTGGTGCCAAGGGGGGGTCACGACCCCATACACATGCTTAAGGTGTTGCAGTATTCCCACTGGCGTTTTTAAAGGTCAGTTTGCATTAGTGAGGAATTTTAACTCAGGTGTTGCTATAATCCTTAAAAACCTTAGGCGCTCTGTACGGGATACGTTGTCAAAAATGAAAATGTCTCTGATGGAGATAATTTCCAAACACTGTTAATGACTTAAGAATATAATAATCAAGTGCCTTGTATTATTAATTACCTTATATGAATCATGTACTTATGTAAGCAGGAACATGGCTTTTCTGTGTTTCTGCGTGTGTGTAACTTAGAATATTAGGTGCCACTTAGTCTGCACATGTACAAGAGCATGTTTAGACCAGAGGTGATAAGAAGGTTCGAACTGTGCTTCTTCCGACCTTGCAAAAACTTCCATCCTTGCCTCGGACATCAGAAATCCACCACGTGGTTATCCCTGCTGAACGCTCAACTTCTGTCTATATAAACCTTTTGCGATGTGTTTATCATTGCTTCACTTTCATCCTTGTTTTGTGAGTGAGCCCAATTGCAATTGTTGTTTGTCTAATAAATATACTTATATGCAGCTCCGGAGTCCTGAGGTAACTAGGGTGAATTTTCACCTAACAGTCTCTGTCTCTGGGTTTACGATGATGCTGTAACTCTAAAGGCACGGGACTTTCCACCTGACACATTTTGTTTCTCTGTTCCAGACAGTTTTATACCCTCTAAATTCTGAACAAATGTATAAAACAACACCTAAAATAAAAAACAACATAGCCTACTCAGAACACAAGGAACAACTGTCAGTGATTATCTTTCAGATATGTGTCATAATACTCAGGCCTAAGGGCCTATTAGACATGCATGAAAACAAGCTACATAAGATATTAGGGACATCATTTCTGTAAATGAGATGTAAATGAAGAGGGTAGTAGGGATTGGTAGCCTCATTTCTTTAAGGGAAAAAGTCCCCTTTCCACTCATGATGTTTTTGGTTTAACAATGGATAAACATACAAATCAATGGATAAACATAAAAAATAATTTTAATGGAAAAACCACAGCCCACGCGCCAACAGAGTGAAAAGTATTGATCGCACAGTGACAATTGTTTGAATGGAGTGAGGCAATAATTTTATCATTTTCTGAAAACAGCAAATACATCCATGAAACACAGGTAACTTACTATTTTATGTCCAAAGTGAATAGTTCCAAATCACGAATAAACCAAGCAAAGATTCAAGGAACATCAGGCAACTTGGGAAACTATCAGATGATTGGTTTCAGCATTGACTTTGATTAATTCCCTTTTTGCACTTCAGAGTTCAATGCAAGCAGCAAGCAGTAACAATATTCTGGTGTCCGTATTGAATTTAATCAAATATTTTAAATAATAGTCCTTCTAAAACACACTCAACACACTCATGGCTGCCTACCTACAGAGGGAGAAACCCACCGAACTATGCTCTTAGATGTCTTTATTTCATCTATAATACTAGCGTTATGTTATGCAGGAATATATCCACCATAATCTTACTCAGTAGGCAATGTATTGTTAATATTGCTATCACAGAAATTACATCAAAATCTCACAATGTCATTGCTTTTAGACATTGCGCTTCCTAAATAACTCGGACAGCTATACTGAGCGTCACCTGACATGTTCATGGGGCAACAATTCAGTTAGTTTGCAAATCTGAAAATCTGGTCACTGAGTAAATAGTCTCTTTCACAAATGAAGATTAAAAACGTAATCGATAAAGAAATGCCATTCACATTTAGCAAAGTCACAGCAAAGTTCCGCGTGTCTTCATTCCTACATGAAAAAGCATTTTACGAAATAGTAAAAGCGAACCTCCGCGAGATGAGAGACAGGCAACACATGCCAGCAAAGATTTTTAGTATAATGACTAAAATAGACCAATAATTAATGGCATAGTCATAGTCAGAGTAGGCTTAGTGAATGCTTTTAGCATTAAAGTTCAAATCAGAGTCTCGTCGTTTCGGATAACCTACAATAAATAATGACTTATCCAATACACATTTCAGGCAACAACGATAAGAAACCTCTTGCGGTCATTGCCGACAGATGCCAAACAGTCTTTGACTGAAAATGAAGCCGAATTGATGGTGATAAACAGCTGCTTTGAAAGATAATAGGCGAAACCATGACCTCATTAGCTATGCTTCGCTGTTGTGCAGAGAAAACAGGCTGCCTCGCTAAACGATGCACACCTGTAACACGTGACCCTGATTATTATTGAAACGAGAACGAGGGCGTCGTGCCTTTATAAGACTGCGTTAATGTTTCCGTGGAGTTATCCCTTCCGTTGTTTTTTTTTATTGCTTGTCGAACATGGCGTCATTTGCAAAGGTTGTTGTGTGTCTCCTCATTGCTTGTGTCTGTAATGGTAAGTTTTCCCCTTCTTTCTGTTAGTTGTTTTATCTTGAAATTCTGTCAAATAGTCACTCGTTTTGTCTTCCTTTGAACAGCATTCTGTTTTCCGAAGAGAGATGTGAACTTTAAGGCCTCTGCAGTTGACAGCCAAAGTGATGATGTGGTTGTCACCACAACACCCGTTCCCCACAACCAGACCACATCTGCCCATACTGAAGCTGGTGGTGAGGTTTTCTTTTGTGAAATGTATGGGTTCTGTTGAGTCTTGTGTTGGTTAAATGTTGACTCTTGTATGTTTATCCTAAGGTGGTGCAAGTGAAGATGCTGTGGCTACTACCCCAGCACCTAATCCACACAACCAGACAGCTTCTGAAGTTACTGGTAGGGTGTTTCTTTTTAGTTTTTGTGTGGTTTTCTGCAAGTTTGTTTTGTATCAAGTGTGTCCCTTGGCTTCTCTTTGGCCCCCTCACTCATGTGGAATCCCAAGATGGAGCCAGTGAAGATGCTGTGGACCGCCAAAGTGATGATGTGGTTGTCGCCACAACACCCGATCCCCACAACCAGACCACATCTGCCCATACTGAAGCTGGTGGTGAGGTTTTCTTTTGTGAAATGTATGGGTTCTGTTGAGTCTTGTGTTGGTTAAATGTTGACTCTTGTATGTTTATCCTAAGGTGGTGCAAGTGAAGATGCTGTGGCTACTACCCCAGCACCTAATCCACACAACCAGACAGCTTCTGAAGTTACTGGTAGGGTGTTTCTTTTTAGTTTTTGTGTGGTTTTCTGCAAGTTTGTTTTGTATCAAGTGTGTCCCTTGGCTTCTCTTTGGCCCCCTCACTCATGTGGAATCCCAAGATGGAGCCAGTGAAGATGCTGTGGACCGCCAAAGTGATGATGTGGTTGTCGCCACAACACCCGATCCCCACAACCAGACCACATCTGCCCATACTGAAGCTGGTGGTGTGGTTTCCTTTTAACGATATTTATGGGTTCTGTTGAGTCTTGATTGTGTTGGTTAAATGTTCACTTTTGTATGGTTATCCTAAGATGGAGCAGGTGAAGCTGCTGTGGCTACCACCCCAACACCAAATCCCCCAACTACATCTGACCACACTGCAGCTACCGGTAAGGACATCAGTGCATGTCTGTTTTGATGGAACACTTTGAATGTTTGCACCCCCCTTTTGACAGTGTCACTTTCTATTTGTGTGTAATCGCAAGATGATTCAAGTGAGAGTGCTGTGGCTGCCCAAACTGGAACTACTGGTAAGGGAGTTCTGATTATACAAGGAACCACTTGGTTGGTTCAAACTGTTTGCTCTTAAAAATGTATTTACAAGGAATCTGATTCAGTGCAAGGGTCTAGGAACTTTGAGTGTTGTGGTTTGGCATGGCCACTCGTTAATGTTTAAAAATGCAGCCTGGCAGGTCTCTAACAAATCTATACCTGTAGTCACAAATGTTTGTTTGGTTGAATTTGAACAGCTCTGCCTGGAGCAGTGGCATACCGTAGGATTTCACCCAATTAAAAAGGTTTTTGTTTCTTCTCCCTGTAGTATCCCATACGACTGAAGTCTGATTCGACTGCTCCTCTGGTCACGATGACCTGAGTCACTGTCTGGACTTTTTGCCTCTACATGTTGACTGCAATAAAGGACAGATTTGTTTTTTGAATCAAATGTTTGTCTTGCCTTTTTCATATTGAGGCCTTATCCTGTTTTGGTGGTGGAGATGACTATGAAGCCTCTTTCCTAACGTATTTCCTGTAGTGGTTTTACTATTTGCTTCATGCAACAAGGCCTTTAATGACTCTACAATTTAAAAGCATCTAGTTGTGTCTAAGTTTGTAAAATGGTTGAACTGGTAGTGATGCACTATAATGGTGAACTGCTTGTGGCATTTCAAAAATCTCGTACATGTCAAACAGTACAGTAATCTCAAGTGAATTTGCGTGGTAATTGGTAAACCGATGTCCGTCCCTACTAAGGGAGTACTGGCCTTAGTAGGCTAACCCCCTGAAAGGCATTCAAACACTAACAGCCTAGTTGCGGCTGAGGGAACCTTGACATTGTGTTGTCTTGGCAATACAGTTTACAATGTTGTGCTGTTAATGCGTTTCATGGGGTATTTAGTCCCAGAGCAGCAGGGACCAAGTGCATATCCAGGATGGGTAGTGGGAATCTCTCGTTCACAGGACCATATACAATCAAAATAGAAATATCAAAACTTTAAGTCTTTTGTTAATGTTTAATACAAACCTATCCAAGTATATAACGATGGTCGGCCTTTTATTTTTGGAGCAATTCTGATTAGTGTTTTACTTCGCATCAATGTAACAGCTATATAAATGACAGTATGTACTTAACTTTTTAACACAGAGCTGAAAATACCATTAGACGTGTGGTATCCTTTTGTGGAAGCCTACCTTTACTTTATCACATAACTAGATCCCTAAATGCTAACTATTACTTGGGAGTCACCGGGTCTCAGACAACACAGGGGTGTCATGATCAAAGACTCAATATCTCTACATGAGGCTGAGGAAAGCTCAGAGACGTGGTCAGATTCAAAATACACGAGAAGCTTCCCACTTCTCATGTTTTCCAAGTACACTAAACTTACCACTAGGAATGAGATCTATTGAACTATTGACTATGGAATATATTTAATAAACTAACTCTTAATTCCTAGTCCCTTCAGGCTCATGAATGGATGGAGGAATGAGTGAATCAATGAATAAGTGAATGCACTTATATGAACACACCTTTACACCTAACTATGTACCTGTTTAGATTACCTAAAAGGGCTTCACATGTGGTAGGGGGACTCATAATGGGCTGCCACCACAGACACACGACACATTGGCAGTGTGGTGGAGGGATGCCCACAGTGTTAGTGATGATAGGCTTGGAGGCTCACACTACAACCCGCGTCTTCGGGAATTGACCACATGCAGAGAGAAGATGTGATTGAATTTCATTGCAGCACTCAGGCTTCTACCTACCTGGAGTTTAAGTGGCAAGGCCCTCGTAGGATGTACTGTACCTTTGAGGAATGACCGTTAGTAAGGCCCCGATGAATGATAGGCCACTGGATTGTTTTAGCGCAGTGGCATAGCCGACATAGCCATTTGTAACATATTGTGGTGAGTTCAATGATTGGTCAATTTAGTAAGTAAGTGATCAATGTTATGGTGTCAAACTGGGTAGAGATTCGATAAGATGCACCTGCCAGTCGTTGAAAACCTAGATGCAGGTTACATTTCAAAGATGGAAGTGGCAGAACGCCTTCTTCAAAACAGTTTCCATCCAACACCCTGGAAATGAGGCGTCATCATGCAGTCCGCCCTCGAAGGGGCTTAGGTGGGTGCGCATCTTGTATTAAATGACCAAATGAATGTTCTTGATTGTACGTCTAGAAGCATTTATTTTATTTCACATCATAGGCTAAAACAGACTGCAGACTTGTTGCTGTGAATCTTTGCGAGATTAGAGCGTGATCTATTTCTAAATCAGGTGCTACTGCACATCATGGTTCCCAAGGAAATGAGAGGTTTTCTGTCGTTGGCCAGCCACTGAATCATAAAACGTTCAGGTAATGACAAGTGAGTTTTAGATCTCAGATTTCAACTGCCCTTGCCCTGTGAGTTGAATTTAAATATGAAGGCATAGGCCTAATCTTCTATGCACTGATAAGCTTTGACTGACTGAAATGCATGTACTTTGTCAACGCTTCAGATGTCAGGATGTCATTTGAGCTTTTTATTCAGCCGAAGTAGAATCACATACTATACAATAGCCTAATATGAACATCGAGTTAGACAACGACAAGTTAGACAACTGTTATAAAAGCAGAATACTCTTTCATACTAAATTGTGCCATGAGTTCATGGATGTTGATTTGACGCGTGTCTTCAATAATCTGTAAAGACGATAAACACTAACATTTCACCAGCATTCTAGTATAGTGGTAAGAAATGCGCTTATGGAAATGCTTTCATTTTTCAAGCATATGTAAAGACAAAAACTAAATGTTGCTCCTTCAAATTCTCAACAGTTTCTGGCAGCATACTTGAGTAATATCTTGCATTACCATGAAGGTAGAATACCCATGAATGCTTACCGGCCTTTACTCTTACATCTAGGGCCAACATATTGCCTACATATCGCTACTGTAAGTGTGATGCTCGGTCTATCGTTCCCGATGGTCAGCCTGGGCACATGGTGGTTGCGGTGAAATCATTCAATTAAGTGATTTTGGGATGCTAGCAGTTTGTCCTGTAGTCGGTGTTGATAAGGAATGCAGCTGGCGGCAGCTCCGGCGTACTTTGAGCAGCACAGTGGGTTGACATCTATGACTGTAAAACAATGTCGTTGTAACAGTGACACATAGCCTAGGTTACTAAATAGTGAATTCATAATAACAAAATTGACGTGATATCTGTTAGGCCACACACCATACACATAGCATCAAAATGAATTAAAATCATTGGACTCCTCTTTATTTTTATATAGTGTAGGCCCAGTTAGATTCACGTATGTCACTATAAAACATTGTTTTCTTGGAGTTATTTGTATGGTCCTGTTCCGTGAAAAATGAGAGCATTGGCCTCTTCTATGCACTGGGAAGCTATGACTTACTAAAATTCATGCACTTTGTCAACGCTTCAGATTTCAGGATGTCTGATATTTTATAGCAAAGAGTCGTTTGAGCGGCAGGCTTTTTACTCCGCCGAGGGGGAATCACTTACTATACACTAGCCTAATATGAACATCGAGTTAGACAACGAGTGGCGACACAGGTCTGTGTCTAGCGGCACTGAAAGAACGGAGCCACTAGGTGGACAAGTTTCTTCTCAGGGTGTGGTAATAGACATAAACCACCACTAGAAGGCTCACTAATCATGTAGAGACAGATGTGAGTATACGGATACCTGACTGGTGACAGAACCATCAATGTTAACAAAACAACTCTTATAACACCTTCTGTTTACTTGCACTCACCTTGCTAATATTATAGACCTGAGGTTTAATGGCATGTCTCCACATCCCACAATGCTCTGTGGTTTAAGTTCATTGTACTGCACCTTTTCATTAATGATAACCTGATCACAAGAGATTAAAGACTGGAATAATACAGTCTAACCGAGGACCATTTGAAGCAGGGTGATTGTTTTGTTTTTTTCTCACCAACTCCACATAAATAATGAAGCTCAAACAGAAAGTAGATTTTAGTGGACTTGCTTTATTGGAAGTGTTTGTGACTAGATATCACAGATAACCTGTGGCAAACTGCAGGGTTAAACCTGCCTTGTGCTCAGGTGAATCAGCAACAGGTAAGTCTTGGGTCAGGGGTTCCACTTCAGTGACGGCACCTCCTTAGGAACCGATGACGGAGGAGGAAGTGGAAGAAGACACCACCTGTCCATCAACCAGCTCTTCAGTCACTGTCACCACTCTGGTTCTAGTGCTGGACGTTGGCGCTGCTACAACTACCGCTGACTCAACCACTGCTGACACAGCCGCTGCCGACACTGCCGCTGCCGACACAGTTGACGCTGAAAATGACGACGCGCTCCTGGCAGAAAGGGGAGAGACGATGTATGAACACGAGATTAATCATCGAATTTCAACAAATGTTCGTGTTGCTCAATCTCCCAGTTCAAGCTTGGTACTTACGAGATGTGACTGTGAGTGTATGCTCCACCGTCGAGCAGTCTCCTGTACTCGGCGATCTCCAGCTCCAGTCTGGTCTTGATGTCGAGCAGGATTGCGTATTGGTGGCCCTGGTGCTCAAGGCCTCCGCGGAGAGCGCCAAGCTGCCCCTCCAAGCTGCTCACCTGCATCTGGAAGCTGGCCAGCATGCCAGCATAGCGGGTCTGTGTCTCAGCCAGAGTGGCTTCCATGGACGCTTTCTGAGACACAAACAGAGGAAGACAAGTCAGATAGTCTCATATTGATTGGTGATTTGAGCAATAATGATCTGGTTTCAGACATCTAGGAGTTACGTCTGTGGAAGTAATAGCTTTTTTATCTTTGTTTATGCAGAGGTCAAACACATAAGGACAGGTAGAGATAATAATTCGTAATTCGCCTAGATATCTAAAGCAAGATCATTATTGCTCAATTCAACAATAACTATAATAGACAGCAAAAATAGGATTGCAACATTGTGAAGGTACTGATATATATATATATTGCAGATAATTATAATTGTGGAGCAGTTGGGGTTTAGGTGCCTTGCTCAAGGGCACTTCAGCCGTGTATGTTGAGGGAGGGCAAAGCGCTGTTCGTTCAGTCCCTTCACTGTATGGCACCGTTTTATTCTGCACTCACCATGCTGATGAGGCCTTGGAGCTCGATCTGGAGTGCCTGTGCAGTGGTCCTGATGGATGTGACTTCTGATGTGGACGTCTGGAGGGTGGCTGTGCTTGTCAGGACTTCTTTGCTGAGCGCTTCGGTCTACAGACATTGAGGAGAAGATGCAACAATGTTGACGTGTGACAAGTTGCTTTAGTGCATCTCTTGTGGTTGTAAATATGTTCTTGTCATTTTGAGTTTGTATGAAAACTGTTAATGGCCTAACCCCATTGTGCCGTAACAACTGCTGTATTAATATTTGGGTACTTACTTTTTTGTTAGTGGCTTTCCATGGTTTACTAACTCTAATACTATAAACACCAGACATTAGTTTCTGTCCTGACCTGGAGTGAATTTGTTCCAAGGTTAGCAGCTCTGTGGGATGGCTGATGTAGCCTACTCACCTTTGCCTGGAACCAGACCTCCAGCTCCCTTCTGTTCTTGGTGGCCACAGTCTCGTAGTGCTCACGGAT
Source organism: Clupea harengus (assembly GCF_900700415.2). Classification (NCBI taxonomy): domain Eukaryota; kingdom Metazoa; phylum Chordata; class Actinopteri; order Clupeiformes; family Clupeidae; genus Clupea; species Clupea harengus. The sequence continues at coordinate 446,468 of NC_045172.1, read as the reverse complement.
GCCGGCCAGGACGATAGTGAGGTCCTCCTGAGGAGCAGCGTCCACCTCCACGTTTACTGTGCCGCCGATTTGTGCCCGCAGAACCAGGAGATCCTAAGGAAGACATAATAATGATGATGATGATGATATGTAAGGGATCATGTATAGTCCGCCTGTCAGTATCGCAAAAAACATCTGTCACGATGAACAGGAACCCGACGTGCAGTGGGGCATTCCGCAGCATTTTGAGGAGCTGTATAATAATTAACTTTATACGTGCACCACTTTTCATGAAAGTGTGTAGGTCAAACAGCTACAAAAAGAAATAAAAACTGCAACAACAAAGACTACAGAGACATATGAATGAGTAAAAAAAAAAAAGGCAAACCTCCTGGTGGTTATTCTTCAGGAAGGCGACCTCCTCCTGGATGCCTGTGATCTGCATGGCCAGGTCGGATTTGGAGAGGGTGAGGTCATCCAGCACCCTCCTGAGTCCAGCGATGTCAGCCTCAACAGAGAGGCGCATGGCCAGCTCTGCCTCATATCTGAAATTTAAAAAAGCATTTAAAATAAACATGTCAACAGAAAAAGGACAGGATACTGTGCTAGGATGAGTGCAAAATACTGTGCTATGAGTGCAAGATCCTGTGCTAGGATGAGTGCAAGATGCTGTGCTAGGATACGTGCAAGATACTGTGCTATGAGTGCAAGATGCTGTGCTAGGATACGTGCAGGATACTGTGCTATGAGGGCAAGATACTGTGCTATGATGAGTGCAGGATACTGTGCTAGGATGAGTGTCTGGGTTGCATGTGTTTCTGCATGCATACTTATATATTCCAGTAGAGGGCATTGTGCACTACCTAAACCTTCCTCTTTTCTGAAGTGCCTCTCTGGGGAAGCTCTTTGCTGATAACCAATTGAATCAAATGATGTTCCAAGAGTAGACAAGGGCTTAAACTTACTTGACTCTATAGTCATCGGCAGCCAGTTTGGCGTTGTCAATACCCAGCACAGCTGCTCCTTTAACACTGATGATGGCCATAATCTAAAAGTAAAAAACGAAAAAGAATTTAGATCTTGTACCACAGGCAGTGAAATGAGGCTAAATACTTGTTATGGTTTTACAATCACATGAACTGTAGAATAATTAAGCTAGTCCATACATCTTACAAAGACTACGTAAAGCCATATACGAAGTCATAGAAGAACCCTTTAACTTTAAAGAACTGAATTTCTGCACTGACACTGGGCGCCTAGCAACACTCACCCTGGCCTGGAGGTCGCTGATGGTGACCATGAAGCCAGAGAAGTCATGGGCGGCAGGGGAGATCTTAGCCGCCAGAAACTGTCTGATCTTCAGCTCCAGCTCGGCGTTGGCCGTTTCCAGGGTGTGCACCTTGGCCAGGTAGGAGGCCAGACGGTCGTTCAGGTTCTGCATGGTGAATTTCCCATTGCCAATGACGGCCTCGAAAGCTCCACCACCGCTGGCCATGCTGAAACCGCCACCGCCACCACCGCCACCACCGCCAGCAGCGAACCCGAACCCTGCGCCACCACCACCGCCTGCTCCAAAAGCGCTGGAGATGCGAACTCCGGATCCTCCTGCACCGCCGTAGACACTACCAGCCCGCATGACACTCAAGCGAGCTCCACCTCCGGACAGGGAGAGCCCAGACGAACCCCCTGCGATGGATGATCCGGAGGACATGGACACACGGCTGGAGAAGGTTGTTGCCATTGTGAGTTGAGGCTGCTGATGCTTCTTCGAGCTGCTCAGGAGTGATGAGAAGACGGACACTGAGCCTTTTTATACAAATGCAAAAGCCGTAGGGTACACTGGCATGGCTTCGAAAATATTCCAGTAATTCGGCCTCGGGTGTTGCAGTATTGCCACAGGCGTTTTTAAAGGTCAGTTTGCATTAGTGAGACATTTTCACTCAGGGGTTGCTATAATCCTTAAAAACCTTAGGCGCTTTGTAGGGGATATGTTGTCAAAAATGAAAATGTCTCTGGGTTTACGATGATGCTGTAACTCTAAAGGCACGGGAATTTCCATCTGACACATTTTGTTTCTCTGTTCTAGACAGTTTTATACCCTCTATTCTGAACAAATGTATAAGACAACACCTCAAACAAAAAAACAACATACTCAGAACACTGTCAGTGATTATCTTTCAGATTTGTGTCATGATTGTACATCTAGAAGTATTTATTTTCTTTCACAACATAAAACAGACTGCACCTTTGCTGTGAATCTTTGCGAGATTAGGGCATGATCTATTTCTGCATCAGGTGCTACTGCACATCATGGTTCTCGGGAAAATTAGAGGTTTTCTGGCATTGGCCAGCCACTGTAGCATAAAACGTGCAGGTAACCAAAGGGTGAACCCACGGAAGTCATCTGGGCCCGATGGAGTTCCAGGCCGCGTCTTCAGGGGGTGCGCCGACCAGCTTGCGGAGGTATTCACCTCCATATTCAACCTCTCACTACATCTGTCTGAAGTCCCCACCTGCTTCAAGCAGGCCACCATCATCCCCATACCTAAGAAACCATCCCTGTAGCACTGACCTCCACCATTATGAAGTGCTTTGAGCGGCTGGTCAGAACCCACATCTGCTCTACCCTTCCGAACACCGTGGACCCCTTTCAGTCTGCATACCGCCCAAACAGATCAACAGATGATGCCATTGCCCTAACAACGCACACCACCCTCTCCCACCTGGAAAAGGGCAACATATATGTGAGGATGCTGTTCGTAAATTAAAGCTCAGCATTCAACACTATTGTGCCTGCCAAGCTCGTCCCGAAGCTCAGGAGCCTGGGTCTTAAAACACCCCTGTGCAACTGGATCCTGGACTTCCTGACGAGCAGACCCCAGGTGGTGAGAATGGGCAACCACACCTCCTCCTCACTGACCCTGAGTACCGGGGGCCCCCAGGGCTGCGTATTCAGTCCCCTCCTGTACTCCCTGTACACGCAGGACTGTGTGGCAACACACAGTTCTAACATCATCCTGAAGTTTGCAGACGACACTACCATCCTGGGTCTCGTCTCTAACAACGATGAGACCGCCTATAGAGATGAGGTAAGGGGCTTGGTAGCATGGTGCCAAGACAACAACCTGTCTCTCAACGTCTGCAAAACCAAGGAGATGATCTTGGAGCTGCAGGGGGGGGGGGGGGCACGACCCCATACACATCGAGGGAGCTGCAGTGGAGAGAGTCTCCAACTTCAAATTCCTCTGTGTATACATCAAGGATGACCTTACCTGGCCCATGCAAGCAGGCTCGGCAGTCAAAACTGCCCAAAAGGGGCTATACTTCTTGAGGAGACTCAAGAAGTTTGGCATGTCTGCTAAAACTCTAAAAAAACTTCTATAGATGCACCATCGAGAGCATCCTCTCAGGCTGCATCACTGCCTGGTATGGTAGCTGCTCCGCTGCCGATCGCAAGGCCCTGCAGAGGGTGGTGAAGACAGCGGAGCGTATCACCGGCAGCCATCTCCCCACCGTGCAAGGCATCTATAACACTAGATGCCTGAGAAAAGCACAGAACATTGTAAAGGACCACAGCCACATTGCTGCCGTTTGGTAGACGCTACCGGAGCATCCGAACACGGACTACCAGACTTACAAACAGCTTTTTCCCCCCAGGCTGTAAGGCTTCTGAATCAGCAACTTTGATTCACTGAACAGTCGCCATCACCATTTACTTTCTGCTCCCCAACTCATACAACTACACTTCCTACATATATTTGCACAATTTTTAATTTAATTTAATTTAATTTAATTTAATTTAATTTAATATTCCTCGCTTCTTCACACTTTAAACTGCTGTTAGCCCTTCTTGTACTTAAATTGTTGTTACTTGTTAATGTTATATGTTATAGTGTTATATTTGGTATGTGTTACTTTGTTATCTGTATGCCGTCTATTGCGTAGATGTTGCCGGCCAAGCTGCGCTGAAGCAATTTGGTGCATGCGACAATAAACACTTAGACTTGACTTTGACTTTTTTGACTTTTGACTTTGACAAGTGAGATTTAGATTTCTGATTTCACCTGTCATTTTAGTCTCGTGTATTAGCGTCTGTCTCTGCCCTTGCCCTTTGAGTTGTAATGAAATATGAGGTCATAGGGCTAATCTTCTATGCACTGATAAGCTTTGACTGACTGAAATTCCTTTCTCCTGCTTATCATTCCAGTATAGTGGTTAGAAACACGCCTATGGAAATGCTTTCAAGTGCCGCTCACATAACAGGCTCAACTGGTAGGAAAGTTCGGGTCTCTGGGTGTCCACATTCTTGCTCTCCGTGCTTTTACTGCTGAACTTGTTTCATTCCCACGGTTAGCGTGCAGCTGTTTGACCATTCGTATCTAAGTTAATTGTTTGGCCACAGGTGTCTATAGTTCACCAAACGTGTCCGGGTGACATGCTGGTTCGCTACTGAAGGTCTTGGTTGGAAGACACTGAGCGAGCACACCCCGCTGTGGTATATAGGAAGACGGGTCGAGGTAAACTTTCCTCGCGTAGCTCTTGTTAATGGAGTGGAATGCTTGTGTGTAAGCTGATCTTAATGTCTGTGTAACATGTATTTGAAATCTGTTTGCGTGCTCATCTAGGTTTTAGAAGACGCCAGGGAGCCCTATTTTCAGTGTTTGTTCTGTCAGTGATGCATAAAGGTAACATGATGCAACGTTGATGTATTCATGATACATTTGAGACATGCTCATTATGTTTTTTCCTTCAGGAAGATTTGTCCACTGCTGCTTTGCTAAGTGTGAATTTAGTATAATTTCAGCTTTTGCCTCAGTGTTTTTTGTTTTGCCTCAGTATTTTTGTTTTGTATTTATTTGTTTGACAAAGCATAGGCCTAGGCGTGATCAGGGCCTAGTGTGCCACTAACTGCCTTCATTGTTGTCCCCTCCCCTCCACGCTGCTAAGGCAATATTAGGTGCGGTATTGGCTGCCCGTGTTCTTCACCGGTTGGAGGAACCCCCCTAAAAGATTGAACTCTGCCCTGTCACATTCAGTTAGGCTTAACCCCAACTCCTCTTTCCCTCTCCTCTTTACAACAGTACAGAGAGTGTTGCAGCCGTTCCACGGGGCAGGTCGCCTGATCTGAGTCATTTTTCTTCGCGCACTGCATGCTGTATTCCAATGGTAACGTGCACCTCACCATTTGCTGTGATCCCTTTTTGCAGTGTCTGTGCCTAGGTGGGTTGTGTGCAGGTGTGCTTGTGTGTGTGTGGACGTCTGAGTAGGCACCAGAATCAACCCCAGCCATTACCATCCCTCTTGCCTGATGGCTACTTATGTTGTGGTGGCCTGACGTGGTTCTAGCCCAGCTGCGAGTGGTCTTTTTTCCGTATTTTGTTGCAATTTTATGTATTAATAAATATTTATTTTTTAATAAAAATACCGCGTCTCTGTCATTACTGGAGCGTACCTGTGTGAGAGCCCGCTTGTCTCTGTTAAGGTACAATTAGACATTTCTGTATATCTTGGTGTGAAAGGCCCCAGGTGACGTAGTCAAGCACTTCAGAGCCAAGACCTTACAACCAGTAGGTCACATTGCATTACCATGAAGGTAGAAGACCCATGAATGCTTACCGGCACCTGCCTTTACTCTTACATCTAGAGCCAACGTATTGCCTGCCAGGGACGTGCGGGCAGGGGAGGCCTCACCTCACCAAACAAATAACTATAAAATAAAATAAATATTAATATTTCTCTATACTCCAGTAGCAGGCTAGAGGTTGAGTATGGATTATGAGCGGCACAAGTTTTCTCAATGGTCGATTGACAAATGCCTTGAACGCGTTTCTCTGTTCCTCTTTCAAAATGAATGCACTGTCAATGGCGTAATGGACTCGAATCTATACATTTCAGCTCTCCAGCGGCAGCCATGTTTGTTGAAAACGAATTCAACCCGTGTGTTGGTGACGTGGTGGATAACGTTACTGTTGATCATCTGTCCATCATCGTATAAATCCCGCCCTGACAATTTGATTGGTCAAAACACATTTTTGTGAGGAGATAGTTTCTCCCCAATGGAGCAATGCCGGACTGAACTTCCAGACCTCAAATGTTGTGGGCGGGGCTAAGTTCGGATGGTATCCAGGCTAGCTAATTTGACCATGAGGAACTAAACTAAACTGTTGTTTACTGTTACCCGAGCGAACATCGAGATTTTGCCACACCCTTTTAGCACGCGTCCAGCGCATCTGTATCTCAGACCACATTTACACATAGCCGGGGTATTTACAGAAACGTATATTCCCTATGTCTTGGGAGTGAAAGCAGTAGAAAGACTGCTGACCTCCGTGCAGTTCTTCGCCTCTGCTCCTCCATAGAAAAGCAGTTGTGTTTGTAAATACAAACAGGCGTTTGCATTAACGTATAAATGAGCACTACCTTAACAGCATCCATGATCAGTAAGCAAACTAACTGTAAACATAGGACGCTCACATGATGTGATGCATTTTTAGTCGCATACTGTGACGTTTGAGAACCTAAAACTCCGTTTGACCTAGTTCACACGCAAACACAAAAACGGAGTTTTCAGAAATCTCCACTTTGGCCGGAGTTTTTAGAAATGATCGTTTTCCGTGATAAAACCTCCGTTTTCGTGTAAATGAAAGGCCAAAACGCATGAAAATATATACGTTTTCCCATCGTGTAAACGGGGTATCAGCCTCTGAAGGTCGTACACACGTGAATTTGGTCTCAAAATGACCGGAATACACATGTTCATATATGCACTATGTAGGTTTCTAAGCTCTAAAACCTTTACGTTTCGAGATATTCAAGAATTCGTTTTTTGGAAATCGCGTGGGGCACAAAAAGTACTCCACTAGCAGGCTCAAGTTCAGTAAGCATTATGAGCGCCACGACTTTTCTCGTTTTCTGGCTAATTTGACCATGAGGAACAAAACTAGGGTGCTGTTGTTTACTGTAACCGAACGAACATCGAGATTTTGCCGAGCCCTTTTAGCACATGTCCATCCAGCGCATCTGTATCTCAGCTTCTGAAGGTCGTAGACACTTGAATTTGGTCTCAAAATGACCGGATTTATATATGCAATATGAAGGTTTCTAAGCTCTAAACTTTTTACTTTTCGGAACATTCAAGAAATTCAAGATTTAAAGCTTTTTGCGCCCCACGCAAATATCAATAAAGTAACATTCTCACTGTTTATTCTTGGACATGTTGGCAATGTCTCAAACAGGCTACCCTTCGAAATGTACTCACACAATATGGTGTATTTGGAAGGCTGTAATGTGCAGGTCGTACACACATGGAAATGGAGGGGTCAGTTGTGCTTAAATACAAGCAGCTACCTCCTGGCAGCATTTGGAAATTGGCATCATGGCTGGATGCACCATTTCACTGCTGGCAGTTTTTCGCACTTTTATAAGTCAGCAAAATCATTCCTTCGTAATTCTACATTGTTATGACATTTTTGTCATCAAACTCTTCAAGCGTCAAGTATTCGCAATCCCGTAATTCCCCATGGATGTATAAACTTTTCCATTACATTTAATCACAGATGACTTGACCAGATAATCACCCTTCCTGATTTCAGGCTTAATTATTCACAACTGATCATCGTGCTATTAGCCAAGTTAAGCTTAATTTATGGTCGGCCTTTTACGCGGGCACGCAAGAGCCCCTTGCGTCGTTGCGAAAACCCTTCCGAGCATCTCTTGCGTGCGTCTCCCAAATTTTGTAACTATCCGATAAGGCGACGCAAGCCGCAGGGCTGTGATTGGTCCAACCCATTGCTGTTTATCTTGTGGGCAGTAGCATGCTAACATTAGATAGCTGGTTCAGACACCACGCAAATCCCCTCAGACGTGTTTTTTTTTTACATTGAACAGTGTCTATTTCTCTGTAACTTTAAAAAAACATCTAGGCAAAAAAAAGTCAAAGAAGCAACTTTTATGTACAAATACGACCATCTACGGAGATTGGACATCTTTTTTTGCTTTGCGACACCCACCAACCAACGGAGAACTATAAATGTTCACGACTCCGTCAAAGCAATTGCGAGACAAAGCAGTAGATCCATAACGGCAGCTTTAGATAAAAACACCATTGGTAAAATTGGCCCAATATTATTTAAGATTTAGTGCATCATCTTTCAGAAGACTCCCCTTTAGGATAAATATTCTGAAAATGCACTCATACTCCTGTTGATATGGGTAATGCAGGAGTATGATTCATTTCCCTAGTTTGAGAATGAAAACTGCTTGTGGAAACTCCTACAACACATTCTCAAGCAATACCTTTCAACTGAGGCAGATTTACTGATACAAAAGCATTGCACAGGCACAGTACATAACTGGTAAGGATATGATGGTCCATGGCATAATATCCTAAATCATGAGCAGCAATTGGGAACAGAAGGTGAAGATACAGGCTCTCGCAAGTTAAGGGTGGCTCAAAACACTCATTTGTGCGAGTGAAAGACAATCATGGGAGTCGGAGACAAATAATGTTACAATAGGTTCTGAAGTATGTCTGGAATGTGTTCTTTAGCATTTTGAAGGCCATCTTTCCACTCCTGACGGACACATTTCCCCAAGTGGCCTGCCTGAGAGCCCAGCAGAGCACCGAGCGCTGCCCCCCTGTTACAGTTCTCTCCTGTGGACACAAGTACACAAACATGAGCGAGTACAGACAAACACACATTAGGTAAGCACATAGAAATATCAAGTGACAGAACTCTTATATAACATAAACTTACCTCCACAGTTAGTGTTTGCCAAGATCCCTCCATGGAGATCACTATGAAACTCATGGGCCAGGTAAAACAAACTGCACAGGGCACCTACAAAATGAATGCAACATTATTGATGTGCACATGCATAGCACTGACGTAGCTCCATATAGATACATACAACGCTTTTGTTTTGATAGAATGAATGTGGCTAGAATTCTGTCCTGACTCCATTCATATGCAGTTCTTCCACTCAACATTCCCCCTGTTTTTTAATGTGGTGAATTTCTATCTTATCATGATCTAATGACTCGAAATGCATATCAAAAGTGAGTCCTTTAATGCAAGGTATTGCAGACTTCTGTCATGAAAGAGTGAAAAAGAGCAATGGATATGATGGACAGAGGTCCTACCTTTAGTGTAGCAGGCAAGGCCAAGCATCTCTATAGCACTCTGATGTACCTTCAATCTCTCCTCGGAACCCACAGGGAACCTACATTGAATTTAGAGGAGTTCAATCAATGATGTATCAATCAACCTGCCCACAAAACAAATCAGTCAATCCACCTGAAGTCAGTAAATCAACCAACCAACAAATGTAGGTGGCAGATGCATCAATCGATCAAACAATCACTTAGTTAACCAACATCAACCAGTACTGAGAATAGTCCAGAGGCTGACAAGACAAATCTAAAACAGCAGTCTGACACTACTGTTGGTGGAGCCAGATAGGAGGGCTGATTTGTACCTGGCTGCCCTGCGCATGAAGCTCTGGCAGACATCCCAGACATCCAGTATGGGAGATTTCAGTGCCGCCTCGGCCTGCTGCTTCAGACATGCTCCGTTCAGTGTAGCATGCAGTGCTCGTGCATAAAGTGCCACAAATGTCTCCAGTCTTGGGTGTGGGTGAGTGAGCCGCACGAACTGAAGTGATGCAGTCACCTGATGTAGAGGAGAGAGAGGAGTGGTGCCAGTTCAAATCAGAGTTTGAAACGAATGACCACAGGAATGTGAGAAGGCAACGTTTAGTGGTGAAGAGTGAAGATACATGGTTTCAATTTAAATAATATGATGTTAACACTGGAATCAAATATTTATAGTCAACATGAAAAAAAAACAGATTCTCATCTCATTCCCATGTTGATTGACCAAAATCAGTTTACCATCTCAATTTCCAAAATGTTTGTATGTAAAATAAACACATCCAAAGTGCCAACCCCTTAAGTCCCAGTATTTTGCATGTAGATTGTACTAGTGTGCTAGTTTTTTTTTTTGTCATCCTGAAACTCAATTTGACGGTAAACTTCCCTCCAAAACTAGAAATTGCAAAATATAGTATACACACCCTGTTAGGTGATCACTTTGCCTAATGCAAGTAACAAACACCTACTAAGAGGGTATATTTTATTCAGTGAAACAACAAAGAAAAATACTTCAACTTTGGATTCAGCAAAAAAAACAACCATGACTGGTAGCTAGGGATGTGCAAAATACATCTCCATGCATTACCTACGATCCAATATATTAAAGATGCATACTATGAACCAACTACTAATACGATTCAATGCTATATGGTGTGATGCAAAAGAATATAATGCTATGCAATTCAATATGGTACAAAACAGATAGTTTGATTTTATTGTTTGGCCTTCTAATGCAGACAGCAAATCATAAATAAACTAAAAAGTTTAACTTCACATATTTGTTTCTTGTAATGCAACTCAGTAAGCATCTCAGGACTGTCAAGGCAATTCAGTCCAGTGTCTGAACATTTTAAGTTGATCCTTATGAAGTGGCTATATTACTTGCCTTTCCAAATGCAAATGGTGTGTAATTCCAAATGAACGTGTACAACTAAGCCTCTCTTACATGACTTGGCTGCGCAGTGACATTATTCGTTGTTTGACAACTCTAAATGCTGAAAGCTCCAGTTGAAACTAATATTTTTGGGGGAAAATGAATAAACAAAATCGAAACACACTAAACAAATCACAATTTGGTGTCTTCAAACTCAATTAGTTAGTAGTGGAACTGTTGTAATATGACATTGGTTGTTGTGGGGTTAGTGAAGGATATACGGCTGTGATTACCTATCCTTCCTATCCTCTCACTCGTGTAACAACTGTCGCTATGACATGAGTGATATCTAGTGGTGGAACTGAGTACTAACAACATATTATTACTTTACATGAAGTTCAGTTGTCTTGCTATTCAAGCTGTGTAGAGTAGTTGTTCTTCCCATTCTGATCCTTGGAGCAGATATGCCCGTAAGTGTTGTTTTCACGTATTCTACAGAAATATCATACATATTATCACTTGTGTTATATCATACATATTATCATTCATTCCTGTTCACTATCTGCCTATGCTTTGTTAGGGACACAACTGCTAGGGTAAAATACACCCATTCCTTTTTCATCATCAGAACTGATAAAGGACCCCACAAAGAGTTGACACCTTTCTAAGAGTATGCTATTTCTGGTTGAAGTACTCACAGCTTTCTCTTCATCGTCTGAAGCTGATAACAGGATGAAAGGGATGGTCATTGGAAGGCACCCGATAGAATCCAACTGGCTATCAGGGGGATGTGCATTCATCTTCTGCTTATATCGCTTTTCTGCAAACTCAAGGACCTGTATTAAAAAAATTAAATGCATAGGTGACTTAGATTCCATACAATATAGAATCAGATTGTAAAATAACTCAAGGTCATTTAATAACTGCTATAACCTGGATCATTTTTTGGGGCAATCTCTTGTCAAGCCTAAAGGAAACACTATTTCTATCAGTCTGTTCACCTTGCTTGGTGAAGTTGGTCGTGACTCCTGCCAATCAGAGAAGAAAGACCTGTGGAATGACTCTGCATAGGTGTCGTCATGGCTACCAGGTGTAGTCATAAACTTCACATAGTCAGCGAGGACCGCAGCTTGTGCTAGCGGTTCGGTCATGCTGCTAAATCTCCCCGAGGTGAGACTCCTCCCCACACCAAGGGCACACAGAGTATTCAGAGTGTTCTGTCCTGCCTTCAGACCTGCGGAGAACAGGACGAATTTGGATAAGAAGGAATTCTCTTCTTTCTAATACAGAGCACAGATCTAAGTGTGAAAGAAACTCACTGTGTGTGAGCATGTTGGAGTACTTGTGTAGCCCTTTGTAGCCTTTGAACACTGGCTTAAAAAAAAACCCTGAGAAGGGATTTCAGAATACACCATAAATCATTGAATCCTTCATATCAAATGATGCCTCAGCCACCTTGATGATAGTGGACATTGCCTCCAGGTGTCGTCCAGTATTTCATCTTGTCATGGAGGATGATGTTACCAACCACTGGAGGTTTGCTGCCTTTTGACCAGCCATTGCGCCCACTTCCAGCTACAAATGAGAACAAAACACATTTAACTTACAGTACAGTACATTTTTACCTGTGTCTGATTTTTAGACTATCTGGTTACACCTATAAACACAAGTGACTCATATATGATAGCTGTGTTTACACATTTGTCCAAAGCGACTTACAGAACATTAGAAAACATTACACAAAAAACAAAAGTATCAATTTAAAATGCACAGTAAATGGCGTACATTTGCAAAATTAGTAGTGGGTGGATCGAGTAGGATGGGGGTGGTGTAGAGAGACTCCCCAGACACACACACACACACACACACACACTACATGGCTCTGGGCGCGGTCTAATACTAATAAGCTCCTCTTGGGACGTCACAAGCAGCACCTAATCTGAAGTGCTGGCGGAAGCATTTCTTTTCTGACATAGAGAAACCATAACAATGTCTTTTTGAGCGTTTTTAGGTTGGTAGACATGCCAGATACCCAAATCAATGTGTAGAAGCACTAAAATAATATGTCCCCTTTAAATAAAACACAATATGAGAGTGATAGTGAAAAAATAGTCAGATAGTGCTAGCGTGATAATAATAGACTTTAAGTGTGATAGTGCTAGATTGATGGAGTAGATGGACAGATAGAAAGTAGAGTAGAGAGAGATAGATGGATGGTTGGAGTGATAGATGAGGAGTGAGAGAGAGAAAGACAGACAGCTGCAGACTGTAGCAGTGAGAGTTGACTGTTGACAGTGAGTGTTATAGTGATGGAGTAATAACCGCAATTGGCAAGAGGCTGAAGATATTGAACTAAGGAGGCCCCAGCGCATAACTGTCCAGGTAGATAAGAACATCAGAATATCTAGCTGGCAGCTGTATTTAGTAAATAGTACTCATAAAACACCAGTCTCATCATCAGCAGTGAAGAGGCTCTGAAATGCTGGCCTTCTAGGAAGAGTTTTGAAGAAAAAGCAATTTCCAAAAACCGGCAAAATAAAAAAGGAAAAGACTAAAATGGCCAATTTTAGTCTTCCAGATGAGTATAAAAAAAATAAAAAATAGACAGACAAATCTAAGGTGTTTAGAATCACAACAAAACAAAAAAACTTCATGAGCCACAGAACAAATGAAAAGATGTTGGAGGTGTGGCTTGACATCCCTCAAGCAAAGTGGAGGACATGTGATGGTCTGGGGGTCCTCTGGTGCTGCTAAAGTATGTCATTTCTGCAGAGTATAAGGAATCTTTAACAAGGAACATAACCCATACCCTGTGGACGACACCTGGCTGGAGCCAATTTTAAAAACAAAACAGAGACCCAAAGCATGGCTCAAAATTCGGCCTATTAATTCCAGGCCTATTTCGGCTAATTGCTGCAAATGGAGGATTCTTTGATGAAAGCTCATTTTAAAAGTACAAAATTACTATTTCAAGCAGAAATCATTTTCTTTTTGTCAATGATTTGCCTTTATTTTCGATTAATTGTTCACCTTATTTGATGGATAAATATATGTGTTTTCTTAGAAAACGTGTCATTTTCTGGGTGATTCCAAAGTGTAGGCTAGTGTTTATATTATAATATTTAAGTGTTCATAATATAGCAAATATAACCAGCCAATACCTGCGTTGGAGAGAGTGAGGATGCTCGTAGGGTGTTTATCTTTGGGCTGGTTGAAACAAGTTATCCAGCCGTCGAAATCTTTCTTGATGTCTCGCACACTGTAGTACCAATGGACCGGCATGGACATGGCATCAGCGGCGCACATTCCCCAGAGCGCCTCGCCTCTTAACCGCTGCATCGGATTCATCGCAGTCAAGAATTCGCTGTTTCGATACAGCACTGTTACATTACCAGTTAAAGATGCTTATCCCTATAAAACACAGTAACACACTGCTTCGTACAGAGTCACAACGTATAACTTTTACAATTATGCCCAGTGTTATTTAATTTACCAAACGTCAACAGCAAATCGTAATATGGAATAAAGTTAGCCTTCTGTCCATAGTGAATATATTGATGACTCGTAGCCAAAGCGGTAAATATGACTGAGCTGATTTGTAACAAGCTCAAGTTTGCTCAATTCTTTATTTAGCTAAGATAACTTACAAAATCGGTAGCTTACCCATGAAGGTCGGACGGAGCCTTACATAAAATTGTCACGTCAATGTCATGCGGCAGCTAGCAGGGACTGGTTCCCATTAGTAAGCGTTATGTACCTGAATGATGTAATTGTTCAATGGCGATGTTACAAAACTTTACCGGAAGTCTGTGGAATGCAAACAACATACACGTGGACGCCGGCATTGTTTGAAACATTTCACAGAAAAGGAGACACTATTTTCCAGCACTAGAAATGTGAACGGAGTTATTCTGCTCGGTAAGAAAGGACAGATTATATTCCACTTCACGGGCCCCCAATATCCATGCAAACTATCATTGAAGTGCTAACGTTACCATTTGTGTTAAGGACATCTGAAGATACTAGATAATGATGAGAGGCGTGTTTAAAGAGATCGGTCATAAACAATAGTCACATGATCGGAATGTGATCAGGTGACACGAAGCTACGAACGGTGGAGCGCACATTTGGAAAAGCCTCAAGAGAGTGTCTAAACATGAGTGTTCTGCTGTTTGCCTTCGTTTTGGTGTTGGACCTCACCTGTATCGCGACTGGGCAACCTAGAATTCCTCCTCATGAAGAGATAGCACGGGTTGCACGATTTGTTGTTAACCAATGCGAGTGGGCTTCAATGGCTACTATCTCAACTCATGACCCAGTGAAAGGACAACCTTTCTCCAACGTATTTTCTATAAGCGATGGCCCAGTGAGTTACGGGACAGGGATTCCGTATATGTATTTGACTCGCATGGAGATATCCGTGAAGGATTTGGAGGTAGGAATCGCCAGTGAATATATGCTGTCTTTTGTTGTAACATGAGGCCACTGTTTTGTTTGTGTGAATGTTTGACATGTGTTACGCAGTTTAGCTGCCAAGTGTCGCTGCAAGTCCGTGCTTCGAGTCAGCTGTGTATGACGATATCCAGACATGTGCACAGATAGGCTACGCAACAGCCAACAGACTTGCCTTGCAAACATCAAAAAGTATCGGCATCATCTGTCATTGATAAAAACTAGCAGCATTCTAAACCATGTAATTTGACAAAATATTGTATTACATTGTGCTGTAAAATGGGCAGTGTTATAGTTTTGTGTTTGTGCGGAGTTTGTGCCCCACAAAACTACATGGGTCTTGGTGTGTCAAACAGTCGTGTTTATCGCTCTTTCACATGATTGTTTATCACCCTTTCACATGACTGTTTATCGCTCTTTCACATGACTGTTTATCGTCAAAATGAATTTACGATATATGTGCTGCCTAGGGCAGGGCAATAAGGCCCACATAGCTGTAGTTACTGGGATATGGCATACTTTTTTTAATCATGTTTTGAGTTCATGTAGACAAAAAAAGAACTATTAAATTGGTGAATCGTCCATAACATTGGGGGAAAAAAATACATTTTTAGAAATAAATTAGTGTGCTGTGGACGCCATCATTTAAAAAACTGAAGTTTCAGATAAGGAGACACATCAGGATGACATGCAAAACAAAACAGTCAAATGACGGGACAGCAACCAGACAGAAGTACAGTTTATAGTTTTACAGCACTCGACATAGACAGTAGGCCAAGGTTATGTTTGTCAACATAGCTTAAAAAAAAACATTGATTGACTCTATGGTAACTCTAGAGAAGTGCTGGCGAAAGGCGTTTGAGTGACAGCAGAGGAAGCACTAGTCTCGATTTTGACAAACTGATAAACACTGTACTGTGAAGTGGAATCGATTACATAAATAAATGTGAGGTAATGTGAAGTAGAAGAGAAAATACACTAATGTAAAACAAAAACAAAGCTGTTTTTTTTTTATTGTCTCAACATTGTTTGATTGATTTCTCACATTGCCATGTTCTTGCTTCCTAGTGTTCCACTTGACTTCATTTTATCAATTATTTATGCCTTTTCCCATACCACTCATTATGGGATGGGAAAAGGCAGAAATAATTGATAGCGCTTGTATGGTAGGAAACAGGGACAATGCATAAAGATAAACTCAATTCTAATGGGCTTTGGTCTTGAATTTTTGATCAACCTTCAATCAATCCAGTAGTGGTTTTAATATCTGTGTTAATGTCTTTGGCAGGTGAATCCCCAGGCATCACTCTGCGTGTCTTTGGCTCAAACGGATTTCTGTAAGAAACAAGGCTATGACCCCCAAAGTCCACTGTGTGCTCACATCATCCTCTCAGGGTCTGTGGTGGAGGTAAGAATATTAATAGACTAGATATCATTTCCTGAAGGAGAACTCGCTGCTTGCAAAGCAGCTAAACTGTACTTTAGAAGCAAATGGATCTCTAACAACTATACACCTTACATCTAAAGTGTTAAAGTCTACATCTTCCAGTCTGTCCACGTGTACTCTAGCTTCAGCAGAGGCCTGTGTCTCTTCCAGTCTGTCACAGCAGAGGCCTGTGTCTCTTCCAGTCTGTCACAGCAGAGGCCTGTGTCTCTTCCAGTCTGTCACAGCAGAGGCCTGTGTATCTTCCAGTCTGTCACAGCAGAGGCCTGTGTCTCTTCCAGTCTGTCACAGCAGAGGCCTGTGTATCTTCCAGTCTGTCACAGCAGAGGCCTGTGTATCTTCCAGTCTGTCACAGCAGAGGCCTGTGTATCTTCCAGTCTGTCACAGCAGAGGCCTGTGTCTCTTCCAGTCTGTCACAGCAGAGGCCTGTGTATCTTCCAGTCTGTCACAGCAGAGGCCTGTGTCTCTTCCAGTCTGTCCACGTCTACTCTAGTTTCAGCTGTCCACCTGCCTCCTCATTGCCCCCTCTCTCTATGGAGCCGTACCTTAACCTTATCCCGTCTCTGTGGCACTCTCCCAAACTTTTCTTCCAGCTCGCACCCAGGTCAAGATTGGTAGTCCATGTAATAGACACTTCATCTTACTGCTCATCATGTTTCCTCTTTTCGAAACTCTTTTGCCTTATCTTCAGAGGATGCTCTGTGCTTTGGTTGAGTCTAGTGGCTAGGATACGCCTCACAGCTCACATCCTCTGGGGTGTATGCATGGATCCTGCTTGACTGCCACCATCCCTGCAAAGAATCTTTCACATACTTCATATTTCTCAGCTTCCGTTTCAAGATGATCCATGCTTTCTGCTATTTACTTATTTTCACTTCAACAAAATTTGCATTGGTCATTTGCACAAGGGTGCCCAAACATTTATTTGAGTTTTACAGCATGTGTTTACCTATGTTTTAAATATGTTTACCTCATACTTTTAGCCATGGTCTTCATGGCTTAGAAACATCTAATGTAATGCGCTTTTGTGTACATTTACAACCTGAACAGTAATATTCAAAGCCTTGAGTGAGTCCATAGAAGTCCTAATTATGAAACAGAAGTCAGCTGTCTGATGACACGTTTCAGTAAACTGCTAAATACATATTTTTCTCTTGCTGTGTGCAGGTACAGAACAGTACAGTAGAGGCCTCTGTGGCTAAAAAGGCCTTGTTCAGCCGCCACCCAGAAATGCTGGACTGGCCAACTGATCACAACTGGTTCTTTGCCAAGATGAACATCACTCAGGTGTGGGTCCTAGACTACTTTGGGGGGGTGAAGACAGTCACCCCGGAGGCATACTTCAAGGCCACACCCTACTAGAAACACCGTAAGTTTGAACAGTCTTTCGTTCCTATTTTTTAGACAGATTTATGTCATTTCACTAAAAAGACTTGGGAGACAGATATAGACATAGGTCCCTACTTGTGTCTAGCATAAAAAGAAAGGTAATTCTCTCAACAACCTGCTGTCATGTTATCAATTGCAATATACTTATTTGTGCTCTAACATGACATAATCAGAACACATGCACACCTCAGTTTAAGTCTCTGCCTTAATTGTATTGCAGGTACCCCCGTATCTGATGGTAAGTACAAATTGAAACCTTTAGAATGTAATGGGGGAGAGCGAGTATGTTATCACACCTTTAGTTTTTTCTCATAATGATTGCAAACAATGCATCATAAGGGTGAAAATGTTATGCCAGTTGAAAGACCTTAAACCTGGACACATATTTCATAGTCAATTCAATTGAAACCTTCAAGTAATATTCCCCAGCCTTGCCCAGCCTTGGTCCCTTGCTCTTGTTATCGGTTCTGCATACTTTAACATCTTCCTTTTAAGGGCTTCCTCAATCGTATCTTTAATTCAATAAAGTTAAAAATGCACTTACACTCCAAATACAACACCATGTCTGGTCTCGTAGCAGTCACAACAATGAACTGTGGAACTTGAAGTTGTCTACCGACATCAGTCAGCAGTCTCTAATTCCGTACGGTTTGTTCGTGCCTGGTAACCACTTTTCTGCCGCTCTCGCACAAAAGGAAATCTACTGTCCCTGTCATTAACCAGCAAAGAGTTCACCTCAACTCTTTTATTCTCAAACAAACACGCAAATGGTTTTAAAACCTTAGTGTGTCTCCACATGTAGTTAACCCGCCTGGTCCTCTGCCTGCTCCTCTTTCCAGGTCTTTGGTTCTCAGCCCACCGCTGGACTTGAACTGACTGACTCAACCTGCCCTGTACACCTTCATCCAGGCCTTTCTTCCTTCGCTGTAAATCCTGAAGCCAGTGAAGTTTTCTTCCTCCATCCACATACACAAAAACTTAAAGAGCTTTCCCCTTATTTCCCAAACTGCCCATATCTGTGTTGATCCCCCTCTCTCAGAGTCGAAGCCATGTGGTCTGCCTGCGAGTCATCTTCCACCCCTGTTCTCCCATCCTCTGGTTTGTTCTTCTGTAGCCTACCAGGGTGCATCTACTTGGTTTTATCTGCTACAGTTGGGGGTCTATTCCGTCATGCCAGTTGTCTTTCCCTTGTTGTCAGCTGTCCTATTCACAGCAGTCACTAGGTACTCTAGACAAGGCATTTTAGTAATAATCAGGAACATTTTTTAAATTCCTTGAGCTATCGGTTGGGGACCTCCCACAGCAGCCAATCATCTCATTGCCACATACCCAGCAACCTAACCTAACAAATATGACAATTGCCCAACCAATGATCCAGAGCAGCAGGATACAACAACAATGCACAACTGGCTGGTGAGAGCCGCAACACGCACCGCATGTTTTACCCGGGATCCGTAAAGGCCGTACAGTCTGTAGTCCACAACTGTAGTACACAACAACATGACTGCCCAACCATAAAATCTGAGCGGCAGGATACAACAACAACAACAGCAACATTTAACTGGGGTTTTCAAGCAGGTACTTTCCTTCATCGGTGCTTCTTGCAGAAGGTTCAGCAGTGGTATCTGGCGTCCCAGAACCCCCTCCATACTCATACTGGGTTAGGACACATGTCACTACAAGAGAAAACAGATACACCTCAACAACATTTCAAAAATCTATGTGTTCGTTCAGGTCAGTTCACGACCTCAAGTAGTCTGCGAACACCTCATTGGCCACCACTGGCACACCTTTTTAGCGGCCTTTAAAGCTCCTTTGAGTGACCAGAACCAAAGCCAACAGAAGTGCTGTGGTCGATTAAGCTACAAAGCCTCCTAACACCTATTTCCACTGGTCTTGTGTGTGCTTGCCAACCTCGTTGCCTCGCTTCACCATGTCTGGTCTCATAGCAGTCACAACAATACACTGTGGAACTTGAAGATCAGCCAGCAATCCCCAATCCTGCGCTTTGCCTCATTTGCCAGTACTGTTTGCATGTACCTGGAGTAGGAGGAGAAGAAAAGAGACATAGTGAGTGGACAGAGCTGGGCTGCCTTATCTTTGGATATGTAATGATAGGTTATGGTGATGAGGAACAATGTTATGGAGATCAGGAACAATGTTATTACAGCCACCAGCATTGCAGGTAAAGGCCCTACTATATGGGAGAGAACTGAGATAGGTTACAAACAGAATATCAGAAAATTGGTCGTACACACAAAAAGTAAATAAATAAACAAACAAACAAACAAACAATTGAATTGTATTTCAACATCAATACATGAAATAATGTTCTTGTTATAAATGTAATGCATTCATTTGATGTGGAGTGTGTATAGAGGATTTATGTTGTATCATTAGTATCACTCTGGTCTGAGTTTGGCAGTAAAAACTTTGCTTTGTTCACAGAAAACTCCTTCCTGAGTGACAGACATTGGATCAGTGTCCTTGTTTACCTTCTACTGGGCTTTGAATTGGAATCCATTTTTCATATGACATGGCTTTTACAAGATAAAAGGCTTGCCTATGAGTGAAAATGTTATGAAATGAAATCAGGGAAAGTTTGAGACTACCCACATGTATGTGGGTCTATGTCTATGTACCTCAAACATGGTTATGTTTGATAATTGTATGTATTATTAATAAGTAGAGAAAAAAAATCCATAAATCTGCAAAATAATTCTCCCTCAAATTTATATTTAATTTTAAACACTTCATCACAGCATATTAACAAAACGTTATTTTTAGCAGAAAACACCAGAACATTCTGTAATATCTTACAAATGTGATGTTGGAAAAAAATGAATGGAAATAGCAGGTACTACAATTTTTACCTTTTTCAAGTTTGTTATACCATCATGTCATCAACCATTTGAACTGGCTAGTTTAAACACCAAGGTAAAGCACACTTAGGGTATATAAATATATTTGTATATAATGCAAACCAGAGTATTTTAAATCAACAGTCTGATGGTTGGATGGGTTCTCCATCAAAGCTCGCTTTAGTTAAGGTATTTGTTATTTGAATGCAAAGTATAGCTTTTGAAAGCGATATTTTTGTAAAATAAAGTATATTTACATTTAATTCTGACATTCATATATTCTGATTTAATTCTGACATTTTGTCAGCTTCTTTGAATGTGTCTAATTTGACTGTGGGTGCACTATATGAAATAAAATTGACATTCAAAACGGCCACTGTTCTTCTTTTCATTTATTTTAGGAGCAAAGCAGTGAAACGGTTTGAGCTGTATTGTAAATATTTGGGGTCCATAGAGGGAAGCCTATTGTGATCATGGTGAGTGTAAGTGTCCAGCACAGAGGATGCTTAGACTTTCTTGTTATTGTAAATCTGCAATAATAAATGGGGTATGAGGGAAGCCACAGCCACCACCTGCAAACACTCTGAAAGGTGCTGCACACACATGTTTGACTTAAGATCATTCTTCAAACACTCTGAAAGGTGCTGCACATACATGTTTGACTTAAGATCATTCTTCAAACACTCTGAAAGGTGCTGCACACACATGTTTGACTTCTTCAAACACTCTGAAAGGTGCTGTACATACATGTTTGACTTAAGATCATTCTTCAAACACTCTGAAAGGTGCTGCACATATATGTTTGACTTAAGATCATTCTTCAAACACTCTGAAAGGTGATGCACATACATGTTTGACTTATACTTCTGATCATTCTTCAAACACTCTGAAAGGTGCTGCACATACATGTTTGACTGATGCTTATGTTATGATCATTATTCAAACACTCTGAAAGGTGCTGCACATACATGTTTGACTTAAGGTCATTCTTCAAACACTCTGAAAGGTGCTGCACATACATGTTTGACTTAAGATCATTCTTCAAACACTCTGAAAGGTGCTGCACATACAGTGCCCTCCACAATTATTGGCACCCCTAGTGAATATGAGCAAAACAGGCTATAAAAAAATATGTCTTTGCTGTTTATCCTCTTGGTCTTTCACTCAAAATATTCACAAAAATCTTACCTTTTTATTGAAGTAAAATTATTGAAAGAAAAAAAAACTGTTGACATTAAATAAATATTTTCACGTGTGTGCCACAATTATTGGCACCCCTAGAAAAATCTTATAATTAAAATCTAACTGAAGTATATTTCCAGTCATGTTTTACATTTTTAAGTTCACCTGTTTGATAAGGAACTCTTAAGAGGTCAACCATGACTTCCTGTTCCACTGGCGTACAAATATGAGGTGACAAGGCCAAATTCCATTAGTCATTCATCACTATGGGAAAGACCCAAGAACACAGTGAAGATGTGCGACGGAAAGTTGTGGAGCTGCACAAATCAAGAAATGGATACAAGAAAATCTTTAAAGAGTTGAAAATACCCATTACCACTATCATGGAAATAATTAAGAAGTTTAAAGCGACAGGAGATGTTAAGAATTAGCCTGGAAGAGGACGTGTGTGTACATTGACCCCACGCACCGTGAGGAGGATGGTTCGACTGGAAAAAGAATCTCCAAGGATCACAGCTGGAGAATTGTAGAGGTGAGTTGAGTCTTGGGGTCAGAAAGTCTCCAAAACTACCATCAGACACCACCTACATCACCACAAGTTGTTTTGGAGGGTTGCCAGAAAAAAGCCTCTGCTGTCAATCAACTACAAACTAAAGCGCCTACAGTTTGCCAAATGTAAGTCAGACTTTCAATGGGGCCGAGTTATATGGTGAGATGAGACCAAAATAAAGCTTTTTGGCAGGTTTGGCGTAGACAGAAAGATAGCCATACAGAAAAGACCCCCATACCCAATGTGAAGTATGGTGGCGGATCTTTGATGTTGTGGGGCTGTTTTTCTTCCAAAGGCCCTGGACATCTTGTTAGGATACATGGTATCATGGACTCCATCAAATACCAGCAGATATTAAATGAAAACCTAACAGCCCCCTCCAGTAAGCTTAAAATGGGCTGTGGTTGGACCTTCCAGCAGGTCAATGATCCGAAGCACACCTCAAAATCAACACAAAAATGGTTCACTGACCGCAGAATAAAGGTTTTGCCATGGCCATCACAGTCCCCCGACCTAAACCCCATAGAAAATCTGTGGGATGAGCTGAAGCCGAGTCTACAAACGTTGAACTCAGAATCTGAAGGATCTGGAGAGATACTGCATGAAGGAATGGTCTCAGATCCCGTGCCATGTGTTCACCAACCTCATCACGCATTATAGGAGAAGACTCAGAGCTGTTATCTTGGCAAAGGGAGGCTGCACAAAACATTAAATTAAGGGGTGCCAATAATTGTGGCACACATTCAAACACTCTGAAAGGTGCTGTACATACATGTTTGACTTATACTTATGATCATTATTCAAACACTCTGAAAGGTGCTGCACAGACATGTTTGATTTATGATCATTATTCAAACACTCTGAAAGGTGCTGTACATACATGTTTGACTTAAGATCATTCTTCAAACACTCTGAAAGGTGATGCACATACAGTACATGTTTGACTTAAGATCATTCTTCAAACACTCTGAAAGGTGCTGCACACACATGTTTGACTTAAGATCATTCTTCAAACACTCTGAAAGGTGCTGCACATACATGTTTGATTTATGCTTATGTTATGATCATTCTTCTTTACTAGGGTTTCATGCACCAAAGCAGTTGGAAATTGATGGTGTGTAATGTGTATCCATAAAATGTCATTATTATAAAATAAAAAAATGTTAAGGCTACAACAACCAAACCCGACTGGTAGAAATCGCCTCCAAAAGTGTATGTTGATTTACTCACCTTCTCTCCAAACCATACTAATATTGTTAAAGAATTTTGATGTCAAACGGCTTGATCGAAATGAGCCACGGAAATGAATGGCCTGCCCCAGAATGCCTAAATAAAGTGTATGGAATCCTGATGTCATTTCGTGGAGGTAAGCCATTTGTGTTGCTTACATCAGAAAGGGGTGCAACAGGTAAAACACATCTTCACCACCATTAATCCAAGTTTTGAATATGTGTTTTTAATTGGCCACCTATGTTTACTTCTGAATCGTCTACTGGTCCATCACCCAACAGTGGACACCAGAAGGTGTCTAAGTAGGCTACCATCTTGCATGCGCTGCCATTATGAACTTGGTATACAAAAGAATATTATAGGATTGTATTGCATTGTGTTTTTGTATTCAATCCTGATCACAGCCTGAAGTCGTTCACGGCCCTTGAATTGAGGGCAGGGGAGTTGCGTGTGTCCTGCTTACATAGGAAGCAATGAAGGTACCCCACATACCACTTCTGTGCCACCCAGGCAGTGGGGAGGGACACAGTCTTCAACAAACACCCATTCTGAACACCTGCAGACCATTATCCTATGGACATTGCTTCCCAGACCGTGTGGGGTTAAACCTTAACAAGGCTATGTATTTGATGACTGAGACTGATGGTTGGCAGTGGTTTCACCATATTAAATTAGAACAGTTATCACCATAATAAATCTTTGATTCAATTTAACGCTGTTGGTGGTCAAGCACCAGCCCGTGTGACTGTGTTTATTATGCATACTACGAGGCCTTCTTTGGGTTTATTATGCATACTACGAGGCCTTCTCTGGGTTTATTATGCATACTACGAGGCCTTCTTTGGGTTTATTATTACTTGAATAGGGTATTGGCTATTCAAGAAATATGCTTCAACAGTACATCTGGCAACAATAAATAATGCATTTGGGTTGTCCTTTTATGTGAAATGCTTAAAGTGTGCATTTACCAAAAACGGGGTCACACTCCTGGTAGCCCCTAATGGGTTTTCCTGCCACTTCCTGCCACCTCAATGACAATTATTAGTCAAATTATAGACCCAAATGTAAAACGCACAGTGCCCTGATGCTTTTATGGTTGCTTTTGGTTGGATGGTTGTTTTTTTCTCTTCGTTACAGAACGTTCTGATTTAACATGGACTGGGAAATTTTAGAATTGAGGGTGAATTGAATAAAAAAAATCTACACAATATCGCAAGATAATCTGTTGTAAATCTAAGGCTTGGAAGAGGATTCACCAACCGGCAGGACAGTTATCCTAGGCACAAGGCATTAAAGCAACACTGCAGTGACTCAAAAACAGTAAAGTGAATGTTCTAGAATGGTCGAGTCAAAGCCCTGATCATTATCCTACTGGGAATCTGGGGCACTACAGTCCAGAAGCACCATCCCACTAACCTATGATCTATTTAAATACTACCAAGAACATTGAGGGAGACACTGCAGAACAATGTGCAAAGGTATTTACTAAAGGTGCAGTCTATGATAGTAATCAAATCATTTTTTGGTCAAATTCAGTCAATTGCTTCTCACAGTCCTCTAACTGCTATCAGAAATGTAAAGAAATGTAAAAGGTTAATGTATGTCTCTTCATAGAAATGCAAGGACTTTGGCCGTGCCTGCCTATATAATCTATTGCAAAATGATCTGTGAGCGCATGAAATGACAACATGAATATTAGACTGCTTGCACTCCAGAGATATAGTCAAAGCGTTTCAAGATTATTAAAAAAATCATAACCAAAACCAGCGGTTAAACGAGGCTTGGCAGTTGACGTCATTTAGCCAAAACGATACAAGCCTCGATACGGCGCTCAGATGGGAAATGCTTTGAGTTTTTGATACAAGCTTCAAAGCCTCAAGGGTTAGTCATAGTGTGCTACTACATAGTTAAAAGTCATAAAACATCATTAATCCTACCAACTGTTGTTACTTGCACAAATCTGCTTGTAACCCATTAAACGCCACTTTAATTTATTTTCTTTCAATTTATATTATGGGTTATGATGGAGATGGAGTACCGAACATGCAAGTCATCTTTGAGTTCATGTACTATTGACAGCCATTTCAGAGAACACAACATATGTATCTGTATTGTATTTAACCGTATCTGTATAGCACTTACTCCCATGGGATTTACTGTAAAAATCCTTCCAGAGTTTCCAGATTATTGTTTTGAATTAGCTGAGGACACAATCAGTGCTACCTTTAGCACTTTTAGGATGGAGTTCAAATGTTTGCCTGTGTGTCTGTGTTTATGGATGTGTGTATGTGTGTATGACATGTGCAGCTGGTTGAATCTGTTAGTTCTGGGAAAGCTAAAGGGGTAATGGCCCGTAAGGCTTTGTAGGCGGGGCAAATGTGTCACAGGTGGAGTGTGGTTGACCTACTTCCTGTGCGACTGAGAGCAACAGCAGAAATCTTCTCGCAACTATGTGACTCCTTCACTTTTGGAGACACTGTGTTCAGACGTTCAGGCGTTCCTGCAAGGCCAGCAACGATCATTACCAGCCCTAGAAGGGAACAAATCGAGCTCAATTTAGAAAGCCGACATGGCCTGGCAAACAACTGGCGCAATTCTTCTTATGGTCTTGGTGATCCCTTCTGCAGGTGAGAATATTAATATATCCTGAGTGTGTAATTAGTTGACCTCAACACCTTTCTGACAGTGACCTGACATTTATTTTTTTCTTTTCACATGCAGTCTTTTTTGCAGAGAAATAAGTAATTTGTGTTTTGTGAGATCTTCAAATGTATTTGTCCTTTCACATTAGCTCTGGCGGAACGCAAATGAGGTGTATGCCAAGAGTGACTGGAAGAGCAAGGCCTACATGTCTATTTGCTCTGCATTTTCCAGTTTAAAAAATGTAGAAGTTATACAAAATTAAGAAAGAAATGTACAAAAGTGTAGTAAAAACAAACAATGCAATTACTGGTGAATGTGTGTCAATATTAATTATGATCATCTCCAGTTTCAATAACCCTTTTCCTGTAGTTTAAAACCAAAAAACAGGTATTAGTTATTATCATCTCAGTCAATTGATCTTTTCCTGTAGTTTAATAACAATAAACAAGTATTAGTTATTATCATCTCCGTCATTTGATCTTTTCCTGTAGTTTAATAACAATAAACAGGTATTAGTCATTTGTAGTTATCATAAAGTGCCCAACTTAAAGCAAGATCATCCGCCCTGATTCCTCCTTTCCTGATTCAAATTTTTGATAGCATTATCAATATACTGAATACATATGGATTTATAAAGACAGTGGCATTCCATTTCTCATGAATATTCTTGCTTAATTTAAAATGAAGAGAATAATATTAAATTCCTGTGATGTTATGTTTTTGTATTACTCATCAGTAAAACTGAAATGAGTATATAGTTTGTATTTGAGAAAGAGGATGGAAACTTCTCTCTTCATTTGTTCAATGTTGATGTTTCATGATCGTCATGGTATCCATGAGAAAATGTAATTATCACGTAGTGCAACTACACTTGTCAGTGGAAACGTATATCTGACGCAGTTTATATAATCTGAGAAGTTTGAAGCGAGAGTAGGGTGTTTTTATGTGCAATTTAAATGTAGAAGTGGTGTGTGTGGGTAGTGTGTCTGAACGAGAGTACAAGGGATGACTAGCAGATTAGATTAGGCCTGGCTGACATGAAGACTGTCATGGGGAGGATGTTTATATTTCCGCTGAGCTGCAGTTCTAAAATGACTCCCATCCTAGGGCTGTCAGCAGTCCACCATTTTACACTCATTGTTTTCTGAAACCTGAATAGTAAACTTCTCATGGTTGGTGTGTTGGTTTTAAGGTGGACAGAAATAAAAAACAATGTTAATGAGTATCAATATATCAGAATTAATCAACTGAAGTGTGTGCTGTTATCTGCCAGAATAATGTTTCAACAAACTGCTTTTCTGGCTGAAACTGAAGGAAAGATTTTTTGCCTCCATTTTCACACCAAATTGTGTAAAAGCTGTGTAAAAGGACAATTAACATCAACAAAGATTTAGGCTTGAAATGTGAAATATGGTAATACAATTATATTACAATGAATTTAAAGCTTAATTATACTTTTGCGATAGTTGGTGACTTCAAATATTTCTACTTTCTCTATCAGTTATTCATTTCCATTAGTTAATTTGGCAGTTGCATTTACTTGTATGCATGAAAGCCTAAAAAGTGTAACGGTAAGCGGAGCAATTTGTCATTTTATCTGTAAAGAATGTCATTTGTTGTCACAGACAAATTACTTTCAGTGGAAAACTACCTTTTAAACTTTATGGTGAAATAAATTCAGACAAACCAATTGATGCAATCCAAACACCTTGAACTTCAGAAAATGTTACTAACCTTTTCACCCTATTTGATTCAGATGTTATGTTTTTGAGGCAAGAAATGTATTCTAGATATTTTTATTTAATTTTAATTTTTGCATGCAATCTGATAACGCTCACTAAAGTAACTTTTTACTAAAGTTACTTTTCTTTTCTAACCCATATGACACGTTTCTGAAAAATGTTTCTATTTTGATTTGAAGGAGAGCCGTGCTCCAGCTTCCATGCTCCTAGTGAGGCCTAGCAATAGTGATTTCAGTGCCTAGTGCTATCTCCCCAGCTGATCAACTTATGCTCCATCTCCCTGAGACTGATATAGTGAAGGTTCAGTCACATTTATGCGACATGGTTTAGTTTCCTGTGCTTCATATCTCTTTCATCACATCAGCATGCTTG
The DNA here is from genome assembly GCF_900700415.2 of Clupea harengus. Lineage (NCBI taxonomy): Eukaryota > Metazoa > Chordata > Actinopteri > Clupeiformes > Clupeidae > Clupea > Clupea harengus. Next base: position 418,098 of record NC_045172.1, on the reverse strand, counting down.
TGGTTTGGCTGTTTGAATAGTGTAGTTTTTAGAACGGCACAGGTGGTTTGCAAGTGAGACATCTGAAAGGTTGTCATTGCACTGACACACAGTTGACATGCTTTTAGAACTAATTTCATCTGCATTCAAAAGGGTGACATCGTACTAGCAGAAATACTGGACCAACCACTCAGTTATGACATTTATAGTGGCTATTGCTACTGCTGACAATATCAAAACCGGGTGTGAATGAATTTGTATTAGGTCTCATATACTCACATAAACCTGACTGTTTTGGGCCTATCAGGATGTGGTGCTTGTTGGCATGGTCTGATGGAATGATACTAAGCACAGCAAGGGTGTCACTGCATTGAGCTGAGAGGGAACTATACTAACAACAGTACATACAGACACATGGATTGCACAGTGAAGGCCACTTTTGGAACAGCAATGACCTGTGCAGCTCCGCAGGTGGAAGACATCGGCTTACGTTTAAATTCAGTCATTTAAAGAGAAAGCAATATTTGGGTCTTCTATCAAATATTGTTTTGGGGAGGGTGGCCATCTTACTTAAGCATTTACGACACTTCAATTGATATGGTTCAAAATGGTTTACAACAGTTGAGTAAGGTGGGCCCACCATGTCTGGATTTAATCAGCATGTTGCTCTATGTTTGTGGATCCACACATATTCAATGATTTACAACTGTACTTTGCTATCCACAAACAAAAAAACTCCTTACTTTTAAGCTCTCATTTAGAAAATGAATTGTACAAATGAATGTCTACTTGTTAATATATCATTTTCATTTGTAAAACAATTTTCATTTGTAATTCTGGATAATGATACTGGCCTCACATGCCCTTTGTCTCAGACATAGCACCTCTTCTGGTGGGTTCATCCTTGGAGTTCCCATGCAGACTGACTTCTTTATTCTTATTGATTCTTATTGTGTTTCAGACATAGGGTGAATGTATATAATGTGATTTTGGAACATTGAAGCATGTAAATCTTTTGTAGTAGACCCCAAAAATAAAATGATGAACATTGAAAATAAGCATCATAGGCCATCTTTAAGGGTTCTGTAGTGGCAGCCCCTAGTAACAGGTTGAGTTTTTTCTCCCTCTGACGGGAAATTGCTAAAATGATTTTTCTAAGGAAGCAAGGCGAAGACTCAAGGCCCTAAAGAGGCGACTCTTTCTCTGCTATCTTGGGACTTGGAAACAGTTGAATAGGCACTTGAACCTAGTCCTTTTTAGTCTGGAATCTGTGGACTTGAAATTAAACATAATTTGTGTCATGTGAAATGGCACAAAAGACTAAGGTGAAGTGTCATTAATATAAGCATCAGTTTCACAATTCCTATGAAGAAAAGTCACTCACTATTTTTAAATGCTTTACATTCATGCAGCAGAGCCTGAGGTAACTATCTTTGCTCTGTTTTGTTTGTCAGTCCATGGAATGTCTCAATGGCGGTGACATTTGCCATCGGTTACAGTGCAAATGCATTAGTAAACTCTAGCCCTGTTGCTCGTACCCTGATGGAAGAGGATCCGCTACTTATGTACATACAAAGGGCTCATTCTCAGCTAACAAAAAGACAACAATTCATGGTTACAGGTGAATATACACTAATGAAAACATAATTATGAATAATATATTTCATTTCTGCCTATTAGATCCCCCTAAATCCTCCACACTGGTCCTTTAACCTCGTGACATTCGCTGCGTTATCTGAATTTAAACGTGTTTAAACTCCAAAGTGCGTTTCCATTAGACCTGAAACAGTTCACTGAATTCATGGTTTGGTATGTACCTCGGTTTGAGGGTCACGGCTTGGTAACGTTTTTGGCACAGCAGGGGGAAAAACAATGCAAATGTCTCCATTTATTTCCATTTATTTGGACCACAACTATTAGAAAATAAAAAAGTTAAATAAGAAGTTTACATAAAACTGAAAAGATTCTCCTCATAAATACAAAAAATAGTAACATGAACTGAACACTCTCTGTTAACGTTGCATGGAATAGGAGCTAAAGAAGCAATTGAGGGGACTGAAGTAGGCCTACGTACTATTTCACCAGCATGGCAAGATAAAAGGTCATTTATTAAGATGAAAGCGGAAATAAAGGTTAATTTATTAATCTTCCACCGTACAAGTGGGTTTAAGTCAATCCTTTGCCATCTGGGGTAAGGCAGGGAACAAAAGGGGAAGAATTAAGCAAAAGGGAGGACAATGCTGGTCAGCAGAAAGGGGTGTGTTGTAATGCCATAACATTTTATTTTATTCGTTAGTTGTTGGCAGGATGGATGTATTTCACATTTGTTGTACAGACAGTCGGTATTGTGTTAGTGCTATCTTCCTCTTCTGCAATACGCAAACTGTAGTAGTCAGATAGCTGTGTGTACAACCAACAGGCCTGTACTGAACAGTTTGATACAAATACATGAACTGTTTCAGCCCAGGTTTATATGTGTTGATCTTAGGGTCTCCCAAGAAATCAGCACACATAAGAATTACTTTAATCCTTCAGCATGTAAGTTTTCAATGTTGAAAAATAATTGGTGCAGATGACTGTCAGTCAATGGATATTACAGATAGTAAAAATTTCAATCAGAGCACCTGTAGCATTGGGATGTAAAGTCACATTACAGTACATTGTCACTAACCATGCTTATAACTGTAGTCAAATGATTTACCTACAAACTGAAAACCCCAGTGAAATGCTCATGAAAGCAGCTTTGATGTTGTTGTTGTTGTATCCTGCTGCTCAGGTTCTATGGTTGGGCTGTGATGTTGGTTTGAGCTCTTGTGGGCTACAGTGTGCATGTCGTACTGTGAAGGAAGGCCTTTATGGATTGCTGGTGCAACATGCAGTGTGTGTTCCAGCTGTCTCCAGCCAGTTCTTCAGCGTTCTTCTTGTATCTATGATTGGGCAGTTTTTACGTGGTTAGGTTGCTTGCTATGAGTACTTGCATGTGACGGTGAGAGGACTGGCCGCTATGGGAATTCCCCAAGCAATAGCACAACCAATTGAACATCTTTTCCTGTGTACAACTGGAATACAAATGTGAGCCCTACTGGGGCCACTTAGCATGACCTGAGGGTGACAAGCTGTGTTTGTGCATAGTGAAAGAATGACATGGAGTTTATTTGACATTCTCAGGACAGGGTCCCAGGATCCTCCACCCAGTCTGGTGTTGATACACAAAGCATCGCTGAGATATGGCTTCACTTCCTGTTTGCTGTCAAAGCCACTGAATTTGATTCTCTGTTACAAACTGCTGTAACACACTTGAAAATGACAGATCCATCTGATAACTTTTGTGAGGCCAAGCCTAGTCTGACAATCATCTGTGCCAAAATTTGAGAAGATAAGAACATTTGCGAGGACTGAATTCAATTAAATAAAATTTTATTTAAATAGCACCATGACAATAAAATTGTCTCAAGGCGCTTTACAGAGCCCAGAGCCTGGGGTAGGGTTACTGTTACAGGGCTAAGGAGAGTACCAACAGAAAAACATGTCGGTGGTGGCAAAAATATATATAATAAAAAAAAGACAGAGTGAGTCGGTAGAGTTTGGCTGTCCATAATATTTTTTGAACTTTGATGATTTGATGTGTCTTTCCTGGTCTATGGTCTCCCACAGAGGCAGCATTGGACCTGTATGACCCCAGGATCTGTTACGTGCTTGATGGCTTTCTCATGTTCTACGGCGTCGCAATTACAGCCCTCCTGATTCGAGAGAAGGTGAGTTTTATGGTACTCTGTGAAAAATGTCCCCATTCATATTGTGTCCCTTTTTACTCGACCTCCTATTGTCTCTGCTTTTAATGATCTATATTTATGTTCTCAGTGTTTCAGGCCAAAGACCCCCGAAGGACAAGATGACCCGACGTACCAAGTAAGTTATAGTTCTAGTGCACACTAGAATGGGAGGCTACAGTATACTTGTAATCATGTATGTGTTTCGTGTGTTTAAAGTAAGTTATAGTTCTAGTGCACACTACAATGGGAGGCTACAGTACTTGTAATCATGTATGTGTTTTGTGTGTTTAAAGACCCTAGGGCAGAAAGGTGATAATAGTTATGGAGAAATACAACGTAAAGATGTGGAGAGTGGGCAGAACCGAGTAAGTATTTAAGTACACTAATATAATCTATTTATATATAAACATATCTATTTCTGTTTCACAACTATCCATCATTACAGAGCCTGCAAATCAAAGCTTTTCTGTGATTAATCTGATCCATTCTGATTAAAAAAGGAAACTGGTTGGCTTAAGGGAATTCAGAATTCAGCTATTTACTGTGAACTTTGAACAAGATTTGAACAAAACAGAAATACTGTGAAACAATTTTTTTACTTTGTTATTTGAATAGCGTTCAACAGAGTGTTTGCAGACATAGAAATAGGTCAAAATACAGAATTACAACAAGCCCTAATAGACAAAGAAATGAGTCTGCCCTCATATACAAGCTGAATGTTGCAGGACTGTCGCCTATTCCATCAGAACATATTAGATCCCATGTTAGCTCACGCCAGTAACGATGATGAGCATGTGAGTTATTTATGTCCAGAAACTTTGAAGTTCCTTTGAATTCTCTCACCACACCAAGACAACTGGTGTGTCAGACAGATGTTTGTCAAACCTGAAGACAATTTCAACCTTTTTGAGAAACACTATCAGACACACTGAAGCCATCAGCCATTGCTCTTGTCCAGAGCTGTGTAGTGAGTAAACCTTAATCCCGGATCCACAAAGTGACTACAACCCCATTTCCTGAACAGTTGGGACAATATGGAAAATGCTAATGAAACAAAAAGGAGTGATTTGCAAATTCTGTTCACCCTGTGCTATATTGAAATCTCTACAATGCAGTATTGTTTTACCATATGAATGTCATTTCTTTAAAAAAAATATGTACACTTTTTAAAATGTGATGACTGTAGTAAACTCACACAGTTGACTTTTTGGAGCATGTGCCATACTGAAGAGTGACCACAGTAGCAGAGCATGTTCATTTGCAGATACCCTAAAGAATTATGTTTATTTACTTTCAAACATCAGACCTTCACTAAACGTGGACTAGAACTTAGACATGAACACAGCCCCACCAATGTTTGGGGTTCAGAGACACAAAATATAATAGTGCAACTTATATAATAATAATAATGATAATGGTAATAATAATAATAATAATAATAATTATTATTATTTTAATTTTATTAGTAGTAGTAGTAGTAGAAGTATTATTATTACAAGTAGTATTATGTTCTTATGTTATTATTACAGCAATTTGGCTGAAGGATATTTAACAGTTCATTTCTGTAACAACAACATAGATGGTTTTACAAATACAGGATGGATAGGCAACTTTTAGTGTCAACTATTAGAAATCAATTAGTTAACTGATCCTTTTTAGCTGCTTTGGAAGCACCAATATTTCCTTCAGGAAACACATCTAGTTCTATTAGCAAAAAAAAAAAGATCCTGTCATCACACATTTTTAAAAAGCAGGAGGAAAATGTGACTGTGTGTAACTGATAAGTGAGACTGTGTGTAACTGATAAGTGTGCTGCCCTGTTTCCTTGGTCCTAGACACGTAAGCAGCAAACTGACGACAGCACCTACTCGGTAAAGATCTCATAAACTTATACAACACTGCTTGTGTTTTACAGCAGAACACACAACTTTACATCTGACTTAACTATTTTTGCAATACAATATCCTATCGATAATATAAAAGTATAATATCACACTTGATCATTTGCATTTTTCTAAATAAAGCAATATTACCTAACACTGTTTTTATACTGGCTTTTTATAATTTATTTATAATTTAATTAAATCAGGGCTTGGTGAACCGCACAGAGGACCCTTACGGGAAGATCCATGCGCAGAAAGAAGTAAGATGATTATTCTTATCTAAATGTACTGTAGTCAAGGTACATCAGTACAATCCCCCTTATACAAGATTCTTCAGAGTTGAATTAGGCATCAAAATAAAATGTAGCTGTATTGTAAATATTGCATCTTTACTAATTTTACTATTTTTATAGAAGTGAAAGATATATATCGTAAGCATATAGTAAGCTTAGCTCATATTGACCATGAATATATTTGCACTGAATGATCTCTGCTGGTTGCATCGTTGTTGTCTCCACAGCGTCGACGTCAGAGAGATGACCAGGTGTACCAGGTAAAAGCTCCAATTCTCTATTTTTAAATTAGTTTCCATCTGAGCATAGTCAGAAAAACCTCAACTAGATGCAAGCATAATGATGTGTTCTTTCCCCTGTGAATCTGCAATAACTGTGTGCCTGCCTGTGTCTTCCCCTCCCCCAGGGCTTGAGCACGGGCACTAAAGACACGTATGACAGCCTGCACATGCAGCCACGCCACAAACCCTCGCACTAAGATGAGCAGCTCAACTGATATGAGATTCTGTGTTTCCCTTCATTCAATATACCAAACCAATGACTTACCCACTGGTGCTTCAGTTTGCCCCCTCACTTCAATTCTCAAGTCTCTCGTCGTACATACTAGTGGCTAGTTCACAAATGAAACTCTTGTTCTAATTTGAAACAAAAACTAACCAACAAAAAAACTAATTACAGTAGCTTCTCAGTGCCTGCAGAACCTGCAGAAAGGCGACCACAAAGAAGCGAACTAAATCTAAATCTAAATCCACATGTAATCCATTTCATTCTGTTTCGAGGGTTTCAAACAAGCATACATGCTACTTTGGGATGGGTCTGTGGCCTTGAAGCATACATGCTACTTTGGGATGGGTCTGTGGCCTTGACACGGGTTATGTAGGACTCATATCTGACAGTTCCTGAGAAGCGACAAAGCTTTACTGAAGAATTTAGAACTATGGAAACAATCCCATACATATACAATAGACAAGTTCAAAATAATGGACGATCACTTTGCTTGTTTAATGGCAACTCACAGTCATGTTAAAAGATGCTTATTGCTTATTTGCTTAATGCTTATTACAGTTAGTTTGGTCAGTTAGTTTTGTCAGTTGCCATACAGAAAAATGTGGGTTAACTGCACTCAAATGTAGCTGACAGAGTTGATCTTGAAATTAACTTACCAGTAGGCTAGTCATCTTATCTTTGAAATAATGAAGTATGCAGGTGAACATACTCATTTATTCCATAATGTCTGATATTGTAAACCTCTACAGAGCCTCCTTCACTGCCAGTGCTGAACCAATAGGGAGCCGTGCCACTCATGTTGTATGAGGCCATAATTGGAGCAGTAGATTCAGATGTTGTGTCAACAATTTGTTTTTGTAATACAACGGTTTGAAATCTCACAGAGTAGGCCACACAACATGTTATTGTTATTGTTGATTCAAAGAGTATAATTTTCAGTGGATGTGATCATTCTCAATTGTTCAGACATTTTGAGCGTTTGAAAAGCATACTTGATATCTGTGGATTAAATGACCTGGTGTTCAAGTAGCCCATAGCGTAGCATCATCTCTAAAAGAAATACTCCTCCGCTTTACGGGGCAAAAAGGGCAAAAACCTCCAGGCAATTTTTGGAACAAGACTGTACTTAAGTTTTTGTTTTCTGCGTATGCCTAATGAAAATGTAATTAATGTTAATGTTTATGTAAAGGCTGGACTATCTAGCTGGCACACACACTAAATGAAAAGGATGACCTGCTGAGAAGAAATAGCTGGCTACAGCTAGCATGGTTTAATTAACAGACAGATCCATAATTTAACATTATATGTATTGTGTGCATTCACACCATTGGCAATCCAATAGCTTCACAGATGTAGCTAGTACAATAAAAAGTGAAGGAGTTGAATCTAATATAATAGTATAATAGTAATCATTGAATATATCTAGTATCCACTGAGCAGAATAGGTTAAGTACCTTTGGCCAATGCATCACAGTCACAAAACAAAACAGGACACAAAATATATTTTGTATTAAGGAAAGGGGATGAAAACCCCCCCCATCCAACCTCTCTGGGCAGCCAACCACTGTCACCATTTATTCACAGTTCAGTGTTTTTCAGTCAGGATAGTAAAGGGACATTATGCAGGCTTTTATCTTTTTTGTGTGTTTTTGTAAGTAACTTGGTTTTATAACATCCTAAAATTCATCTTGGTGGCATATGGTCATGTGAAGTACAGATGTGTTCAACCCATGTTGTTCCAGCTAGTCATCCACTATATTCAATAAATAGGTTTGTATTCTGGGTTGTAAATTCCACAAACAGCTTACACAGCTTTGTAGTTAGAGGTGTCAACTTTGATGTCAGCAAGTATATTGCTGAAATATATCTTTAAGTGAAGCCTAAATTTCATGTAAACCCTGCGCAAGTATTGTCTTAACTCGAGGCTTTTCTTTTCTGGGACTGATGTAATACCTTAAGTTGTGTGTATTGTGTTGGAAAAATCTGGTCCCTTGTTTTTACCTTAATAATTAAACCTTCAGCTGAATAAAAGCTTAACCATGAAAGGTTTCTGTTTTTTCTTCTAAAATGCTACTTTAACACCATGACTGGTAATCCAAGGAGCTAGAACAGAAACAAGCCTTTTTCAGTGCAGATTTGTTTTTTTACGTTGTAAGTCTTTCCTTTGATGTCGGTACTTTTCAATGTCAACTTACTCTCTCAGTTTTAGCATGGAAAGGGGAGTGTTTGATGAGAGGGGCAAGACATATATGTTCTTCACAGAGACACAGACAGAGGCACAACACGCCACACTCTGAACACCTCACCTTCTGGGGGAGAACACATTTCATAGCTCTCCATTGACTTTCTATTGCATGAAGGTGCCTGAAACGAGCCTCAAAGCTGCAGTGTGACAGGACGCACCACCAACAAGGTAAAGAACCCAGAAGCGTAAAAATAACCCTTTAAGGACATTTTGCACTAGCCATCTGGCAGGCTGGCAGACATCTGGTTAAGCTTGGTGGTGGTAGTTTATTTATCTATTTTAATTGTTTAGCAATTTGCAAATACAAACAGCATGACTCTAACATCGACCTTAGACCCTTCAAATATTACATCATCCTGTCACATAAAACTAAATGCCATGCAGTTGTGGTGCGAGCGCTACTATTCATTTAAAAATGTCAAGCTAAAATGCTACACCCTCTCCTCGCACGTACTCACAAACACATATAGGCTACCTCATTCCCACTCAGTGAAAACCATGCATTTATTAAGTGTTTATTTAGTGTTGCGTGATGTGTCGGAATCCACACTAAATGTTTAAGTCGAATCATTATTAGACCCCCTGGCGACCACCGGATTGCAGGCAAAAACAATGTGTACAGACCACACCCGAATGTTAACTGCGGGCAGCAGAAATTCTACAATATCAATGTATAAACTGTGGTTAATAGTCAGGAACTAAAAGAAAATTTTGTAAAACAAGAAAAAAACTACTTTATACAGTGTTTAACAACATCCAGATTTTTTCTTTTTAATTTAGAATGTAGTTCTACCATATTTGTCTGGCCGTGAGGGGGTACAGTATTATAGAATTATGTGGCAGTTAGAGTTTGAAGCGATGAAAATGTGATTCTTCAAAAAAGAAATCCAAGTAGTCATTTCAAGAGCCCAGTCTTTTTATTGTATATGCGCTTTACTCTGTAATAAGGCAAATGTATTTTTTATCCAATAAATCGAAGGAATAATCGATAGAATACTGTATTACTAAAATAATCAATATCTGCAGCCCTATATGCTACTGTTGAGCAATCACACTTTACATTTTGTTGCGGAAATGCATCTTTAGTTTTTAATATTTTGTATTGTTATTCCAATCGTTTTTTGGCGCAGCATCTGAAGAAAGCTCTTTCTTTCAGACCATTTCTAGACCACAATCAATTCCAGTTCCAATTGATCAAGTTCCAGATCCTCAGGTAGCCCAAAGCAGGCTGCTTTTATTGCTTTTACAGTACAATAGTTTTCCGCCACACAAACGGTTTTCTAACAACGAATTGCCCTTTTAAACATGATCATTTATGATTAGCCAACATAATGTGTGATTGAAACATAGGAGAGATGGTGGTAGAAAATGGGTCTTTACGCCTGTGTCGATAATCCATTCAAAAAATAATAATCTGTGAATTTGTTACAGTAACGCTGTTGACCATCAACTTGCAGTTCCCCAATTATCACTGGTAACATTAACATTATTATTTTTCTATATATATTTCTTCCAAAGGATGCTGTGTTGCACACTCTCTAATCTGTGTTGCACACTCAGTGATCTGTAAGTAAAGATGACTTGAATGTATGATGCCAGTAAGCAGCAGAATAAAAAAAGACACATATAACATGTGCAAGTCATCGCTCTCCCATGGACAAATGAAATCAATAGACCAATGTGACCCAGAGATTCATGTCCCCTCCCACTGGACTGGACTGGATTGGACTGAAGAGTGTTGGGGGTCTTTGGAGCGATACTCAAACGTGATTGATTGGATCATTTTCCAGGAAAATAAAATAAAACAACAAGGTAGGTTAGGCTAATACAGTCACTGTGATTTAATGAAATGTAAATGAAGAGAGAAATATCAAAGATTTCATAAATGTTTAATACACAAACATTATAATTATGGATTTACCACTCGCATATCCCAAAGTGAAGACTTAGCAATAGTCACTAAGAGGAAATTAAGCTTTCTTGTCAAAAAAGTTAACAAAATAATACTTTACGTAAGGACACATTTATTTCTTTTGCATAGTTCAAGCACCAGTACTCTCAGCAGAGTGAAGTATCTGGGTCTGTAATGACTACGTTTAAGTTGTGATTTCCAGAGATTTCAACTTGCTTTTAAACTATGTCAATCCAATATGAGTCCACCTTCAATGTCTGTCAACATCGGGGGACACCATTGAGTGCAAGCATTGCGTGCTGTAACTAAGCATGTGTGTGATGGTGTTGTGGTATCTGCTGGCCAATGTATTTTGAAATATTATAATTTCTTAAGGTGAAAAATACACATTCATAATTTGTATTCCTTCAGCTGGGGTAGCATTTATGAAGCTGTAACAAAGTATCCATAGAATGTACTCATTTAATGATTTACTTGAAATGTCTCATGTCTTCCGTAATAGTTTGTTCTGAATGCAGCTGACTGTAGAAGGACAGCCCTTAAACAGACCTCATTTAAAGATGAAGAGTTCTCTTGCTTTAATTGTGTGGCACAGACTTTGATTTGGACTCCTCTTGGCTTCTCCATGCAGCCAGGACTTCATCCTCTTTCTCTTCTAGCTCTCTTTGCACTCTTTCACGACACCGTTGCCGGATTTGACTGATGAAGTCATTCAAGTTTTCTTCTTCGTCATCTATGTCTCTGCTCATGCCATTCCCAGTCACCTCAGTGTCAGTGAGCGAGTGATGAGTGTGCTCGCCTCTCGTAGTCGACTCTGTGTAGGACCTCTTGCTTTGGTGACTGTAGACAGCCTCTGGTCTTGGTTGGTATTGCAGTTGTGGACTTGCACTTCTGCCGAGATCCGAGTAGTTCGAGTTAGCGGAGCGCCTAGAAGTGCTGTACTCCACCTCAGCGTCATCACTGGTGTGAGAGAACCTGTGTCTGGAGAGGTCATCGAATGCTGAGGACTCATCCGTGTTTCTCACTTCACTGGCTTCCTCTTCCTCCACAGACTCTGTCTTCTTTGCAGGTGGTCTTACATTTCTTAACCAATCGTCTATACTGCTGGCCTTGTCTCTTTCTATTCCCGAGATGTTGAGATGTCCTGAGAGTCCGTAATCACGTTTTATTTTAGGACGAGTCGTAGTAGGAGAACTGTATCTATGTGATTGAAAAGCAGCATCATCCTCTCCCTGGTCTTCCTCTTCATCTTCCTCTTTCGCCTTTTTCTTTTTGAATAGCGTGCTGCGCTTGTTGTCCTCTGCTATCTTCTTCTTCTCGTAAGACGCCATCGTATTTCTCATCCCCAGCTTCATCTCCTTGTCCATGGAGTCCAGCTTGTGCAGGTTGACCTGGTCCTGGAAGAGACTGTACAATGGCACGCTGGTGGTGGTGATCTTGTTCCTGGAGGAAACATTCCCATACTCTGATGAGGGCCTGGACGCTCTTCCTGCAGACAGGATGGACTCTGCCCTGCCGCTGCGAGACTGAACACTTGAGTAGGATGCTCCACTCAGCATTGATGCCTTGTCGTCATCGAGACCTCGTACAGAGCCGAGGCGTGACCTTGTGCCCATGCTGAGTGCTGAGCCAGCTGGAAAGGAAAGAACACTGCCCTCCATCATGTCTCCTTGTTTCTGCATAAGGGTCTCAAGCACAACATTGGAAATCCAGTTCTGGATGCCAGCGAGGTTCACCATGGGCTCTCCATCTTGGGTGGTTATGGGAGGCATGGGGGGATGCTGAGCTGGCTGGACTGGTGCTTGAGAATGCAAACTGCGTGCCTGTGACTGGAGGGATGATCTTCCACTGAGCATGGAGATATTGTCATCACCAGCGGCACTTGAAGCAGGGAAATCTCCCGCGCAGAAGGCAGAAAGTGGAATGCTGCTCCCACTCGCCGTGTCCCAGCCACAGACAGACTGACTCTCTTCCAGAGTCTTCCGTGAGCGTTCAAGTAGTTCTTCCCGACGCTGCCTCCGCTTAGCTGTGGACGAGTCTTCACCACGGCACATCTCCAAGAGCTCATCCTTATTCTCCTCACCATACTTTTTCTGCTGCTTCAACTTCCAGGTTTGATAGGCTGTCACGTTCACATCCTCAAGGGAAGGTGCTGGTGCTTCCCCGTTGCCCTCTGGTGGCCCACCACCACTCATTACACTCCCCGTGTCAGACTCGCTTTCTTTTTTATTCCAGCCATACTGAAGACGTTTGACCCTCCAGCGCTCTAAGGGTGTCAGCGTCTCTTTATTTTTCTTGCAGAAGTTATAGAGGGAGCTAGAGTCTGACATTAAACTCTCCAGATCATCATCAATTTTTTGTTTGCTGTTTTTAGCCCTTTTTTCCCCTTCTGTATCACCAGACTCCTCCTTGTCTCTGGCCTCGTATCCAACAGCAGCTTGCTCCTCAACTTCTTTCAGATGCTGCTTCCACATTTCTGAGTAGCTGCTGCAACTCGCTGTGGATACGGAATCAGAGGCAGGGCCCCGTGAACGTTTCTTCAGTATTTCTTTCATGACACGAACATCCTCGCTGGTCACACTCTCTAGGTCTTCTGGCTTCAACGGAAGCTTCCCTTCATGCGCGAGGGACTCCCCATCATCTCCACACTCACTCATCAGCTGTGCCTCCCACCAGTCTTCACTTTGATACTTCTCATTCCGTTTCTGCCACTCCCGGATCACTGAATTAATGTCATCATCATCATCCTCATCCTCTCCTCCTTTCCCTGGCAGTTCAGGGTTATCTCTTGACCTGCTTGCATCGACTCCATTGAGACCTGCCTGAATGCCTGCTCTTAGTGCTGCTGCTGATGATGCCACACTACTCATCACACTGGCACAGTCTTCCTCCTCTTCCATCATGATGGAGTGGGCCTTGACTCCCATGACACTTTCTTCCTCATCCATGTGGGCACGAGTGTCAATGACAGAGCACTGACTTAGTGTCTCATTTTCTTCATCATCACGCTCCTCTAGAAGATTTTCGTTCAGTTGGCGCAGCTGTTTAATGAAGCCCTCGTTGGGGTTAATGGCTCGCTTCTTTCTGAGCTCCATCAAAGCTTCCATGATGGTCATGTCCTGGAAAATCATGAGGTAGGCAACCACAAGGACTGCTGAACGACTCACACCCATCATGGAGTCCACCAATACTTTACCTAAAAGACACACAAACACACAATGAATGGGTTAACTCTGTTTCATTTTATGAATGAATGATGCGGTGGTCCATATACTGATGAGGAATTTCCGGAAGAAGCACAGGGTACATTATGAATTGAATTATTTTTAGAGTTTAGATACTTATGTTAAATGTATGCTTTTTGCACAATTTGATACATACTTTTGGACTTTTGATGCTGATTGAAAAGTTATGAATGGAGGTATTTGTGATCGTAAACAATAGTGGGAACAGCAGGCCCCAGCCTAAGACCTTCGAGAATTGAGATTGAATGCAGACCTTGAGGACTGTCGATGCTTGAGGACTTTCATAATTGAGATTGAATGCAGACCTTGAGGACTTTCGATGGCTGTTGAAACGTTTTTTAATTGAGATATGAGAAGGCTCCAGGCAGGCCCCCAACCCTGCTACATATCCAGGAGAATCTGGGACTGCGGAACAGGACAGCAAACTCACAGATACATACCATTGAGGATTCTGTTTATGACGAGCACTAGTATTTCCTTCAAGAAATGCAAATCTAGTTATATATGAATTGCTATTCTAACTATCAAAGGATTTGTTTACTTGATAAACACCCTGTGTGTAATATTGTTTTTTTTCCGCCACTGACAGGCTCATAATGTAATTATTAAGACTTTGACTACATAGAAAGGATCTCAACAGAGATAGACCTGTGTTTGTTATATATAGGACGTATGGGAGGCAATAAAACAATGTCATTAAATGGTGTCATGTTGTTTATATGTGGTATCAGGTGATACGATTATGACTTTGAATGAAGAAATGTATTTGAGCATATCTCCGGAAGTTAAACAGCCTCCTTCATTAGCACCTATTAACATTATTATTGTTGTGTTCTGTACAATATCAATAATTCTTGATTTCAAATGCGTGGAATTTTCTTTTTCGAATTACTGTATGTGAAAGATCTATGCAACAGCCTGTGCTTCTTGTGGGCTATAAATAGAAGTGGTAGCCTATAGCTTCTGCAGCTCGCTGTGTGACTGCATTGATTCATGGACAGTGTTTTTGGAGTAGAATCTCTGTCCTATAACAGTTCAAAGGCTTCGCTGCTGATTGCACTCTAATTCACCTGCATGGAGCCTAAGGATGTGCACTCTAATTCACCTGCATGTAGCCTAAGGGTGTGCACTCTAATTCACCTGCCTAAGGGTGTGCACTCTAATTCACCTGCATGGAGCCTAAGGATGTGCACTCTAATTCACCTGCATGTAGCCTAAGGGTGTGCACTCTAATTCATCTGCATGTAGCCTAAGCGTGTGCACTCTAATTCACCTGCCTAAGGGTGTGCACTCTAATTCACCTGCCTAAGGGTGTGCACTCTAATTCACCTGCCTAAGGGTGTGTACTCTAATTCACCTGCATGGAGCCTAAGGGTGTGCACTCTAATTCACCTGCCTAAGGGTGTGCACTCTAATTCACCTGCCTAAGGGTGTGCACTCTAATTCACCTGCCTAAGGGTGTGTGCTCTAATTCACCTGCATGGAGCCTAAGGATGTGCACTCTAATTCACCTGCATGTAGCCTAAGGATGTGCACTCTAATTCACCTGCATGGAGCCTAAGGATGTGCACTCTAATTCACCTGCATGGAGCCTAAGGATGTGCACTCTAATTCACCTGCATGGAGCCTAAGGGTGTGCACTCTAATTCACCTGCATGGAGCCTAAGGATGTGCACTCTAATTCACCAGCATGTAGCCTAAGGATGTGCACTCTAATTCACCAGCATGTAAGCCTAAGGATGTGCACTCTAATTCACCAGCATGTAAGCCTAAGGGTGTGCGCTTCTATCAGTAAGTTGTTTTCTTTTGAACTGGCTTGATTTAATTCCTTCGGATAGCACGCTGCAAACTTACACATTGGGCATACAAATCGTCTTATACTTTTAATAAGCTACTTCAAGCCTACTATGCACATTCCCAAATGGCTTTGTGATTGCCATCACGGGGTAGTTTTCAACATCCACCAATCCAAGTGGCTAAGCTTAGAAAAGACAATGTGAATGCCATCACTGCTATTGATAAGACCTTTTTGCCTGGTCAAATTAAATTGCGTCTACAGTTTGGAGCGTAGCTATGCATAAGGCAGCTTTAAGACTGCCACTGCACCAGTAGAACGATTTGAGAATGTTATCAATAAAACAATAAGGAAATGCCCATGGGCAAAGAGATTTTGGAGTTGCTAATGAGGAATTGAAATGGGCTCAGACAACCTTGGAGATGACTGTCTAAGGATTCAGTGATGACTGTCTAAGGATTCAGTGATGACTGTGTAAGGATTCAGTGATGACTGTAAGGATTCAGTGATGACTGTCTAAGGATTCAGTGATGACTGTAAGGATTCAGTGATGACTGTCTGAGGATTCAGTGATGATTCAGTGATGACTGTCTGAGGATTCAGTGATGATTCAGTGATGACTGTAAGGATTCAGTGATGACTGTCTAAGGATTCAGTGATGACTGTCTAAGGATTCAGTGATGACTGTC
Source organism: Clupea harengus (assembly GCF_900700415.2). Lineage (NCBI taxonomy): Eukaryota > Metazoa > Chordata > Actinopteri > Clupeiformes > Clupeidae > Clupea > Clupea harengus. The sequence goes on along the minus strand of NC_045172.1, from coordinate 401,777 downwards.
TAAGGATTCAGTGATGACTGTAAGGATTCAGTGATGACTAATGATTCAGTGATGACTGTAAGGATTCAGTGATGACTGTAAGGATTCAGTGATGACTAATGATTCAGTGATGACTAAGGATTCAGTGATGACTAATGATTCAGTGATGACTGTAAGGATTCAGTGATGACTGTAAGGATTCAGTGATGACTGTCTAAGGATTCAGTGAAAGCGCTGTGGATAAGAGAACCAATATGCCCACCATTTCTGCAAACATAATTAGGACAATAATGGTAAGGAGGAATTAGTATTGGCCATATAATGTATATAGAAAATGGTGCATATGCCTGTTGCACACCCCACTAGAGTATAGATCTTCTCTTACCCCTGTGTGTCAGTAAAGCTTCATCCAGAAACTCTGCTGCTGAGCGGAAGTGAGGTGAGATGTCTGCTTCAGCGAAGTCATCCACCTCGATGCCCATGTAGGTGATGTTCATCCCTGAGTAGAACACCTGGCCCGTGTACACACCCGTTCCGTGGGCAGCATTCAGGATGTGGGTGATACCCATACGCTTCAGCCGGGACTTGTTGACTGCCACGGACCTGCACAGCAGGAAGGAACATGTCATCAGTTGTTCCCTTTCCCTGTCATATTGGGGATTAACCCTTAGGAGGCCCTTTCCCTGTCATATTGGGACTTGACCCTTAGGAGGCCCTTTCCCTGTCATATTGGGGCTTAAGAGAGGACAAATAAGTATAAATTATAACATAGATAAGATGAATTCATGAACACCATATCTATTGAGCAGAGCAAATAAACAGGTTTCCTCATTTTCACATAAAGCCATACAGGGTATAAAATGTTTGATATGGAGGTGAAGTATAGAGCCAAAAACAGATATATTGTTAATTTTACGGCAGTACAACAAATGTATCCATTTCCTGGAGAATACATACGATTCCAAGCATGGCGGTGAATGTGTAAAATTCTATAAGCGAGTAGGCTACAGTAGATTGCAGATTACAGGTGGCTACTGGTGAGCTTCGCTTGCCCTCTCTTGGATAATATTGGCAATAACCACCTTGTGTGCATACAAGACACAACGAATGGACTTTGTCTAGCACTGGCTAAAACTAGCTCCCATTTCCCCCATGAAGAAGAAGGGTTCATCTTGGCCTGCTGGCTAGGTAACTAGCTTGTTCGCAACCCAACCCCCACCCCCACCGGAAATGTTATTACACATATGCGCTCATATATGCACAGGTGTGAAGAAATAAAAGCATGGATAATCTTCTCTGTGTAGCTGTAGTTCAAAGAAAAAATGTAAATCAAGGTTTTATATATGGGAGAAGGATTTACAGTTTGAATTAAAGGGCAGAGGTCGAGCAAGTTTGTCAAGAACGTGGGCCTCGCTGACACAATCACACTCATTTATGTTGTGATCGATGGGGTCAAAAGCTCTTTCAACTGGCGACGGAAAGCAGTAAGTTCTTTTCCACTTTTTGATTCAGTTCTCCTGCACAAATGATTACGGGTGTGGAATTCATTATTGTCCTGTCCAAGGGCATCTGTTCACAATTAGTTTGATCTTTGTTTTGAAGGGCACAATAATATCTAAAACAGTGGTCCATAAGTCATTAAAGTCATGTGTTGAAGTGGACAGAACAGGAGGGACCTCAACACAACAGAATGTACACACAGTGGTACCTAAGATGCACTGACTAGATGTTTTGAGTATGACTCACTTCTCTCCTATGAAGATGTTTGGCCACACCTCATCGACAGCATTGAGGGGAGCCTCCAGGTGATCCCTCACCAGCGCCCTCTGGATGTCCAGCACACACGGCGTGTTATACGGACTGCGGTCATCAATCATGTCCTTCACACGGTTGTACAAGTCTTCAACCATCAGCTGCTCAGCACTCTCCAGCATGGACTCAGGAACAGGGGTAATCTTCACCTCTTTTCTTGGCAACTCTGCGTAGAGAAAACAGCTGAATATGTTACAGTTTGGGGCAACAATCATTCACTGACAGCACCTTCAGAAATCAACTGAAAGCATTGGATCTGTGCAACAGTACAAAATAATTCAGGAAAACTGTACTGAACTTTTTACTATTGCTCTACTGTAGGCTAGTAGTGTCCATAACATTTTTCTGTTATGTGGGTGCTCTGTTGGCAAAATCAATACCAGCAGATATTTCTGCTATTTCTAACCTCCTACCGACTACTGAGAATAAAATAAAGGTTTAGTGTCTGTCGCATGGTAGCAAGGAGAGAGGCATTAGATAAATAGAAAACCAATTCTCCCTGATACAGAAATCAATTCATAAAAGCTTCATAACAACTGGAATGAACACTATAGTGGAATTGCTCTATTTTATAAGTGTAAACTGAGTTTTGAGGTATAGTGTCATACACTACATTACCCATGGGACTCCATGATTTGATGAAAATGAAGGCAGTTATGTGTTTTGGGCGGAGCAAACCCACAACCTGGATGTTTATGAAAAAAACATAAACATGTATTCTGATCTGATATTTATGTACAAACCATAAACATGTATTCTGATCTGACGTTTATGTAAAAACCATATACATGTATTCTACTCTGACGTTTATGTAAAAACCATATACATGTATTCTACTCTGACGTTTATGTAAAAACCATATACATGTATTCTACTCTGACGTTTATGTAAAAACCATAAACATGTATTCTGATCTGATGTTTATGTAAAAACCATAAACATGTAGTTTGCTCTGCCGTTTATGTAAAAACAATATACATGTATTGTGCTTTGACGTTTATGTAAAAACAATATACTTGTATTCTGCTCTGACGTAGTAGTCCTCCTTTTCTGCCTTGCTGATGCATTACATTGCAAAAAGCATAGCAAGATGACCTTGGATGTGGGAGACCCACCACATGGTTATCTCGGCTGACATAGTGCTTTGGCGTCAGAGAACGCTTACATTATTCTATATAAACCTTGTGTGATGTGTTTAACTCTGCTTCTCTCTCGGCTGCTGCAGTCTGGGAGTGAGCCCGGGCCTCTCTCTTGTCTGCCAGGACATGAGTGAGCCCGATATCCATATTAAACACAGTTATACTTATACACAACCCTGGAGTCCGAAGTAACTTGAGTGAATTTTCACCTAACAATATTAGGCTTCTGTTATATTATTAAATAGAAAAGGACATTTTTCAAATAGGGTTGTCAAAATAACATCAATTAATGTAAGTATGTGCTCATTTCGATTAATTAAGTATAGAAAAATAATTCATGAACATGATTAATGGCACTCTATGATGCCCTGTGAGCCCATAAGTCATTGTGCCCCACTCAGTGGCAGGCTTATTGGATGGATAGACTGTTGGCCAGACTGTGTTGCAATAATAGTGCCTATTTTTTCCATTGTGCAATTTTGATGTGGAGATAGCATACATGTTTTGGGCTGTATAAGTGGTTGGATGTTAGGGTCTACAAAAACACAAAAGCACAAAAACTTTCTGGAAATTCCCGAAGGCAATTTGTAAAACATTTCTATAATAGTGTTTATTGCAAGCACATCTCTTGGGGTGTTGGGAAGTGAGGTTTATATTGCACACCACCTTTGTCATACTAGCACCTCTTAGTGATCCTCAAGCTATTTTATGAGATGCATACTATTCCATTATGAGATTTTCCATTTAATGTCATATTTGTTTTTACAAAAAGACAAAAGTTCTCTGATAGATTAGTTTGATGATGATGTGCACATTAGTATGTACCTATCAGCCTCAGGATTGGATTGTTATATATAAAAATAGTTTACAGAACAGAAAGAGGCCACCTCTACGTCTCAGGGTAGGGCAAGTTTCTCCCATGACTTAAGATAAGGTCAGGAATAGATAACTCACCCTCGTTGATTATTATTTTGGCAGCTATTGAAGCGGAGAGGTTGATGGGCTCCATGAAGATACTCTCAGAGTTGGAGAACCCTGAGATCATGGAGAACCTGTCACTCATGGTGGAGAAACGGTCTGAGGCCGTGGAGAGCCTGTGGATGGTAGAAGGGAATGGGTAGAGAAGGTCAGACACTCTTCATTTTGCAGAACATCCATTGCAGGTTATATATCATTATTTCTTCAATGTAAAATTCAGCAAAAAGGTTGTGTTCTGGATTGTCACGGTAGAGTAATATCACAAGATTTTGCACAAATTACTCTGCATAGTTTTATTTATTGTGACATCTGAGATTAACGCTGACATAACCAAAGAATAACAAAAAAGTTAAATATAGTTTTTCTGGAATATTGCTCGCTACTGGTTTCTAAGCGTTTGAATGTGGAGTATGTGTAATCTAATGAAATGTTGTTGGCGACATGCTTAATATACATTGGACCGTGTAATGTATTAAAAGCTAGCTGAGCTAGGTTTTCAAGGTTGCAAACCTCCAAGGCGTATTGGTGTGCGATTGACAAAGACTGATCAAACTTTTTGACATGATTGAATTTATTTGGAAGCTAGCCTTAGACAGGACTGAGGTTGAGGACTTTGGGCGTCTGGAAAAACTACAGATCACTGTGAGACTGAAACGGAGGAGTGGTGATGTGCTGGACACAAACGCACGACTCGCAAAACAAATTTTTCTGTGAAACCATACTTTGCCTGTCTACAGAATATTAACGTGACCACTGTCATATCTCATATGTGCTGAATGTGACCACTGTTATATCTCATATGTGCTGAATGTGACCACTGTTATATCTCATATGTGCTGAATGTGACCACTGTCATAGCTCACATGTGCTGAATGTGACCACTGTTATATCTCATATGTGCTGAATGTGACCACTGTCATAGCTCATATGTGCTGAATGTGACCACTGTCATATCTGTGAGGAGTTGAAGGAAAACTGGAAATCAACTGAATCTGTGATGGATAGTGTGTTTTAGAGCTAGACAGCATCAGTGTGTGATCTGTGATTGATAGTGTGTTTTAGAGCTAGACAACATGTGCCTGATCTGTGATTGATAGTGTGTTTTAGAGCTAGACAACATCAGTGTATGATCTGTGATTGATGGTGTGTTTTAGGGCTAGACAACATCAGTGTGTGATCTGTGATTGATAGTGTGTTTAGGGCTAGACAACAAGTGTATGATCTGACAGGCCTGTGTCTGTTGGATACTAGAACAGGTGAAATGTGCTCATACAGTACCTGCTGGGAGAGGGACAACGTAGGTAGTGAGACTGGACACTCTTCACTCTCTCCTCCTGCTCTTCCTCTGACACCGCCTGCTCATCCTTGTCTGCGGTTGCCATGGTGTAGCTGGTCTATGTCACCTGACCACAAAGACATTTCCAATACCAATCAGCAAACAAATAGTCGAGCATGTCTTGAAAAGTAACTATACAAGAAAATGTGTTAGCACTTTACAGATCAGTAATATGTGGGTAGAATCATCATCAACAACCCACAAATTGCCACAATAAAATTCCTGATTGTCCACATTCAGATATTACAAAATGCAGTGGACTAAAGTCAATCAACCCATATTTTTGTAAATTACCCTTTTCAACAAACATGGGGAATGTGTTTTCTTCATTAATTGTATTTTCACGAGCACTTCTTTTTCCATAAACATACAGTGGTAAACCACACAGGAAGAAGCCTACAGAATTGAAGCTCAACGTTGAACCTATTAGATATCTTTGTTTCAATGACCTAATGGTTAGCATCTAATTGAGAGGGTTAATAACTCCAAATACTCATAGTCCAAATAGTTTAGTCAACTTGTATCTGTTCTCTTTGTATTTTATGGAGTAATGAGTTTAGCTTTGCCTAGCATGAATAAACATTAGTGAGAATTAGCATGCTCAAGGGTCTTTTGCTTAAGGGTTCTTCCTGTTAAAAGGGACTTTTCCCTGCCACAGTCGCCTCTGTGCTCCAGGTGGTTCAGACCTTGAAATCTAGGCAAAATCCTGAACTTGCTGAGACTGAACCCTGCTTGCAGAGGCCTGCTGGGTTCAGTCCAGGGTACCCGTGTAGAGGATACTACAAATCCAGGTAATTTAATTGAAAACTCAGTTTTAACAAGGTAATCAACAGAGTGAATAGAGACACTCAATATTCAACCTTGGCATACTGTATGCTTACCACCTGCGCTTCACCTGCCTGCTATCACCGCCCCGTTGATGGATGCAAGAAGAATGGCTCTTAGCTGTGGCACCGGCCATGTACACACCCACCGTGCCAACATGCTAGGGCCGTAAATAACACGTAGCCCCTGGCCTCCGGGAGGTTCTTTTATTTCCATTGGAGAGTGAATGAGCTTGATCGACTTTTATGCTTCCTTTGTTTGTTTTCCTTTGGCTTTATACAGATGGTGAGGGTGTGTGGATGGTGAGATTTATGTGTCCTAAATATAAATATGTACTGCTGGTGGGATACTACAACAGCAACAGCCTCAACATAAATAGATGTTGAGTTGTACTGTAATTCCCAGTGACAGCTTAGTATCAATCATGTTGCATTTACAAATCTTTCCAGTGCTGTTCAATTGGACATCTGAACACTTGGACATTTTCTTGTAGTTTTTCACCTTCCATTCAAATAAACTGATTTTGTTCTCCATGTGCTCTGTGTTTACATTTCTGCTGTGTGCTTCTGTTAAATTGTGACACGTGCTGCTGTTGTTCCATGTGTTGACTCCGCCCCACACCTGTCACTTCCTGTCATTGTTGGTTTCCCTCCAGTTTCCACCTGTTTCCCATTGTGTTTCTCGTTGTGTGTACTTATACCCTGCTCTGTGTACTTATACACTGCTCTGTGTACTTATACCCTGCTCTGTCCGTGCATCTTTGTCAGATCATGTTGTTTCATGTGCATACTCTGGTGTACCCTGTTTGTTGCTCCTGCTTTGACTTGGCAAGTAAAAGGAGTTATCACATGACCTTTGACCTTTCATGTGGTGCCCTTGTGTCATCTCCTGCTACTCTCACACTTCGGTGGTGTACTCTTTAGCCTTCCTTTTCTCTACTGTGTCACAACCTGGATAATAATAACACTTACACTGATTAAAGAACTTTACCTCATTATGGTCTCATTATGGCTAGTTATGCTGAAACCTCTGTATCAATTGTGAATACATTGTTGAATCTGTAATTCAAAAGCACTAGGGGTTGAATACATCTGCAAGTAGTATGCTTCGTGTCTTCATTTATTTTTAAAGCCAGTAAACATTTTGCTCATATACTTGAGCATAGATGTTCCCAATAAAAATACTGATTTGGTATTATATATGTGTAAATATGTGTAATTGTCTTTTGTATTTGATGACTTTCAGGGTCGTTGAATAGGCACTGGCACTGTACATCAAATTCTGCAAAAAGTATACATTACTTACAACATGTTTAAATGTATACATTAACCAATATAATTGGATTGTGAAATTAAGTCCATGCAGCGTGCGTGTCTCTAAGGTCTTGAGTATGCTGTAAGGTCTTGAGTATGCTGTTAGCATTCAAATGTGTCACTCCATTCATATGGACAAATACATGGCCATCTAACATTAATTACCTTGTCATTGTAGTATCAAAGGTACCAACAGAAGGGCACATGCACATTTTGGCACACATTACACTCCTGAACCGTCCAAACACGTTACTGTATGAGTAGGCATACAATAGCCTAGCGCTCACATAGACTTGCTATGTAACACTACAAATTGTGTTTATAGTTATGTTGCGTATTACTACTCATCGTCATATCCCCACTCAGAAATAGGCTACAGCAAAAACATGCGTGAACATGGGGGTACAAAATAGAATGGGGATGTGTCATTGGATTTGTGTCTTTTTTGAAGAAGAATTCTGATGTGTTGAAGAGTCACTTATCACTCCTTTAGTTCAACAGACATCAATGCATGTTATGAAATATCTAAACTGTTAAACTGTCATTGTGAAATGATTAAATACGTATGTGACTTTGATTTGATAACAGCCCAGCACAGTTCAAACCACTAAAGTGTAATCATTGCCATGGCCTTCACATTATTCAACATACAATTCTATGTGCCTAATTAAAATGCAGTACAGCAATCTATATAAGATACAGTGCCTTGCATATGTATTCACCCCCTTGGATGTTTTACCCTTTTATTGCTTTTATAAATCAATCATGGTCAATACAAGTTGGCTTTTTTGACAATTTATTTGACAAAAAAGCCCTCTACAATGTCAAAGAAAAAACAGATTTCTACACAGTTATGTCAATTAAATAAAAATATGAAATGTAAAATAAGTGATTGCATAAGTATTCACCCCCTTTAAAGTGACTGACCTAATTCAACAGAGGTCCAGCCAATTGGTGCTAGAAGTCTCACAATTAGTGAAATGGGGATCAGTGTGCAGTGAATGTGTCTCAAGTGATTGTAGTATAACGACAACTGTGTCTGGAAGGTCCATTCACTAGTTAATCAGTATTCCTGGCTACCGTTACACCATGAAGACAAAATAACAATCCAAGCAACTCAGAGAAAGGGTTATTGAAAAGTATAAGTCAGGGGAAGGATACCAAATAATGTCCAAGGCACTAAACATCCCCTGGAGTCAGGGATGGATTAACGAACGGGCCTACCGGGCCCGGGCCCAGGCCCAGGGGCCCATGAGCTCAGGGGGCCCCTAAGCCAGAGCCTCTGCGTGAAGTCGCTGTTATGTATCTCTTATTTGTGGTTGAAAAAGGTGTATTTTGTTCATTTGCTAATGGCTTTAATTGAGTATACCTGTGCTGTGTTAGAAAATGTGCATGTGCGCCAGGGGCGTAACTATAGACAATGCAGCCAGCGTGGAAGGTTCGTAGGCAGAGCAGACCCTGCATTCTACATTTTACCAAACATTTGAATGCTAAAGCGTCGCTAGTTTAATGTGACAGCGATCAAGGACAATTTATATTTGGATCAGTAAAGATCCCTTATGCTATATATCCCCTCAAAATGGCAAACTCTGTCATGGTTTTCATAATTTTTAGGGGAAATCATCAGTAGCAATCTATAACACAATTTATATGCTTATCGTGCATACACTATAGAAACTATTAAAAAAACGATTCAATTAAATGAATAATCTCTTATTTAATTTGTTATTTTTGTCATACACAGATATGCAATGATGATCGCTGGGTAATATGTATCTTGTTCGCCAATGTCAAGTCTCTATTTGATCATGTGACGAGACGATACGATATAGCTCATTTTGGCGCAGAATCTGAACGTCAAGACCTACAAGCTGACTGAGCACAGTACGGTACACTTGCCGAACGATGCCTTTCAAACATAAAAGTGGTAATGCATGATTTGCTCTTTCAATGGACAGGATAGCCAGCCCATTCAGCCTCTCCTGCCCCATGCTGCTCAGGTAGGTCTTAATCAGTTTCAATTAGGAAAAGAATCACTCGGCTGCTGCCCTGTCACATGTAATGTCAGAAACAATAGCAGGGCAATGCACTGAAGGTGGATGTTACGGTACTCCGTAACATCCACCTTCAGTGCATTGCCCTGCTATTGTTGGACCTGTTTACTTTCCCAATACAATAGCCAAAGTATCTAATTCGACCGTTAAATCCAACACATTGTTGGTCAAATATATATATATTGCAAGCGCACAATTATTTTTCTCGCGAAGGGGGGGGGGGGCTTTAACATGTCCAGGCCCAGGGGCCCGTGGTTTTTTAATCCGTCCATGCCTGGAGTTCTGTTAAATCCATCATCAAGAAATGGAAGGAATATGGCACATGTGTAAATCTGCTAAGAGCAGGCCGTCCTCACAAACTGAGTGACCGTGCAAGAAGGAGACTAGTGAGAGAGGCCACCAAGACACCTATGACTACTCTGAAGGAGTTACAAGCTTCAGCAGCTGAGATGGGAGAGACTCTGCATACAACAACTGTTGCCCGGGTTCTTCACCAATCAAAGCTTTATGGAAGAGAGCCACTGTTGAAGAAAACTCATATTAAATATCAACTAGAGTTCACCAAAAGGCATGTGGGAGTCTCCATGGTCAAGTGGAAGAAAGCTCTGTGGTCTGATGAGACCAAAGTGGAGCTTTTTGGCCATCAGACAAGACGCTATGTTTGGCGGACAGCAAACACTGCACATCACCACAAATGCACCATCCCCACTGTGAAGCATGGTGGTGGCATCATCATGCTGTGGGGATGCATCTCGGCAGCCGGCCCTAGAAGGCTTGTAAAGATAGAGGGTAAAATGAATGCAGCAAAATATAGAGAAATCCTGAAGGACAATCTAATTCTGCAAGTCTGCAAGAGAACTACGGCATGGGAGAATATTTTTTTCCAGCAATTCAATTCAATTCAATTAAATTGTATTTATATAGCGCCATAACAATACAATTGTCTCAAGGCGCTTTACAGAGCCCTGAGCCTGAACCCCCTTAGTGCAAGCACAATGGCAACATGGGCAAAAAAAAAACTCCCTGTTAGTCAGGAAGGAATCTTAAGCAGAACCACGGCACACGAAGGGGGGACCCATCTGCTTGAGGTTGGCCAGGACCATACAACGAAGCATACAACGGAAGCTACACAGAAATGGTTTAAAGACAACAAGGTGAATGTTCTGGAGTGGCCGAGTCAAAGCCCAGACCTAAATCCAATAGAGAATTTCTGGCTGGACTTGAAAAGGGGCTGTTCACGCCCGATCCCCACGCAACCTGACAGAGCTTGAGCAGTTTTGCAAAGAAGAATGGAGTAAAATTGCAGTGTCCAGATGTGCAAGCCTCCAGCTTTTTTTTGGTCCAGCTGCCAACTCATAAGCAACACAGGGAGACATCATCTTTCAAAGTTCAGTTGCTCATTAACAGGAATGATGCATAAACTTGGATTCTTTGAATTCTCCCAGAAGGCAGAAATGCAGAACCTAGGTTTAATAAGGCAGGTGTCTAAGCACCATCACTGAATGACCTAAAGGAAGCTGTTGCGTCAGATTCTGAATCAAAGGACGAACTCGATTCACCTCACAAAGCCAAAGGTTTTATTTTCTGTTTGTTTTCTTTGACTTTTCTTTTCAACAGTTTTAGCAAGTCAACAAATCAAAAGAAAATCTAGGCCTACCACTCGAGAATGAGGGGGTGAGGTATTTGTGTGTGTGTGTGTCTGTGTGTGTGTCTGTGTGTGTGTGTGTGTGTGTGTGTGTGTGTGTGTGTGTGTGTGTGTGTGTGTGTGTGTGTGTGTGTGTGTGTGTGTGTGTGTGTGTGTGTGTGGTGGGGGCTTGGGTGAATGGAGTTGCTTCATCAAACATGTTGGTCACCAGCCACCAGCCACACAACGCTACCAGTAAGTGCTTATTTGGTCACGGCGATATTATTAACAAAGAGGACATCAGCTGTGGAATGTGCTCTGAGAGTTTATCAAGAAGAGGCTTCAAGCCAGCTAGCAACTTAATTAGACATCTTTAAAAGCACCCTAATAATGAGTAGGCCCATATCAAGACTTCACACAAGCTTCCGGCAACAACTATGTGTGGGCTGTGTGTGCATGACCAAGCCTCTACGCAGTCCTGGAGAGAAAGAAAGCCCCCCAAGGGTAGTGAGTGCTGAGAGCGGTAGACAACCCGCCTCTGGTGCAGGTTTGGTTGAGTTTAAACTAGTGCATTAGTACATCCTATGTTGATAGGCATTGTACGCTTTAGAGAGCATTTCTTTTTCTTGATAGCCAATAAACATCAATTTAAACTTTTAAACATGTTAATGTGTTTACAACAGTTCCTGGCAGGTTATATAATGCAAATGTATTAACAGTAGGTCTCTCGCAGGCATCAGGTAGGCTAATGGTATTGGTGAATAGCTTACTCAAAATGGCCTACTCAGTACTTGTACCCGATCAGATAAAATGGTATCGGGGCATCCCTAGCTTTAAGTAGCCTATTAGTATTAAATGAAATAACAAATATTAAATGAACACAGAAAACATCCTGTTTTGATTCACTGATAACTGCAAGTGTGCCCACTGGAATACATGCAGGAGGCCATCAGGCTATGAACCATGTTTGTTGTTAAAGAGCACCATACACAAACATTCAATCAATACCCATCAATTCATTAGAGCTCCGTCAATAGGCTAGCCTACCGCATCATTTTGGACATCAGAAGACAAAGTTTGAAACCCAATGATGGCACACTTTGAAATTCAACTTTTAAGCAATAATCTATTTAAATTTAACATCCTACACCCTTAAAAACTATTGTCATAGAATACCACTCTGAATACTTCTATTTTCTGTGTGCCTCCATTTTGTTTTTGTAACTGCACTCCTGCCTGTGTATCTATACATAGCCTCAGACCCAGCTGTGAAGAGCCTTCAGGAACACCAGAGTGACAGCTGAAAGAGTGACTGATAGTGAGAGGAAAAAGAGAGCAGTAAGACTTTACTTTAGCACCTCAATCTAAAGCGTCAACCCAAATGTTGTCATCCTCACAGATGAGTGTCTTCATAGAGTACCCCCACATACACTTACCTGTTAATATGTGTTGAGTTCCTCTAGGTTCTGAATGCAGGACATGGAGGGTGGCGTTTAGCAGGAGCCAGATATGTCCTCACACTGAAGAGACCTCGCTCATGGACCCGCCCTCTGACACACGACACCGCCGTGACATCAGGGCTCTCACAAGGGTTCAAAAAAGGCTGGGTGTTACTTAAAGAACTAAGAACAATAAGTTGAGATAAGTTAACAGAGCTCACGCACATACAGGTCTGCTGTACTGAGGATACATGTGTGTGTTGGGATTTACTTTACGCTCACAATTAATCATTAGTGTTCAAAATGAAGTCCCCATTTTTAAGAGTTCTGAGAGATGGATTCTTCTGGCGCTTCTGGCTGGATGGAGCAATTAGAAATGAATTGACAGGGCTGGGCAGATCATTCTTCTTGTGGTTTACCACCACATGCCTTAAATATACAGGACCCCATCTTTTCTTCCATCGATTCTGGGTGTAATTAAACCAGTTTACTATGCAAAACAGGTTTGTATGTTTCATCATAAAGCACTGCAGCTGAACTATTTCTCCATTGTAGATGTAGCGATGGCAGAGCGTGACACGTGACATGTTGTATGCTCCAGGGGGTGAGATGACTGAACACAAGTTGTATGCTCCAGGGGGTGGAGGGGGTGAGATGACTGAACACAAGTTGTATGGTCCAGTGGGTGGAGGGGGTGAGATGACTGAACACAAGTTGTATGGTCCAGTGGGTGAGATGACTGAACACAAGTTGTATGGTCCAGGGGGTGAGATGACTGAACACAAGTTGTATGCTCCAGGGGGTGAGATGACTGAACACAAGTTGTATGCTCCAGTGGGTGAGATGACTGAACACAAGTTGTATGGTCCAGTGGGTGGAGGGGGTGAGATGATAAACTCCTTGCTGTATGGAAAGAGTTGGATTGCCAAGTAGTTCCACACAAGTGATCCTGTCTGTGATAAATGAGAAACTATTATTCTAATTGAATGAACTCAAATATAGGGGCTACTGTAGCCTAGGTTTAGCTGCAACCATTGGATAACAGTTCCAGTTCTACTCTCTTTCTTCATAGCTCTGGATAGAACTGCTTTGCTGTGTTTCAGTTTAATGGTTAAATCATGTTAGCTGGTGTTACCTCCCTCTGTGGCAGATGTGCATGGCCGCAGACACCTTTGTTGGCAAATATGTTTTGTGTCAGTTTTTGAATGGTCAGATTATATGCAGTGTTGTGCATGAACGCGTTCAAAAGAACGCGTTCATTGAACACGTTCATTTTTATGAGAACGATGAACTGAACGCAACTTCATGACAAATAATGAATTTGAACGGTGAACACGTTCATATTATCTGAGGTCCAGCGCCACTGAGGTCTAGCTAAAACATTACGGAATGTTTTCCTTCTGCTGAGGAAAGACGCAGTCTAAATCGAATGCTTGTACCATGTCGTTGCTCAGTACCTGTTAAAAAGGCCAGTAATTATTTGTTAAATTGCCCAGACAGACCATGTTTCGGTATTTGGTTTTGGTAATTGCGTTGGTCATGTGACTCCACTTCTCACGTCGCAATGTTTTGACATCGCTTCACGGCATATTTAGATGGAGTAGCAGTTAACTTCGGGCATATCTTCACATAATTGAACGTTGCACTTTGTTGAAGTTGTGTGCGTCCATGTATACGTGAGTTTGACTTTGTAGCCTACCTTGTCATTATGTGTTTGTTATAGTTTAGCTTTCTCATAATTGTTACGAGCACTGTCACTTAATTGATCTAGCATGATGCACTGTTCGTGAACTCGCTTAGCATAAGCTGCTAATGTACAAATACGAGTGTTACAGGGTTTACCTATGCTAACCTTTGAGCAGTCTTTCATTTAGTGTACATGCCCTTGTTGATCTGAGATTAAGCCAGTAGCATGTAATTGCTGAAGAGGTTAAATTATTACCCTGTTATTATTATTAGTTCCCTGTATAATTCATTATTTAAATGGTACTACAGGGCTGTGTATTAATGTATATTTTCTGTTTGTACTTTACTTTCATAGACACACGCACACACACACACACACACACAAACATACACCCACCTACAATTTATCCCATTCATTGTTGTTAATGCAATACAAAGAGTGAAGAATCAAACTGAATATCCAAGTCTCCATTATTTTCCATTCTAATCGGATGACCCTCAGTGATTACACATTTCCCGAACCCCCTGTCGCTACACGATGGTAGTCCTTTGGGGGATCGTAGTCCCTCACATTGCGCATGCGTCATTTTGCGACACTGTCGACTGCTTTCGACAGCGAAGCCGCGCGCGCATGCATCACAACGACAGATCCGTTTTCAATCATGGAGAAAAGCGACGAAAGCCATGACCATTTATTTAAAAACAAAGAAGATGTCACAGTGGACAAAACAGATGAGGTGGAGGATCAAAAAGTCTCTCCCCAGTTTCGTTTCATATGTTGACGTAGAGCCTTATGCTGTTAGCCGTTTACAACATAATTCAATATAACATTAAATATACCCACATTATGCGTTAAGACAAGCCCCATATGTTGACGTTTAAACCGTTTACAACATTATTAAATATTACGTTAAATAAACCTACATTATGCGTTAAGACAAGCCAGATATGTTGATGTTGAGCCTTATGCCGTAAACCGTTTGTGTCTGAGCATGCGCAATGTGAGGGACTACGATCCCCCAAAGGACTACCATCGTGTAGCGACACCCCCTCTATAACAGTAGGCCTACCCGTATAATTTCTGCGATACCTAAACCAACTAACTCAACTAACTCGACTTCGCCCTACATTGCCCATGAATCATCGCACACACATGTATACCAAACAAGCAACGTATTCCAAGGCAACAGCTCTCGGTCTCAATATAAAAATGGCAAGTGAAAGCGAAAACAGAGACGCAGACTCAGCGAGTACATCCGATCCAGCTTATTATTATGTGCAGGATTTTTACACACTATCTAATAAAGTTTCCGACAGTGAAAATCTCACCTTTCTGTGCAAATTATGTCCTCCTGAAAAATTAGCAATAATAATAAAAAAAAAAAATGAAACTGAACTATGAACTAGTTCAGAATTTAAATGGTGAACTATGAACGTGAACGATTCATGTTTACTTGTATGAACTGAACTTTGAACTAGTTCATGAGAGGTGTGAACGTGCACAACACTGATTATATGTAGCCGGTGCCTATAAACTGCAACATGAATGATGCCTTCAAAACAACATAATTAAAACGTAATGAAAATAGCCACTGCGGGTTTCGAACCAAGGCATGCTTTCATAAGGTGTGGACTAGAAGCCTGATGTCTAACGGCCTGCCCTTCTGTGCTGCCATTAGAATAGGAAATCATTCCAGTTCACAAATGTGTTTGTGTTGTAATCTCAATAAACAGCCACAGCCATGTTTACGTGTGTGAGTAACAGTTTAACACAGCTGACTGTTTTATCTGGTGACAGTAAGCTCTCCCTTCATCAGAGGTGAAGGTGGTGGAAAGTCCTGGTCCTGGTTATCTATTTTGTTTTTTAATGCATGTTTTTTTCCAATTCCATGCCTTTGTGGTCTGTTTCCACCTGAACAAGCCCAAGGACTTTAGATGATTGCACAGTGTAATACCATCAACATTACACAATGACATTAATATGTCCCAGTGTGTCAAACCAAGAAGAATATAACGGTGGATGTAATCAGGTATCACCATCATCTCTGCCCTATCAAGTGCTGATGATTGACAACCACCGTTACTTTCTCTCATCATGTTTAGATCCTGATCTCTTTCCTCTAGATCTGGATATCATAATTACGACATTTTGAACACAATAAAGATCCCTACCATGAACTTCAAACAAAAAAGAAATCCATACCTTCCTTTGAGTGGCTAGACATTGAGATCAGAGATTGGTGCGGTAAGGGGATCCATAGCTATGTAGCGTAAATCAATTCAATTAGGTAGAATACAGGAAGCCAGTGGGGTTGGATGAGCAGAGGTGTTGTTCTACTGGTTGATTTGGAGTATGTATTGATCAGAGGTGTTGATGTGTTGATGTGGAGTATGTATTGATCAGAGGTGTTGTGTTGTTGATTGATTTGGAGTATGTATTGATCATACTCCAAAAACTATGACGAAAAATATTCGTTAACGACCTTTTTCCCGTGACTAAAACGAGACTAAGACGTGACGAAAATGGATCTTTAAAAATAAAAACTATGACTAAATCTATTTTAACTCTCGTTGACGAGACGAGACGAGACGAAAATGTTGGTGGTTGACTAAGTCACAATTGTTTTTTTTTTCTAAACTTGTATGCACATCATTGGTTGAATGTTGCCCGGTCCTGTATCTATCCCTCCTCCACTCCCTGAGATGCCCAGACAGACATGAAAGTGACGCCCTAACAAACGTCATGATGGCTGAAGTTCAGGCACTCGGTAGGCTACTGGAAGAAAAATAAGAATAGATATCTGGACAGTCTTTAATTATAACTTGACAGAAAATAAAACACAATGCACCGCAATAACCGGCGAGAAACCTTGTGGCTTCAAAATAGGTGGGAAGAACACAACAAGAGGCACCTGAAAGCGCACAATACAACCCTGCAATTTATGCCAAGGTAAATTAGCTAGTAACTGTCAATGATAATTAGCTAATGTTAACTAGTTATTAGAATATATTAGCCAACGTTAAGTTAACTTCAAAGGGGCAGTCGAGTGTATAGGTTGTGTCAGCTTGGATAACTAGCTAGTCATTTTCGATTGAAACCTCCCGTTTGGCTTGGCAAATGAGTTCCAAAACGTTTAGCTAGCTAACGTTAGCTAACTATGAGGTAGCATAGCTAAGTTATACTAGCTATCGATAGCTAGCTAAGTTATACTAGCTATCGATAACTAGCTAGTAAACGCATTGCAGAATGGACTATAGGACAGGCCACGCATGACATTAATCAAGAGAAAATAAATGAATATGTGATTTGTTGCACTACTTTCAACTCTCAAACTATCCGTCTAGCTAAATATGTAGGTTATCAGATTGCACAGCAATTCATATGGAGGATATGTGGTTGATTTAACTAAGGCCAGGTAGGCATAGTAGTTGTATTGTGTTATCACATAATTTGAATCTTCAAAATCTAGACTCGATATTCTCTTATATTTTAATAACAATACTGTTAATTAAGTATTGCCTTAAAATTATTATTTACATTGAATTCATTGGAATTCAGCTGTAGGCATATACTAGGAGATCTGTATCTTAGAGACTAATTGCATCCACAGTTTAAGTACTGCAAGCTTGACTATTATGCAGTTGTAGACACTACACAAGGGGTCCCCGGGCCTGAGAAGGGAAGGAAAGGAGTTTAATGTGGCTATAAGATGGACTTTTAAATGTGACTAAAACTAGACTAAAATGTAATGAGACTTCGTCGACTAAAACTAGACTAAAATGTTCTGAGTTTTCGTCGACGAAAACTAGACTAAAACTAAGGAGGATATAAATGACTAAAAGTGACTAAAACTAATATGCATTTTCGTCTAAAGACTAAGACTAAGACTAAATCGAAAATAGCTGCCAAAATTAACACTGGATCAGAGGTGTTGATGTGGAGTATGTATTGATCAGAGGTGTTGATGTGGAGTATGTATTGATCAGAGGTGTTGATGTGTTGATGTGGAGTATGTATTGATCAGAGGTGTTGTGTTGTTGATTGATTTGGAGTATGTATTGATCAGAGGTGTTGATGTGGAGTATGTATTGATCAGAGGTGTTGATGTGTTGATGTGGAGTATGTATTGATCAGAGGTGTTGATGTGGAGTATGTATTGATCAGAGGTGTTGTTGATTGATTTGGAGTATGTATTGATCAGAGGTGTTGTGTTGTTGATTGATTTGGAGTATGTATTGATCAGAGGTGTTGGTTGATTTGGAGTATGTATTGATCTTTGCTGCTGAGCTGTGGATTGTATGGAACTGGTGAAGAAGTCTCCCACTACATTTGAGGACACATCTATAGGAAGAATGTGAAAGTCTAATTTAAGCAACTTTAATTCTAGCTGGGGAGAGTGTTAAAACATTACAATTGTGGTCTACTTACAGTGACTCCCGATCGATTGACATGAAATGTGACACTCAGTATGATTTGCTGCCACCACACTATTGCTAATGTTATTCTGAACACTGCATTCCAAATATATAGCTTCTTTTGAGGTGATGAAGTCTAAACTTTGAACATGTATTGGCTTGGTTTATCACATTCTCAAGGACAGAACATCAGATCAGTGTGTATCTGTTAGTCTTGTACTCAAAGCTCTATTTGGACCGGACTAGCATAAGCATGTATTTCACCTACAGTTTTGGATGGAATTTTTCTCTGCATATATGCATCACAGCTGGGGATTTGCAATACATTATTTGCTTGGGGGATCAGGGCCAAGTATTTTTCAAAAAATACTATTTACTGTTATACTATTTATTAAACCAGTAACCAGTAATTAAGTACTACTAGCTCAATTAGGGTTTTTCATTCACCCCAGTTTTGTATCACAGGAAGAAAGAAACTGACAATGATATTGTCATGGTGACTAACTTTATTTTAGAAAGTGAAGAGTATCTGGAGCTCATCAGAGCCCCAATCAGTGGAGTTTGACCAACACAAAGGTTGAATAATCCTTTGGAGTCATAAGATGGTAGGGGCCCTGAATCAACCATCTGAAAAAACAAACACGTTTTTTACAGTTCTTCTCTCCAATCCAGCTGTGTAAAAGTGCTGTGATCATTAATCTTTTGTTTCTCCTCTTCATCCCTGAGCTGCATTCCATCACGCTGCCAGCTGACATTCCTACTGTCAGCGTCCTTGTTCAGTCACTACTGACGTCGTGGGAGTAGTTCCAGGTCAGCTCGGTTCCTGCCTTCACTGTCCTGTTCAAGAGAAAGCCGTATTGGAAGTATGGACAGATTTCAGCTTGGTGATTAATCAGTTACACATTTAAAGTAAATGCCAGGCTAGTAGGTGTGTTGCATACCTGCTTGTGAAGAAAGCCATGACGGGAAACTGGGGGTCATGGGTGTCGATGAAGACATTCTGTACAAACAGGTTGGGGCTACAACTGTGCTGTTGACAAACACACATACACGCATCAGGTTACACTTCATTCTCAAACAATAGGGTAACAAACACACACACACACATGCATCAGGGTTACACTACATTCTTAAACAAGAGGGTAACAAACACACACAAATCCATCAGGGTTACACTTCATTCTCAAACAATAGGGTAACAAACACACACATATGCAGATGGTGGTTGCTCCACAACTCGATAACTCCCTGTGACAGCAATGGAATCTTCCAACAATACTGTTTAACTGATTAAGGAGTTTTTATGGATTGGAAAAAAAAACAGAATCAGTCTGAAAAAAACTCTTAGCCTTAAGAGATGGCCTTGACACTCCCAAATGAGGAATTATATAAAAAAGCATTTAAAAATGAATAAGCTAGCCAGACGTTTGGCAAATTAGGAGTCTAACCCTGGGTGGGTACAGGTGGAGGGGAAGCTTGCAGCTCCATCTGGTGTTGTGGAACTGTTATGACAGGTGAAGATAGCAAAGCAGACAGTGGAAGGAAACCTCATTTTACAACATTCCCAGTGGCCATGGGCAAGGGTACACAAGGTTTTGGGGGTTTCACAATACGAACAAAGAAGAACCCCTCAATCTGTATAGGGAAAGGGGTATTTAATGGAATACATGGTTGGCAAAAGGGATACGTGTTGTCAATGATCTTTTCAGAGATCGCTCATTTATGTCATTTGAGAACCTTACAGATGTAACCTAAAATGTTATCTAACTGATGACAGTCCTTACACCTGAGAAGCAGCATGGGATCTGTCTTTGTACTGAAAAAGGAAGAGGAAAAAGTTTAAGAGTTTCTAAATAAATTCTCCTCATACTCAATATTTTATAGGAAATGGGATGCAAGAATTAAGTGTATCCATTATATATATATATATATATATTATTTTATACACATGAAATTGTTTAAATGGGCTAAACCCAGGAAAATAAATGTTGGAAATGAAGCACAGACGTGGGCCCATTTCTCCATGCCCTATGGGACTGTCCTAGGGGGCTGAACAGCCTTGAAGGGTTAGGGTTTCTCCATGCCCTATGAACAGCCTCTAATGTACAGGAGCATATGAAGGCCTTGGCCTCACTAATGTACAGGAGCATATGAAGGCCTTGGCCTCACTAATGTACAGGAGCATATGAAGGCTTTGGCCTCACTAATGTACAGGAGCATATGAAGGCCTTGGACTCTAATGTACAGGAGCATATGAAGGCTTTGGCCTCACTAATGTACAGGAGCATATGAAGGCTTTGGCCTCACTAATGTACAGGAGCATATGAAGGCTTTGGCCTCACTAATGTACAGGAGCATATGAAGGCCTTGGACTCTAATGTACAGGAGCATATGAAGGCTTTGGCCTCACTAATGTACAGGAGCATATGAAGGCTTTGGCCTCTAATGTACAGGAGCATATGAAGGCTTTGGCCTCACTAATGTACAGGAGCATATGAAGGCTTTGGCCTCACTAATGTACAGGAGCATATGAAGGCCTTGGCCTTGGCCTCTAATGTACAGGAGCATATGAAGGCCTTGGCCTCTAATGTACAGGAGCATATGAAGGCTTTGGCCTCTAATGTACAGGAGCATATGAAGGCCTTGGCCTCTAATGTACAGGAGCATATGAAGGCCTCTAATGTACAGGAGCATATGAAGGCTTTGGCCTCACTAATGTACAGGAGCATATGAAGGCTTTGGCCTCTAATGTACAGGAGCATATGAAGGCTTTGGCCTCTAATGTACAGGAGCATATGAAGGCCTTGGTTTTGCCAGTCAGAGGGGATATTCTCACCGTCGTTTTCTGTTTTCTGTTTGAATACAAACCCCTAGATATAGACTTGCAGTACACTTTTATTTTATCTCCACAATACTGACATTTTTCAGCGTTCTTTTAAAAACTTTTTTGTTTGTTTGTTTGTTAATTGACTGTGAATCCTCTTATATCACATCTGTATCAGCTGTATTTATGTATAAAGGTAATGTTAAATATAAAAACTTAAATGACAAAAAAAGAAACCCAAACGGTTGTGTTTATTCCTTGAGTTTATAATACATTCTTACCTTGATGAACCGGCCGACATTTCCCTCTTTTGTGGCATCAAGGTAATAATTCTGCTTTGTGTTACTGGATCTCCAGACCTCCTCTTGAGTGCCTGTCCTCTTTCGGGAGTCTTTCTCCTTCAGCTGGGGTTCCTCCTCTATCCCCGTCTTCTCTTCACCCCTCACCGCCACCGTCACCGGAGCTAACCAAACAACACAACATTTCAACATGAATACTCTCCTCATATTTCCAAGAGGTCATAAAGATTCAAAGATGTAAATGACAAAGAAATTAAATGCATGTATTCCAACAAGTAACAAGAAAATAGTAGGAATTTCACGATGTAAGCTTACCTACTTTTCCAACTGACAGGATTCTCTCTTGATCCTGACAATAAAAATGAGATCAGAGGGACAAAACGATAAAAAACACAGAAACATACAAACACATAGAACACAAACATACAAACACATAGCACAGAAACATACAAACACATAGCACAGAAACATACAAACACATAGCACAGAAACACATAGCACAGAAACATACAAACACATAGCACAGAAACACATAGCACAGAAACATACAAACACATAGCACAGAAACATTAAAAACACATAGCACAGAAACACATAGCACAACAACATACAAACACACAGCACACAAACACACAAACACATAGCACACAAACATACAAACACATAGCACACAAATATACAAACACATAAACATACAAACACATAGCACAGAAACATACAAACACATACAAACACACAGCACAGAAACATTAAAAACACACAGCACACAAACATACAAACACACAGCACAGAAACATAGACACATAGGACAGAAGCACACAAACACATAGCACAGAAACATACAAACACATAGCACAGAAACATTAAACACACATAGCACACAAACATACAAACACACAAACACAGAAACATACAAACACACATAGCACAGAAACATACAAACACAGAAACATACAAACACACAGCACAGAAACATACAAACACATAGCACAGAAACATACAAACACACAGCACAGAAACATACAAACACACAGCACACAAACATACAAACACACAGCACAGAAACATACAAACACATAACACAGAAACATACAAACACACAGCACACAAACATACAAACACATAGCACAGAAACATACAAACACACAGCACACAAACATACAAACACACAGCACAGAAACATACAAACACATAGCACAGAAACATAAACACATAGCACACAAACATACAAACACACAGCACAGAAACATACAAACACATAGCACAGAAACATACAAACACATACAAACACATAGGACAGAAACAAACACATAGCACAGAAACACATAGCACAGAAACATACAAACACATACAAACACATAGCACAGAAACACACAAACACATAGCACAGAAACATACAAACACATACAAACACATAGGACAGAAACAAACACATAGCACAGAAACACATAGCACAGAAACATACAAACACATAGCACAGAAACACACAAACACATAGGACAGAAACAAACACATAGCACAGAAACATTAAAAACACATTCACTGTCAGTGTAAGATCATAGCATGAGGCAACATGAAAGACTGTGCAGTACTAGTAACACAACAATGCATCAGGTCCATTGTTTTATTCACACTCCAATAAGTATTAGGGGTGTCAAAATGATCATTCACCTATGTTGACCCAGAATGATTAGCTTAAACAATCACATTGGAATAAGATTAGATCCCATAATGATCTGTGTTCCAAATGAATACATTGTTCAGTTGGCACATTTATGCATTTATTTTGGCAGTGGCCTCTACAAAATGTCTTTGAGCCATTGAAGCTTGGCACCCCTTTCTTTTGGAAATTTCTCCCATTCTTTTTGGCAGAATCATTAAAGCTCCAATCTTCCATTTCCAATGCCATTTCTAAAGGTCTTGCCAAATTACAAACATTACTTAATTTTACATAGCTTTTTATGAATCTTTTATGAACATCTGATTTTATGTTTCATTTGAAATTGGGTGCCCTTACAAGACAAAGGCCCAAATATTCTAGCCATGGAACATTCTGATTTGTGCAGTGCATGTGTTGCAAATGTCATCCTCAGCATGGTCACGCAGACCTGTGACTGTTGACTGCACATACACATGCATGTTTTAAGTGTTGACTGCACATACACATGCATGTTTTAAGTGCTGACTGCACATACACATGCATGTTTTAAGTGTTGACTGCACATACACATGCATGTTTTAAGCAATGGCTCAGGGTTAAAAGAAAGGAAAATACATTTACACTAGTTACTCATTTAACAGAAGCTTTTATCCAAAGTGACTTACAGTACAGATTGTCACAAGCTTTCATGAATTTGAATACTGACTGAATTTATATTCCCAATTCTTGTATTCCTAAATGCTCCTGCTCTGCTCTCGTGACTAATGTGCAAGAGACCCCCTATTGGACAGTGGTACATGTGTGTTTGTTGACAAGCTGAAGGAAACATCAAGCAAGGACAACACAATAAATAGCAAGACAGCTAATAAGTTATTACTGACTAGTCCAACCGAAAGAAGGCCAGCTCGGCATCTGACTTGCATCCTTTTGTCTCTTTTAGCTCTCGCCAACGAGTCAAAGCCAGTCTGAGACCGATTCTTGTTCGGCCTCTTGTCTCCTTTAGCTCTCGCCAACGAGTCAAAGCCAGTCTGAGACCGATTCTTCTTCACTCTTGTCTCTTTTAGCTCTCGCCAACGAGTAAAAGCCAGTCCGAGACCGATTCTTGTTCGGCCTCTTGCTCGGTTACTCTCTCTTCTCAGGTTCTTCGTCGTCTCTGCCATGATGTCTATACAGAGAATACAGCGCTAGCTTCTTCTTATAGCTTACAGCAAATAGCAGTTTACCTACAAAGCGAACAGGTCTACAGAGGATGCAGTAGGCCTGCTGCTTCACACTGCACTGGAGAACACATACATCCGCATTCTCTTCATAGACTACAGTTCCACTCTCAACACAATCCTTCCAGGCAAACTTATCTCCAAACTTCAAGACTTAAATCTCAATGCCACACTGTGTAACTGGGTATTGGACTTCCTGACCAATCGCACACAGACAATACAACTGGGGAAGCACCACTCTTCAAATCTGACTATCAGCACTGGCGCCCAGCAAGGTTGCGTGCTCAGCCCACTATTATACACTCTCTACACCCATGACTGTACTCCCTCCTGCCCATCCAACTACATCTTCAAACAGTAAGGACAAGAAGGGGTGCTGAAAGAGAATTGTCCACATGAATATTCCATATATCAAGGATCAGACAACAGAATGTCCAGCCCATCCACAAAACTGCCCAGCTGCGGTCTGGTGGACAACATATAACTACCAAATCCACAGGAAAGCAGGAAAGAAATCTGACTTGCATTGTTCCAGCAGGCATGCTCCACACATCTACACATCTAACAGTAGCAGGCATGCTCTACACATCTAACAGGTCATCAGGTCATCCACCACAACATCAATATCAATACTGACTCTTTATCTCTTGCTCCATCCAAAACAGCAAGAAACCTCGGGGTCATTATTGATGACCAACTGACCTTCACGGCCCACATCGCCTCTGTCTCCAGGTCGTGCCGCTTTGAGCTATACAACATCCGCAAAATCAGGCCGTACCTAACCCAGTATGCCACCCAGCTGCTGGTGCAAACCTTGGTGAGCTCCCGCCTTGACTACTGCAACGCCCTCCTAACGGGCCTGCCGGCTTGCGTGGTGAAACCACTACAGATGATCCAGAACGCGGCGGCGCGTCTGGTGTTCAACCAACCGAAAAGGGCACACATCACCCCGCTACTCATTGAGCTCCACTGGCTGCCAGTAGCTGCTCGCATTAAGTTCAAGTCACTTATGCTTGCCTACAGAGTGCTTGCTGGTTCTGCTCCCACCTACCTAAATGCTCTTGTAAGGGCAAATGTTACACCCAGGACGCTGCGCTCGTCTAGTGAGCGTCGTTTGGCACTGCCGTCCGTGCAAGCACGGCAATCCAGACTATTTTCATTTGTAGTTCCACGTTGGTGGAACGAACTGCCTAGTACTACCAGAGCAGGGGCGTCCCTCTCTACCTTCAAGAATCTTTTGAAGACCCAACTCTTCAGAGAGCACCTCCCCTCCTAACTGGCACCTGACTAGCGCTTAACTTGCACTTCAGCAGCTACATTCCTGCACTTCTTTTTCCTTTTTTCTAGGTCGTTGTTTTTCTAATTCTCATGTAAGGTAGTATTTATTGTTACACCATGCTTTTTATTGCTCTTAGCTTGACTGTTCTCTCCCTTGTACGTCGCTTTGGACAAAAGCGTCTGCTAAATGACTAAATGTAAATGTAAATGTAACAGTAGCTTGTCTGATCAAACATTTGCCATTAACACCAACCAGGGGTGCTTTTCTATAAAATGTCCAGCCACTGTAGCCATCTCCATAGTTACAACCACTGTTCAAGGATTTGGTGTTTTTCAGAAGCGTAATCCCAACGATAAATCGCAAACATGGTTGCAAAGTTGGGTGGTTGGAACGACTGCTTGAGACCAGTCATTAGAAACATCGTCTCTAGATATTTGCTTTCTAGATATAACGTTTTAATTGACTCCCTACCTACTTCAGCATCCACCAACTGAGAATTTCACTTCAAATGCATCATCATGTAACATAAACATATACAAAATAATACTCAATCATCAGTTCTCAATCAAAAGGTACCCGTAGCCTATTTTACTGTAGCCTACCAGCATCAGTCCATCAGCACAAAGCAGACATCACAATTTAATTGAATGCATTTCATAAATACATGTTCTCCTCATGCTTAATGTTGTTGGCTAATTTCATGGCAGTTTGCAATAAAAAAAGAAATGTTTCAGCCTACAAGGCGAATTTGTTATTATACAGTTACTTGCCTAAACGATAGAAGACATTCTTCCAAAATACCTCTTTTCAATGATTTTGTTGCCGTTTCGTGATTTCCGCTAAGAAAATGTTTTTCTTCAGGCTAATAGAACTTTAATGTTACAGGTGTTGCGTAGCAACTCATTACTTGCTGACTTCAAGTTACAATGACTTTCCGCTACGTTAAATGACCAGACTTCTTGCGGAATGATATGAAAGATGTGAATTAGAAGCACAAAACCCGTTGCCAATGACAGCGGTCATTGACTTTTCGCAGTGGTGAAAATCAAGAAATTACAGACCTGCTAACGTTGGGGTGCCCTATTCAAATCAACAGAACTTTTTGGAACATTCTGAAGAGCCGTATAATAAGTAAGAAATAAAGGCCTGCCCCTAATACAAGCCGGCCCCAAATACAGGCCGGTGCGCTGGGCAGCCTAAGTAAATAAAAGCCCCGGCCACTATTTGAGGATTTACGGTATACTTAATGCAAGAAGCTACAGGCAGCCAGTGGAGCTCAATAAGTAGTGGGGTGACGTGTGCCCTCTTCGGTTGGTTAAACACCAGACGGGCCGCCGCATTCTGGATCATCTGTAGTGGTTTCACCACGCATGCCAGCAGACCCGTTAGGAGGGCGTTACATTAGTCAAAGCGGGAAATCACCAAGGTTTGTACCAGCAGCTGGGTGGCATACTGGGTTAAGTAATATCATCTGTCTAATTTGTTCATTTGCTTGAGGCCTACACTATAGTCATAGTTTTGGTATTTAATCATTTGGTATTTATTATTATTATTATTAATTGATACCTAGTACTGTTTCTTGATTTTTTTTTTGTCATTAGGCTTGTTTTTATTACTTTTTTTAAATCTAAATGTCTAATGTCTACTTGTAATGTTTAGTAGGTTGCATTGGACAAAAGCGTCTGCTAAATACTATTCCTATAACCATTCAACCATGTCGAATTGAGATGCCCAGCGTACATATCCAAATGGACACCCAAGAGTAACATTCTGGAACTTGCCTCTCTCCTGACAGAGTCTTCATCTCCATCTGTTGCTGGAAGTGTGTGGTCTGTGGGTCTCTGAATGACAGGAATGTGGGACGGAGAACAAGGATCTGTTGTCGTTGCAGACGATCCTGTCATTGGAAGAGTCCACTCTTCAACCACCTCCACCTCATCATCTGAGACGGCCTCCTCCCGAGCACACTTTACCACAGGGGACTCCTCTGAGTTCTGCTCTGTTCTTAGAACCACACCTGAGAAGAAAAGGGTTTCATTCAGTGTGCCTCTGTTCCAAACGGTTAGGAGTCATTTGGGGAGGTCAGAGGTCAAATGATGTAGAGCACCATTGTGTATCAGTTTGCTTCTAAAGGTCAAATGATGTAGAGCACCATTGTGTATCAGTTTGCTTCTAAAGGTCAAATGATGTAGAGCACCATTGTGTATCAGTTTGCGTCTAAGCCGTTGAAATGCAGCTGACAAAAACATATCAGCTTTCCCAGAAGCAAGTTATGAAACACATGGCACTCCCCTCTCACCTGCATATGTGCAAACGAAGGTCCCGACATCAAGGTCGTCACGACAACGAACTCCCCAGCCCTGGTCACATCTGCGAAACACCTGCAGACGAACGCGTACACCATGCTGGACCACACGGTTCAGACAGTGATACGGATCACACCCACACCACGGACTGCACTCATAGAGCCTATACAGACACACGGATCATCATATCATTATTATTATTGGGGGGGGGGGGGGGGAGAGAGTTTACTCTATCTAGATAAGTCCCAAACAGTTGACTCTACGGCAGCATCGGCCTTGGATGTGACGTGTTGAGCCATTTTCAACCAATAAAACCCTTTAACAGCATACGGAACGTGTTGCGGCTGTCACCAGCCAATTGGGCACTGTTGTGTACCCTGCCACCCTTATTATACTTAAAACTCCCCCTGCACCAGGCCAGCCAACATAACTAAACATAACTCATCACAACATAACACAAACAAAATCCCCCAAATCAATAAAACTGGGCTACATACAGTGTATGTTGTATCATGAAGGAGGGCCTTTACGGATCCCGGGTACAGCATATGGCGCGTGTTGCGGCTGTCTCCAGCCATTTAGGCACTGTTGTGTATCCTGCCATCCTAACTCAAATCTGCATGCGCCATGCCAGCCAACATAACTAAACATAACAAAACTAAATGCTAAATAATATTCCCATACACCTACCCAGGCAGCCTCTCTCTCTCCTTTTATATCACATTGCTAATGCCTATATTAATAATGATAAAATGGCCATATTGCCTACTGTTAATTGACTACCTAAAAGTACCTCCTTATCTGTTTCCCAACTTGATATCTTCTAACAAAAATGTTCTCTCTCCCTTATAGCATGATCCAATTGCTGATGGATGTGGAAACATTGCTCCTCACCACCACTACTCCTCATCTACATATGGACAGCCAAACTCTACCCACTCACTCTGTCTTCTTTTTTTCACTGACATGTTTTTTCTGTTCCTACTCTCCTTACCCCTGGAACAGTAACCCTATGAGCACAGTGTATACCCACTAGGCTGTTTTTGTATGCATCATGTATATACCATATGATGTTTGTATATATATTATGTACATCTACCAAATGCATGCTGTGTACAACACTTGTTGTTTCCCTTCCCCTCCTGCCACACAACCCTCCCCCCATCCTCCCTTCTTATCTCCACCCAGCCGACCTCAAGCAGATGGGTTCCCCCTTATGTGCCGTGGTTCTGATTAAGGTTCCTCCCTGACTAACAGGGAGTTTTTCCTTGCCTCCGTTGCCATTGTGCTTGCACTAAGGGGGTCCAGGCTCTGCGCTCTGTAAAGCACCTTGAGACTATATAAATAAAATTGAATTGAATTAACATCACCCACAAGTGGTTGTAATCACTTCGACCCAAGACTGCCTTTTATTGGCGAGCTGATTTTGAGAAATTAAAGACTGCTACAAATGTGCAGCTTTATATTAAAGTAAAGTTCATATTACAAACGCTAGCAACTACAAACTGTTAAGATGTTTCCCAAAGCTAGAGATAGCTAGGATAGTTCATAGCCAGGTTAAATGACAACTCTTGCAAAGGTTCGTGTTCCATAGCGTCTCGTTGTGAAAAATGACTGCTACAGCTGGTTGGTTGCTTAAAAAGCCATCAGCAGAAAACCAGTCCCATGTTCTCATATTCCTTATTCTGTGTTCATTGTAGATCTACTTCAAAATGTTTGTGTTTACAGGAGACCTTGAACCAATAACGACCACTGATTTCTGAGTCTGTAATATCCCCCACATAACTCAACACTCAGTAGACTACAAGTGTAAGCAGACCTTTCAGAGTTTCTAAGGATGGTGCTTTTTCAGTTCAGAAAAATATCAAGACAACATTAGTCAGCCAACCGGGTTTAAACATATAATAAAACTCAAAGTGTATATATATCTATATACAAATTGGATACATGGTTAGTACATATTTTATGAGCTGTACTAACCGTTTCTGCAGGGGTTCCTGCTCGCTGTCAAACAAGCAGGTCTACAGAGTAAGCCTATAATGATGTGTATGTTACTCACCCTGTGGGCGCAGGTTGTTGCAGCCTATAATGATGTGTATGTTACTCACCCTGTGGGCGCAGGTTGTTGCAGCCTCTGGTGAGTGTAGAACTGCACTGGACCCCCTGCAGCCTTCCGAGCGAGCTGCAGACATGCGCAGGAGCGACTGTCTGAGCAACCATCAGTGCAATCGCAACAGGCAGAGAAGAGTTCTCCAGCACTAAGGAAGCAACCATGTGGCCAGCGCTCTCTCCGGTACCGGAACTCTGTAGGCTGAGCTGAATCCACCTCATTGCACAGCTGCACTGCAACAGACTCAATCCCCCGACTCATGTCCCTCCTGCTGAGAGTGGTCATCATGGGGGGGAGTTCTGGCTGCACCAGTGGATGAAAGCTGAAGTTCCATGGCTGAAGCACCCCAAATGCCTCAGTCTGCCGTAGATAATGCATCACCTCCTCAAAAGTGTGCAGTTCACGCCCACACGGTGTCTTGTAAAACACATCCTCATTCTCCTCCTCAGTGATTTGTGTGGTAATGGCAACATCATCTGCGGTAGAAAACTGGGTCTTGCTAGAGCATTGGCGTCGGAACTGACACAACAGGGGTGCTCTGAGCGGGTTCTGGCCCAGGAAGTGGTCAGGGTGGGGGGGTAAGACAGCCAGGCAGGCAGGGCTGCAGTCGTGGGGCTCAAACATGGATTGTGAGGAACAAAAATGACCCAGGGCATTCTCTATGTTGTATGGTGAAGGTGAGAGGAGCACCAGGTCAAACATGTCTTGATGGGGTGACAGTGGGGTAAGAGGGTCTCTGTGGTCCAGGACAACAGGCTCCAACTCTCGGCTGTCATCATAACTGGGAAGAAATAAAACCAGCAACACACTTAGAAAGAAGAATGTTTTCAATATTTTAAATAAGGGGTTAAACGACTCCTGAAACCAAACCTTAAAGCAGTGTTCAGTGTTCAGGTCAAAGGTCACAGACATCAGGTTTCGAGGGAACCTCTGTTGAAACAGCCTCAAATGACATGTTGCAGACTCTACTTCAACCACCTCAGAGGAAGGGCAGTGTAGTGTTCAAAAGAGTGGAAATAAGCTCTAGTTACAATGCAAAAGCGTAAAGCTCAATCTAAGCCACTTTGTTTTCTCATTTACAGAACCAGGACTGTGCACGAACACAAATCTGTATGAGGGCACACACAGAGCTGACCGCTAGAGGATCATGAAAATGCTGAATTTGACAAAAAAAAAAATTGGATTAGAATTGCAGTGCGCTCCTTTAACATTTAAAGTTTCACAGCCTTTTTCCATTTAAGGCTTTACCTCAGACTTAAGCACAGGTGGTCTTTCTGTCTGCATTACAAGTTACAATATTGGGGACATTTGTAAACAAAGAACGTCAACACTAGAAACTTGTTGACAGTGCTCAGCAACAGTTGCACAAGTACACAGATCAAATCAATTAAAACAACTCTTAGGATAGGTTAGGTCACATGGTAGGGGAAGTGCTCACTGACAGGCAGGGCTTCTTAAGTGATGTTATTACCTGTGGCTAATTGGTAAAGCACAGCTGCTCCGGCATCATCGCGTTGTGAGTCCGCAAAACCCTGGAATATGGGATTATTTCTTTGTGTTTTGGAAACCACTACAAAAACTGAATTGTGAAAAGAACTGACGCTTGAAATGGCCTCACGTTGGGAGATAAGTGATATAAGTCCTCAATATTAAAACATCAACCAGCCCATATACCGCTACACAACGCAGCTTAGGTCCTGTCCTCAATATTAAAACAACCAGCCCATATACCACTACACAACGCAGCTTAGGTCCTGTCCTCAATATTAAAACAACCAGCCCATATACCACTACACAACGCAGCCTAGGTCTGGTCCTCAATATTAAAACATCAATATACCGCTACACAACACAGCTTAGGTCCGGTCCTCAATATTAAAACATCAAATTAAATAGTTGGAAACAGTGTCCTCAAAGTTTTGAGTTTTTATTTTACAAATACTAGCCAAGTCATTTATTTTGCTAGGTAACCTAAGCTGTTTTTATTGTTTCATTGTATTCCATTCCAAAAGTCCCTAGTTCAGGCCCGATTTGGCCCTGTCCCATTCCAGGACTGAGTCCGTTTGGACCACGGCCCTGGTCCAGCCTGAGAGATGGAGACACCTGAGTTCCAATCCAATCTCTCATTTAAACCTCTGTCATGCGCAGAGGTGTATGCCAGGGAGGCTTGTTGGCTGCCATGGTGTACAGGTTTATTTACACTCTGATAGTTCTCATTAATGCTGAGTATAGTTGAGGTGTGTTGCTTACAGTCATAACAGCCTATTCATGTGTTCACAGCAAGCACAAACATATGTTTTAAATCATAGAGCAAGTACGGGTTTAAAAAGGCTACTTAAAAATGTTGTATACCTGTAATTTACCTTATGGGGACAGATATGTACTTGGTCTACAAGGTTCTGGTCAGTTCAAAGATTTTATAGTGTAATAACACATATATTTCATAGTATAATAACACCGTAATGTGAACCATGGACTTGTACAACAATAGTATATTATGCTTTCCTCAGAATTTGAATATGAATTCTTCTAAAGGGGTACATCACACGTAAGGCCATGTAGGCAAGAGAACAGTAACTGCTAATTATAATAAGTAAATGATAGAAAGACATTAGTTTGATTATCTTTAACGTCTTTTTATTTCGAAATATTCATCTTATAAAAAAGTGTACGTCAGGCTCGCTCACTGAAACTGTTGAGTCTCGGAAGAAAATCCATTCTGCCAGTGCCATGCATACTCCAGAACAATATCACAACAGTATATGAACATTATTATTAACATTAACATAATGTTTGTTTTTGCCACGTCAGAAAACATCACAACATACAAAACCCAACCCAACCCAACATAACTGAACTGAACGCAGGTAAAGGCAACTGACACCAACTAAAGGTGCAGTTTGGTGCCCCATTCACTGTGACCAGAGCCCTGCCAACTAAAGATGCGGTATGGTGCCACAGTCACTGTGACTAGAGCGCTGCCAACTAAAGATGCAGTTTGGTGCCCCATTCACTGTGACCAGAGCGCTGCCAACTAAAGATGCAGTTTGGTGCCCCAGTCACTGTGACCAGAGCCCTGCCAACTAAAGATGCGGTATGGTGCCACAGTCACTGTGACCAGAGCCCTGCCAACTAAAGATGCGGTATGGTGCCACAGTCACTGTGACTAGAGCGCTGCCAACTAAAGATGCAGTTTGGTGCCCCATTCACTGTGACCAGAGCGCTGCCAACTAAAGATGCAGTTTGGTGCCCCAGTCACTGTGACCAGAGCCCTGCCTCAAGCGCCTGCTCAGCCTCATAGATCATTCTATGAAAGGCAAATTTAAGCTCTGACTGTTTGGGTCGTGGCAAGCGTTCCAGTGCAGGAATTAGGCTTTTGAAGAACAGTTCATCATCATCAAGAGGAAGGGTTGGGGTTGTCTGCCTCTCAGCTGCAGTCAGTTCATCATCATCATCAAGAGGGGGGGTTGGGGTTGGGGTTGTCTGCCTCTCAGCTGCAGTCCGTTCCCTGTCCTCAGAGGAGGTGTTGCTCCACTCCCTGGATCCTCTGCTCCTCTTCCTCGGTGGCTCAGTGGGGGTGCTGGAGGTACCAGGTGGTCCTGGGGGGGTGCTGAAGGTACCAAAGACCTCACTCGGGGGTCTGGGGGGCACCTGGGCCATCAGTGGGGAATTACTAGCCTCAACTGCCTCTGCCTCATCCGCCGATGTGTGTTCCTCCCCATCCTGGCTCTCCTGTGGGCCTGGAGTGAAAGGGGATGCTGCCTGGCTGCCACAGGATCGGCTTCCTCCTAGGCAGAGCCCTTTAAGATGACCTGAGGTGAGCCTGTGTTCAACAAAGGGAGCCAGGAAACCCATGGCCGCATAATGTTTCCATGGCTTTTGGTCAGTCCGCCCCGCGCCACTCCTGGTCCTCTCCTTTTCTTTCTTTCTTTCCTTCATGTAAGAGTCACGAAGACCCTTCCATTTTTTCACACACTGTTTAGCTATGAGAAAATATGTACACACACACACACACACACACACAGAGGGGGAGAGAGAGGGAAGAAATATTAAATCAATATGCCTCACATCCCTCATCCATCATTCTGTCCTTCTCTTACACATGGACTATGGACTGTCTGACTACCTCAAGCCACAATGCACTTTGTCAAGAATAATGCTTGCTTATGTATTGCCTAATTTATCATTTTTACTGTAGAAATCGCATTAGTATGTATATGACTAAGTACTGTCAAGTGAGCACGTTATTACGATGGCACTACTGGTTAGATGTTAAACTGCATTTCGTTGGACTGGTTTCCCTTACTTTGTGCAATGACAACAATCTAATCTAATGTAACTACAGTTGGTCATTGTGTGCTCATGTGGTCAGACCATAGACCTCTATTGTTATGCAGTCAGGGTAGGGTTTAACAATGAGCACTGGCCATCCGCCAAATGAAGGAATAAATCTGAACACAAACCTACACACTGCAACTTTTCTCATTTCAAATCTTCATTTCAAACATTTCAAACACACTTAATGCAAAAGCCATTCCATGACATCAACGACGACCAACATAGCCTGCTATGTTAAAGCAGAGACTCCTTTTGGTTAATGCATGCATAAAAAAAAAATCAAACCCACCATCAGAACCAACAATCTCTGCAACCTTCTTCCACGCATCCGACCTCTTCAAAGTGTCCTTGTAGCCAGACAGCGAGGCATCATACACGATTGGGAACGAAGCCATGGCGGTTATGAGTTTTTCCTCCATTTTTAAATGACCCGGTCTGGGACAGAAACACCATATAATTCATATCAGCATGCTAACGTTATATGTAACTTATTAGCAGCTAGCTAGCTACTATGTGTTCTAATGGATCTTCGGTTAAAGTGTTAGCAGCAAGCTAACAATAATGGTTGATTGCTTCAGTTAAGACCTGCAATATTCTGTTTGCCCTGACATCATTCGTGTAGCATATAAACAAACCTAGTCGATGTAGACATGTAAAAAGTGGTGTAGACACCTTTATTCACATAAAATATTTCCCAGTAACAGACTCCCGAGACTCCGCCATCTTGTTTTCGATTTTTTTATATTACTCCCGCCCCTGTGAACAACGTAGGCTTCCAAATAATACACACGCCGAATTGATTGGCTTTCAGGTGGTTCTCATTTGCATAAAGTTAAAGATTTGCCAACTTTGATTCACCTGCCAAGGCCAACTCGCTCTCATTTTGCCAAATAAGGGGGCGAATTTCGCCTCCCATTCAACCCCAATGAGAGTGAAGTGAATTTCGCCTCCCATTCAACCCCAATGAGAGTGAAGCGAATTTCGCCTCCCATTCAACCCCAATGAGAGTGAAGCGAATTTCGCCTGTAATGGAAACCGGCCGTTAGGAGGCGATAATGACAGCTACTATACACCAATGCTATCGGTTTCTGTGTGCTCCCAATCTCCATTTGAGATCCTGGGGGGTTTGGAGCTCATGATTGGCTTTGCATCCTTCCAGCAATGTCCTTGTTGTCACCCTC
The DNA here is from genome assembly GCF_900700415.2 of Clupea harengus. Taxonomy (NCBI): domain Eukaryota; kingdom Metazoa; phylum Chordata; class Actinopteri; order Clupeiformes; family Clupeidae; genus Clupea; species Clupea harengus. Next base: position 365,962 of record NC_045172.1, on the reverse strand, counting down.
TTGCATGGTTGGCCCACCTCTGTTTCAGCGTGTTGGGGCAGATATTGGTTCCACAGATCTCTTGTTGTTTTCTTCATGTTCACTCTGTACAGCTGCCGAGTGCGCATCAGAGGGTTTCCATGTAGTTGGGAGTGGAGGGAGAAAAGACCTTGGTCCCCATCCAAATGAGTTCTGTTCTACTTGGTCTGAAATGTTCTCTGCTACTTCAGAATAGTTTGAAACTGTCTCTGAGATTCATCCCAGTTGAAAAACATGTGTTTGCAAGCAAGATGTTTAGGCTGAGCAGCTGGGAAAACACAAAACTTCCCTGTGCTGGAAGTGCACCACTGATAAAGTTTGCATTCCTAGCTCATTTAGGGAACCTAAAATCAGAGATGGCTGCCTTTGGAAGGCAGCATGTAATCGTCTCTTCTCCATCTACATGTCTGACAGTGGAGTCACAAAGAATTCGGTTCGTGGATTGAACAGGTGGTAGGAGCCGCTTCTTATTTGTCCCTACCTTTCAGGTGCTGTGCTACATTTGAGTTCACCAGTGTTGAGGTAATAAATAACCTCTTAGCATCTGGGGTGTTTGGGTCTGTGTCTCCAATAAGTACTGCCATTAGGCTTGGGTAGGTCGATGCATTCAGCTGCTCCATCAGCAGTGATATCAGCTCGTCAGAACACATTCTCTGCATTCAGCTGCTCCATCAGCAGTGATATCAGCTTGTCAGAACACATTCATCTGCATTCCCTGAGAGATATGTTGCTGTAGCTCATCCCTCTTTGAAAAAATGGCATTGATCTTTGATTCCAAAATAGTTTTCCTCTGTAGTAGCTCAGAGCTCTGCCGCAGTGGCTGGATCTTTGGGTGAAGGAATACATTTAGTTTGATTGTTTAAGGGCATGCAACCACAGAGCTGCGCGCAAAACAGAATCCACAGGCAACGCGAAAGCAACTTGAGACAAAATCATGTCAAAACGGAAAGCTAACACAGGTGGTGCCCCGGCCAGTAAACGCAGACCTTCTTCACTGGTGCAGAGGTGGAGGTACTGTTGCAGAATGTAGATGTGACCATTCTATTCCACAATGGATATATCCACACGATTGAGTTTAGTACCTCTTCATTTATGCACTGACATTTGCAGTGTTCGTGTAGTGCTTTTATTTATTTTAGGACATCACGATGCCTTGTAGAATCATGACTATAAATGTGAAACGTAATTGTTAATGAAACAAATATTCTCGTATTTATTATTATTATTTAAATCTGAGGATGTCTGCAGAATTGATGTGAACGCAATCACCAACGATTTCTCACAAATTCAGCCCTTAAGAACATGGGCGCACTCCAAACTGGCCGATTTACAACTGCTATTTAGCGTTCTTAAATTCTGTTCTAAGTTAAGAACGAATCCCAGATGACAAAACTTTCATGAATGCCAGAATTGTCCCAGGAACTTCATAAGTGGAGTTAAGACATCTTTTCTTAACTGGGTTCGAGAATGAGGTCCAATATCAATACCTGCCAGTTTCACTAACTCTGGTAACTCAAATTTAAATAGAAGAATCCAGGAAGAATGGAAATGACAGGAAAGGAAATCTCATGCTGGAGCAGTGCAAAAAGCCTCCTACTCGCTTGAGAGCAGGAGGTGGAAGCAGTAGGCATACAGTAAATGGCTCATACCAGAACATACAGCAAACTAAGAAAACATACTTATTACTGGCCATGCACAGAATTACTACAAAGTATGAGCTGCTGACTCATTTCTTTTGAGTTGTCTGCGTGTTTGTGTGGTTGGTAGCATGGAGAACGCAGACCTCTGCTAACGCCTCTCTCTCGCAGTGTTAAAGAAAGTGAAGAAAACATCCTGGATCCGCCCTATGATGGCCCATGCTCCACCCCATCCACCAAGTTTCATGAAAATCTGCCTGTTAGTTTTTGTGTAAAAACCAAACCGAAACATAATCTCCTTGGGCGGAGGTAAACATAAAACCAAAAACTAATTTTTGGGGAATTTACCACCCTGTCTACACTGTGCCAAACGTGTTGCCAACCTTTAACAAGTGAGGAGTGAGGAGTCATAGTCATTTACATAATAATTCTTCCAAATATTGTAAAAAATAATACCTTATATTCTGTTCAGGAAGTATATCCTCCAACTGCCTTGATTCCTTGAACGTCAGTTGTGAACAGCCCAAATCAGACTTTGTTAATAATTCTGTCAACCAAAAAGCAACATTGTGTTTAACTAGTTTCTGCTTCATGTCAACAAACCAATGAATATCAATTGCTTATTGAGACAGAGCAGATGTCATTCAAGATATGTAGAAATATTTGGAGGGCACACCTTCGCCGATGACAACTTCCTCAATTGCATAATGTTTCATGTTCAATTTATCCTTCATTTCGAGGTCTTGAAGTACATTCATGCCCTGGACATATTCTACAAGAAACACATTAAGCACAACACATGAACATGAAGTATGGACGGTAGAAACAAGGCAAACATCAATTTCAAAAGTGGATCAGTGCATATTCAATACTTTCTGGGGGTGAGTGCCCAAAGAGGGGAGAGCAAGGCAAGTTGTCACACGGCTAAGTTGTCAAACTGTTAATTCCTCCAAAACTAAGGGCACTATCAGAAAACTGAAATCACTACTTTATGTGACACACCACTCTGAGTTTACCTTTAAATCAAGGTTACCCTAAACTGAGGAGACCCAGAAATATGGCACACAACATTTTATTAAAAAAAAACTTAATCCAAAAATAATTAGCAGAAATGCAAGTTAGGGCAAGTTGTCACGGTGACCAGGGAGCAAGTTGTCACATGTGTTGACTAATCAAAATCCTGGCAGGTTTTCTCCCCTGAACTGGAGATGCAAGTGGTAGAGTAGGTGACTAGGTCAGCGGCCATTTAGTTTGGTTTCAAATATTAAATATGTAATTAGCTCCACTCTGGTTGGCTAATATATTTAAACAAGAACTCAGTCATCCACTCCCTCGCTGCCAACCCTTGTGGAAGTGTGGCTCAAGGGTAAGCAATGACTTCTGCGTTATGTGTATGAAGAGGAAAAAGAAGGAACGCACACTGAACCAGTACTACAACCAAGAAAACAGATGACCTTTTTCAGATCACTAATTTGAAACTCACTTTTAAACCCTGTTTTGGTGACTGGGCCATATTCTTCCATTCACGGTAAAGTCCTTTTTAGCGTGCCTCCAGTTACACACATTTCGGTTGCTTGCCCACGTACTTCGCACCAAATTACACATTTATTTTTACTTTTTTAATTTATGAGGACCTGTTTGAGGTGTTGAGATTAATGCTTTTCATTCAGCAGAAGGCAGACTACATCAGAATGCACGTATCAAAATTCCAGCTTAAGATCATGTTGCATAACGTATTATTGAACACTCAAAAATCCCACCAATGACTGCAAATTACTTCAAATACATCCACCATATCTGAACTATATTATGTTTGGTTTTGTAATAAATTCATTTTTGAGCACTCGTGTCATGTGACATGCAACAAGTTCCCTCTCTTTTGTGCATTCAGTGATTCAGCTAGCTATCTTTCTGTTATACAATCAGCAGTTATGGACATTATGCGTTTTCTAAAATTCCCAATCGCAAGTAAAGCTTCAACACAGTTTAAGAGGAGCCGCCGGAGCCTACCAGCCAGCAGAGCAAGGGTAAAGGGAATGAATCGTTGAGACTCAACTTTCATATTTCCCAGACAGCACTCTTTACAGGCCTTCCTTGGATTACCAAACAGGCTGGTGTTGTGTTTTCTGACATTCAAACAATGTGCTGTTCACATGAAATGTACTTTCTGTCTCTAAAATATCATAAACGTTTTCTCCTTAATCAATGTGTGTTTATGGGAATGTAGGCCTACATGTACCGTGTCAGTGTGTATAAAGGTGTTCACATCGACAAGCAGTATGGTACAATGGATGGGTAATGTTCATGCGAGTCAGCCAGACAACGGGCCTTGCACATCATGGCTTACGATTTCTGTGCCAGACTGCGTGAAAAATTTAGCTGCAAGAATTGTAAAACTTTTCTCAGGAGAGGATTTTTTTTTTTCGAGTAAGTCAACAACTTTGTCTTTTCTCTGGATGGCGGGTTCTTTGCTTTCCCTGATCTGTTCCCTTCAGTTGTATGTTTTGTTTTGTTCTTAAATTCTTTTCCCCTTAATCTTTCTATGCATTTTCGTATTTTTTCAGATTCTCTTTTGGCCGCTTCCATTTCTCTTTTCATTTGGTGCATTTTACCGCACAATTTAGCTTCCTCTCATTTCATGTTGCAGCTTGGTCCTCTCTGTGGTGTTGAGGATGCTCTGGGTTGATGTGCATCTCAACTGACCATTTTCAATCTATCAATGTTTGGAGGTTAGGCTGAAGCTCTGCTGGGACTCAGTTCCTGAACCATCTGATAAAGGTCACTTGGGGTCCTCTGGATGATGGAATATCCTGTTTACTGTTATTACCTCTTCACTTCAGACTAAAAGTCCCATGTTTACGGTTGTGCCGTTTTTCAATTTCAACTTTAAAACTATTAGTATTTTAAATTTGGTTTATTTGAAAGGTTTCAAACATAAAATCATACCACAGAACTTTATTTTGAATGTATTATAACATCACTTTTAATACTTTTGCACGGAGGGTTGTGCCACCATAGATTTTTGTGTTTTGAGTAGCCAAAACATTAAAGAATAGGCTTTACATTATTATAGTTCACTGAAAATGTATTCAAATTTAACAGGTTTAATAGCATAAACTGGTACATGTCATAAATTTATTTAAATTATTTAAAAAGAAAATAATAAAATCAGACACAAGTATGCATGTCATGTCATGTACCTCTTCTATCTAGTGTGACAGTGTCCTATGGAGTGACACATAAAAGAACTAAACATTTGTTTTTAGCTCAAATATCTATAAATACATCGTTGGGTACTGCATTATGGGAGATATTATCACTCATCTTAAATTGGTGTACTGGTATATAACAGTTTTAAAAGGATGACAGAAAGGTTTGACTTGTATTTATTGAAAAAGTTCAAGTCATGAGGAAACATAGCGTTATTCACAATCAATTTTATATTAAATAAATACCATTATATTAACTGTGTGAATTATGTGAAGTGTCTTACCAATGAAGATGAATCCCTCTCAACACTATTTGTATACATACTTTTGTATTTGTTTTGGCACACCATAGGACACATTTACGGTGCAGTTAAATAAAGTTACGTTAAATAAAGAAACACACGGAAAGCGGTGACAAAGTTAGTGACCCCTTATATTTTCCCAAAGGTCAGACTTCACACAACATTGAATAGCCTGAATTATTTCTTCACAAAAAAAAAACATTTTCTACTGCATATTTGTCAATTACCCACATACAAAAAAACACATGTACAATAGATATATCTCGAAAGCTATGCCTTGTGCTTACCTTTGTCTGATGCAGTGTTCCCCTTGATTAACTCTCTAAGGTGTACCAGGTATTGCAGTAACATCTCAAACACATTGTCCACGTCCACATTTCTCCAAAAGGCTTTCGCTTTCTCTGCAATGCAAATGTTGAAATAAAAGGCGATGGCTTGTTGGTATAAAGTCTGTACTAAATGTTTCAACATTTAAACATGAACAAATGTATTTGCCTCACCGATTTTAAGTAATGCTATTTCCCCCTCACCCATTGTTTGGGAAAGAAGCTCGACTTTTTGTTGATCACCTTTCGTTTATGTAGTTCGACGTAGTGTTACTGGTCTTGCAGAGCATCAACTGTCAGTAAAAACTACACTTCAGTTATCTTACCAAATGTCAGGTGTTAAACTGTTATTGATGGCTAACATTAGCTAACAAATGCCACTTATATGGGGATTATTATTGTAGCAGAATTATTTGCACATGTGTTGAGAGTTGTGCAACTGGGTACAGGAATCTGCAAATGTGCATTCACAATCTGCGTGTGTGTAATCTGATTTGTAGATGTGTAAATACATCTCCAAATGTGTAATGAGACTACTTTACAAATAATTCGGCTACAATAACCATACACTCACCCATTTAAAAACTGTAATTCATATGGTGCAAAGCTCTGAGCTAGTTTATCCACCAGCTAGCAACCAATAACTAATTTAGCCAAAGCTATTCGTTGTTCTCAAAATGTATGTTAATTACTGTTTAATGCTGTAATTCGTTCCCAGCGAACTAGTTTCACGTTACGTCCACGTTAGCATTTGCACACCAAGGACAATCTATCTATCTACCTAGTTAACGTCAGCTAACGTAACATTCCAATAACAACTGCAAGCATCACTAAGTTAACTTGTCTTGACTGTATATCTTAAGAGACTGTATACGTAGTTAATTTTTAAAAACCGTAGACAGGATGTGGACTGGTTCAGCATTTAGAGACGGACTGTCTGCTACCTTAGATAACTCTCTAATAGTTGTTCCCGATGGCGGCAAACATTTAGCCTTAGTTGACGTTATGAATAGAATTTCATATCCTCTCTGACATCCTATCCCCAACTCGCGTTAGTACAAAGTGTGGTGTCCGAGAAAGGCCAAAAAAGCTACAAAACCTCGTGGTGTATGAACCATGTCCATACCTAAACATATAACTCTGGGAGGCTTAATGTGGAAGATAGAGCTATCTATAATCATACATGATAACTAAGATGTACAGAAAATTAAACAACCGAATTCAAATCGTTTCTGACTAATATAAAAGTGAGAGAAAATCAACTTTCTTGTTCTCTAGTCACACGATTCACCAGCCATATGATAAGCTGAATGGAAGGCAGATGCCACCTGTAGCGCCATCTGCTGTTTTGTTGACTTTGCAACTCCTACACACGTTTACATTTGCACCTTGTACAAGCAGTTCCTTAGTTTGATCCCTACCATGGACTGTCTGTTTATTCTATCAGATCTTCTGAGCTTCGAGTATTTAGTTCCCTGTAAAGTTAAGTGCAATCTGTTAGTCTGTTAAGTTTACCTTGTGATTCCGTTTGCCTGTTATCTGTCTCTGGCTGAATCCGAATGAACTCAATCATCATTGCCATTACTGTAGCCAGTCACCATTGATGGACTGTATCTATGGACCGTTTACACACTGGCAAGGTGCAACTATGGACTGTCGAGCATTGCCTCCTTGTGAACCCTAACTTTCAGTCAGCCTGAGACACACTGGTATTGTAAATCCATTTTGATGAGAATCTCTGTATCACTTTGTTATTATTTCTACTCATTTCAGGGGTATAACACATACACAAGTGTGACTGTTTGAATAAAGAGTGCAATGCCAAAATATTTTTATTGGATAAAATACTTTATTTGAGCTATTAGTGATGAAAATAATAACAATCCAATAATAATAATAATCCAACAAAAATAATCCAATAATAATAATAATAATAATAGCATTTTGTCCCCATCACTGTCCATCCCCTTTCTGTTTTTATTCACAAATTCATTTGAAAGATGTGAAAGTTGAATAGATGTAGGAGTAGCCTCCCGTTGCCTCACTGCAGTCATCCAGTGTGGCGTATGGAGACAGATGTCCATCATCAGCATCATACTCTGTGCCATAATGTCAAAGAGTACATGCATTAATTCAACTCACTGATCTCTCTCTCTCTCTCTCTCTCTCTAAAAAAAAGACACAATGTATGCTACATCTGTAGAACTAATTATTTCAATTTTTTTATACTTGCAATGACTTGTATTTTTTTACTTACCCATGTTATTGTAGCTGAGGTAGTCGTTAATTTGCTCATAGGTAAGATCAGACAGCCTTCTCTCTGCCAACCCGTCCATATTGACAGGGCCCAGCCACCCTGTTACATTTTCAAGACATCGGAAAAATGGTCAGAGTGTCACTTAGTTGCAGTCAAAGTGCTGCACCCTGGGTTGGGGAAGAAAATGTTGGGCTTCTTGTAATCATTCTGATTGACTCACTGCGATCAGAGTTGTTGCAGTGAGTTTCTGCTAGGTCGAACAAGGTCATGCCTTGGGCCTCTCCCCGATCCGTGTTTCCAGTTTGCACTTGTGACAGTGTTGGGCTGCTTGAGTCAGTGCCTTTCATAAACACAAGACATTCATTCAAAATACATTTCACGGCACAGCTTGGTTCACATAAATCCTCAGTTAAACAACCAAACATCTTGCCTGTAAACTTAATTAATTAAACAACTAAACTTCTTGCCTGTATAATTACCACTCATATGAAACAAGACTCAGTGACAGACTAGTGTGTTTCCTGTACATGTATGTAAGACTGCTTTCACAAATGGCTGACTAAGAACACCCTTGTCTCTCTTTCTATCCGAACAACTCATTTGCCAAATCAGTTCTTCCTTCAATCTCTGTTCTAAACTCACTTATTTCCACAGGTTCCTCTTGCTCAGCCAGGCTCATCTCCTGCTCCCTCTTCTCCATACGTTCTTCCTCACCATCACAGACAGAGCTCTCTGATGAATGTCAAATATATTTCATTATCGGAGCAGTCATGTACAATTAATGTCCTAGTGTTAATCCCCCAAAATTATAAATACTGGTTTAATCATATAAAGGCAGCTGAGAAGTGTAACTTGATCATTTGATAACTGATAATCATTATCATGTAACTAAAATAAAAATGTATTTTTGGCAAATTTGTGTATTCTCTATTTCACTTACGCTTCCCCATGTTGTCCTGGACCACTGGTGTCCCTTCCAGGATTACGTCCTGCCATGTCTGGCTACAGGCCTTCATGCCTGTCAGGATACAGTCTACAGGTACGCAGCCTACAGACAAAGGTCAAACAAAGATATGATCAATCATAGATTATGGCTTAAAGCATGTGTTGATTATATTGCCACATCACCCTACTGTATTCTACATGATAGTATATTCTATTTTTACTCATTTTCTCAAGTTTACATACGCTTCCCCATTTTTTCCTGGACCACTGGTGTCTTTTCCAGGACTACGTCCTGCCATGTCTGGCTACAGGCCTTCTTGCCTGTCAGGGTGCAGTCTACAGGTACGCAGCCTACAGACAAAGGTCAAACAAAGATATTATCAATCATAGATTAGCCCTCTGAAAAAGTGAAAGGAAAATATGGTCAGCCATAGATATATGCACTCTACTCTACTATTGTACTCCATTTCACTTACGCTTCCCCATGTTGTCCTGGACCACTGCTATCCCTTCCAGGACCGTATCTTGCCATTTCTGGCTACAGGCCTTCTTGCCTCTCAGGGGTAAGCAGGCTGCAGAAAGGGTAAAGGAAAAATATGATCAGTCACCCTTTCAATCACTACTGAATTACAGTACTTCCTTCTACTATGTGTTCTCCATGTTCTTACACAGGGTATTGGTCTTTGTGTTCCCACGACCGCTGCTTGTGTCTACTGGTGCCTCGACTTGAACCTGTAGGACTTCAGCAGTCATGTCCTCCTTAAGCAATTTCTTGGTGTCATCCAGATGTTTTTGTCTCTGGGCTCTTAGCTGGACTCTCTGGGGCTGGAAAGCCTGGAGGGTGGTGTCCATTTTCTCCTGGACTTTGCTCTTTGTCACCTCTCCCTCTCCCCCCCTTGGCTTCCATCCTGAGGCCACAAGTCGAGATCTTCTCTGGTTGGTTTTTGCTCTAAACTTCACCACCTCCACCTCAGGTCTCAGTGTCGCCTTCAGTCCTCTGCCCCTCTCCTGGTCCATCTTCTCTATGGCCTGCATCTTACTGATACGGTAGTTTCTCCGTCTCTGTTTCACTCCTCTTTTACGGATCTTGTCCCTGATGCTGGAAAATACAGCCCTCAGGGCATCCACGAAACAACAACGCGACTCCATCTTCAGCAGTTTAATGAACTCAATATATTCCTCTTACTCTCACTGTTACAAAATGTACTCTTTTGTGCCTCACCAGATGTTAAAACACAAAATCACGAGGTTCAAAATTCAAAATGGTATTTCCAAACAGTGAATCAATGTTAAATGGTAGCAATAGCAGGCAGAAAGCGCTCTCCAATGTTGTATCTTTGTCAGTCAAGTCAAAGTGAGTGAAAGTAGAATGTGCAAAGTAGAGTGTTCAAAGTAGAATTCTCAAAGTAGAGCTCTCAGCCGATGATGTCATGAGTGATGCAGATGAATTCTAGAATTTTGACAGTAATGTCTGATCAAAGAGTTTAAATGGAGCTCATCAGTTATTATAGTTATGGTTATGGTTAAGGTATTTAGCAGATATTTTCATCCAAACTGACTTTCAAAACATTACAGTAATAAGCATTATGAAATTAAATCCATAAAACATTATCATTATTAATATAATTTAAAGTAAACATCAATTGTTGCTATAATAATAATAATATATATATATATATATATATATATCTATATATAATATAATTATATTATATATAATAATTATAATTATAATATAATTGGTCAAATGCTGTTTCAAAAGGTGAGTTTTTAAATGCTTTTCGAATGTACCAAGGCTGTCGCTGGTATGGACAACATTAGGTAGATCAATCCACCACTGAGTTATCACTCAGTCTTGTCTGCAGTCTCTTGAGGCTGAGAGGAGACAAAAACACTCTTCGGAAGAGAGAAGTGATCGAAAGGGAGAGTAGAGCTGAATTATAGCATTTAAATAGGCAGGTGTTGATCCAGTGGCTGTCCTGTAGGCGAGAGTGAGAAATTCAAATTGAAGTCTAGCATCTACAAGGAGCCAAGTAAGGGCAACGTGCAGAGGAGTTCCATGTGTCCTCCGTGGCTTATCAAAGACCAAATGCACTGCTGCATTCTGAATCATTTGCAACAGTTTCACTACACATGCAGGCCGGCCTGTTAAAATTGCATTGCAATAGACTAGTTTAGAAATAACCAGGGCCTGCACAAGAAGTTGTGTAAGATATTATATGCGATAGGGTCTGATCTTCTGAATATTATAGTGTGAACCGACAAGACCTTGAGACAGAAGGTACACACTCAGAGAAATGAAGTTGGTCATCAATCATAACAGTCAAGTTTTATTAAGTTTTAGTTAGATTCAATGAAGATGAACCAAGTTGGATGTTAATATTTTGTGGGATAGCCAGATTGACTGGGAATACCAGGTGCTCAGTATTTGAAAGAGTTAGGTCCCTCATCCAAGTAAAATATCACTGAGGCATGCAGAAGTTCAAGCAGATATGGTGGCGTCATCCAGGGAGAAGGACAAGAACCATTTGGACAGCATAGAGAGGAGGAAGTCATGGTTCACTGTGTCAAAGGCTGCTGACAAGTCGAGTAAAACCAGAACTGATGACTGCGCATTGGCCTTTGCTACTTTAAATGCTTCAGTCACAGGTAATAGGGCGGTTTCAGTAGAATTACCACTCTTAAAACCAGTTTAAATGCTTCAGTCACAGGTAATAGAGTGGTTTCAGTAGAATGACCACTCTTTAAATGCTTCAGTCACAGGTAATAGAGCGGTTTCAGTAGAATGACCACTCTTAAAATCAGAACTGATGACTGAACATTGGCCTTTGCTACTTTAAATGCTTCAGTCACAGGTAATAGAGCGGTTTCAGTAGAATGACCACTCTTAAAATCAGAACTGATGACTGAGCATTGGCCTTTGCTGCTTCAGTCACAGGTAATAGAGCGGTTTCAGTAGAATGACCACTCTTAAAACCAGAAAGGCCGAGGCAGGAAATCAGAAACCTGCTTAAAGACAACCTTTTCAAGAATCTTTGAAATCAGAAACCTGCTTAAAGACAACCTTTTCAAGAATCTTTGACGAAAAGGGAAGAAGGGAGACATGTCTATAATTCAAGTGAAACTTTCTTAACAGATGAAAATAAATCGCATACACTGATTGATATTTTTGTCTGAAATCCAAGATCTACTATGAAAGTATAGGGAATCTGAAAATTCAAAATGTCACGGATATCAGGCTAGACACAGACTGAGCCAGAGACAGATAACAGGCAAAAAGAAAACTGAAGATAAACTGAACAGACTGGAGATGGCACTCAAACGAACAAGAAACAGAATACACAACGCACAGAAGATAGCACTAAGCCGTAATTAGGAACTAAATGCACAACGCACAGAAGATAGCACTAAACCGTAATTAGGAACTAAATGCACAACGCACAGAAGATCTTTAGGGTAAACAGAAAAACAGTCCATGATAGGAATTAAACTTAGGAAAACCAGAATGAACTAAACCATGAGCTTGGCGAAGGAGCTGGAACAAACACGGGAAGCTAGGAGTCCGGAGCTTGACGAAGGAGCAGGAAGATACACTATATGGACAAAAGTATTTGGACGCCTGACCATTACACCAACAGGGACTGTAATGACATTGGGCCTCATTCTTGAACATTTTCTGAAGTTTCTTCTGAAATATTTCTTACGGGCTTCGGAAAAACAACGTAAGAAAAAGACATCCGACAAATTCATGAACGCTAGAAAATGTGTTCCTACGCAGCAGAAGTGTTCTGAGCTGTGCTCCACCGGAAGAGTTTTCTTAAATTGAAAGCGCGTTCTCGTGCTCCTGAATTTGCATACATACACGCCCCGCCAGCTCCTTATAAGGGCACGCAACCGTAATGACGTGTGCAGTCGGAATCGACTGAATCTACACGAAAGCAACTCGTAAACGAGTCACGTCAAAGCGGAAAGCGAGCACCGTCGAGTAAACGCAGATCTAACTTCAACGGTGCAGAGGTGGACCGTTGCAGGATGTAGATGTGTCCATTCTATTCCACTATAGGTATATCAACGTGATTGAGTTTAGTGCTTATTTATTTATTCACTTACATTTGCAGTGTTCGTGTACATTCACATTTACATTTAGTCATTTAGCAGACGCTTTTGTCCAAAGCGACTTACAAGGGAGAGAACAGTCAAGCTACGAGCAATAGAGACTTAGTGTAACAATAAATACTACTTTACATCAGAAATAGAAAAACGAAATAGAAAATAAAAACGAAGTGCAGGAATAGTAACTGCTGTAAGTGCAAGTTAAGCACTAGTCGAAGTGCCAGTTAGGAAGGGAGGTGCTCTCTGAAGAGTTGGGTCTTTAAAAGCTTCTTAAAAGGTAGAGAGGGACGCCCCTGCTCTGGTAGTGCTAGGCAGTTCGTTCCACCAACGTGGAACTACAAATGAAAATAGTCTGAAACGACGCTCACTAGACGAGCGCAGCATTCTGGTGTAGGCTAGTCCTTTTATTTATTTCATGACATCACGGTGCCTCGTAGAATCATGACTATACATGTGAAACGTAATTGTTAATGATACAAATATTCTCGTACAAACAAAACAAAAAAACTAAAAATGTGAGTGCGGGGGGTTTGGGGGCTGATACGTAGCTGGAGATTGAATGTCTGAAGGGGTACGGGAATATAAAAACATAAGGGGGGAATATAAGGGGAATATAAATAGTTTGGGAAACACTGGCCTGGGCGGTTTTACAACGCTGCTGTTTTGCTTGTAACTGTTTTACTTGTAGCTGTTTTGGTGTTAGCTTTGTGCGTCTTACTTCACGTCTTGTCCCCTTTCCAAGCAGCTGCTATCAACAAGCGCTGCTGCTGCTTGTGTGTGTGTGTGTGTGTGTGTGTTATTGTTGCTGTTTCGTGCTTTTCTGCTTATTTGTATCCACCTTTAGTTGGCTGCTTTTGTTTTGACTCTGTTTGTTTTGTTTCTATATATTGCCTGTGCTGGGTGCCCAAGGCTAGGTAGTCCATCCTTCCTCCCCTAGTGGTGGTAGTATCTCCTGTGTGTGTTTTGATCAATTTATGTGTGGATTCACCTTTCACTAGGTTTGTGTGTGTGCATTTTGTGTGAGCACCGCACGTTTGATGTGACCTCCTGGAGGTAATACCCCGCTTCCTAATAACCCTGCCTGACTGGTAAGCCTCAGTCCAGCTTGTGTTTTGTTCATGTATCTGTGTTGTCCCTTGTCTGTCCCCTCCCGCTACCAATTTGTGTGTTTTGTACTTTACATTGGTGTATTTAAATAAAACATATTTATTATTTATGGAATCACGTCTCCAGCTTCCTCAGTTCACAAACCTGTGTGCCCCTGTTTGTTTCCATCTTAACTATTTCCCTGGGCGAAACTCCCAGGGTGGCGTAGTCATTCATGTGCTCTGGTTAGTCCTAGCTCCACTTCCCATATTGTCATGCCACACATGGTCCACCTGCAGGAGAACTGCTAAAACAGGCTGCCACTCGCGGCGGCACTATGGCAACCAATTAAGTTCTTAAACAATGCTGGTCGTACCGTTTTTCTGTCCGGATTCAAAAATTACGTCTAACTGGCCAAGCAATACTATGAAAACTCCTTTTTAGCAGGAGAGCTTTTTTTTTTTTTTAGCAGGAGAGCTGCTAAAACAGGCTGCTAAAACAGGCTGCAACTTGCTGCGCCATGGCAACCAATTCAGTTATTAAATAATGCCATAACAAGAAACGTCAAAATCTATGCAGTCGTTTCTCTTAAATCCAAAGCATGACAGTAAGTCAGACAGTCACAGCAGCTGAAGTTACCAGCGTCTATCATTCAGTGCAACATGCACATTCATATAGAACCACTGACTGCAGTAACAAGCTGGCCTCTGTCATTTTCACGGACTCAGATATCGCAAAGAAAATGTGTCTTGTGGCCGCTCAAAGTCGGCGTGCATCGTCACAAACGTCCTTGCCACTGTGTCAGTAGAGAAATGCATAAGGGAATTGATTTCCCACACTCCCAGGTGACAAGCACAAGCACACACTATTGTTCTCAGTGGCCTCAGATGCCTTAAATCAAGGCAGTGTCAGACTTTTTCCATTGGCATTAAGACACCAGAGCTGGGGTTGCAAACAAATGTGCTTGACTTTTATGAGGATAGCGATGAGGCATCTTATCAAGAGTGAGTTTCAAGTCAAGAACAAATTTCTTCTTAACTTTTTCTTAACTGCGTTCGAAAAATGATGCCCACTATTCCATTGTCTAAAATGTAGAATAAATATAAAATTGTGTAAGCAATAGCATCCTATCTTGCTAGGTAGTAATATTTGTTTGGTGTGTTGTTACTCCTGTGTTTCAGCAATGTGCTATCCATGGTACTGGAAGAGGCTGTTTGCCTACCTGCTTGATTGGCAAGAGAAAAGACAGTCTGAAAGAAATCTTTTTCTTTTTTCAAATTACAGCTAGCTTTGTTTATTTGCCAGTTTGAGATTTTAGCTTGAGAAATGTTTCCACTGATTCCACATAATTTTGTATTGATTTGATATCAGAGTTTTCACTGTGGGTTAGGGTCACTGTGCCTTTAGTTTGATTGTGTCAGTGTGGAGTAATTTGGAAGAGCATACTTTACTTGGTTAGTTGAAAGGCCTGAGTTACTGCTTTTGTCAGTGCTTTTGTTTTGACAGTTGAGTTGACCTATGATAATGTCTCAATAAAGACATTACTTTGCAACATTGGTGTGTTTTTGGGATGAAAAACACAGGGCCTATCAAATGTTTACAGGCAGGATACAAATATTTCTTGGTAAGATATAGGCTATGTATATCAATGCTTAAGTTGCCGCGTCTGTCCCACCTTGCCCCACCAAAACATACTACTTGTCCCACTTTTTGTCTTTTTGGAGGTGGTCACCCTGCACGACAGGTGCATGTTTAAAGCCCCATTATGCAAATGCCAAATTATTTTGAAGCTGCTATTTTAAGGAAAAACTGTTACAAGATGTTCCTTTAAAACACGAACATAGGCTACCAGGAAGTTTTTTCTTTTACTTTCACTTACTCAGAAGCTTCAGAAGGCAGGTCGCCATAACTAGAATGTCGACACTTCATAGTAAGTTATTCAACGTTTTTTTAGGTCAAATGTTTTCTACTTGATTTCTATTAGGCAGGTGGACTATTGATGGCATTCTCTTTCCTCCAAACATGAATCCATAACGGTTAGTTTGGGATGTAAGCCTATTGTAGTACAAGTAGGCCAATACCTTCTTAAGTCTATAAAGCTTTTTTAAATGTATGTGACTGTAAAGGAAATTCTGTGACAACAGTTTGTATGTGTTAATAATTTGAATAAAAGTGGGTATCAGCTGAAATTGTAGCGTGCGCATTTTCAAAAGAGCTTCAGAAGGCAGGTCGTCATAACATAAATTGCGACACTCAGCCACAGCCATTAGTCCACGTTTTTGTAGGTCAAATGTTGTCCTTGTTAACCTGTGCCATGGAGTTGTTTTGGTGCTAAGAATCGGTTTATTGAAATAATTGAAGTCACTCACTAATCTAATCAGTCAATTGGTTGTTAGCGTTGGTTTCTTTAGAAGTCATGGACGTTGCGTTTGTGTTTGTTGTTTAGCAGCTTTAAAAGCGAATTGTTAGAACTAAATGTCGGTTTTCCAGTTA
This sequence comes from Clupea harengus, assembly GCF_900700415.2. NCBI lineage: Eukaryota > Metazoa > Chordata > Actinopteri > Clupeiformes > Clupeidae > Clupea > Clupea harengus. The sequence goes on along the minus strand of NC_045172.1, from coordinate 349,576 downwards.
ACTGGTTACCGTGTTAACTCACTTTTTCGGTGGTATAACCATATTTTGTTGGATATGTGTACAGCCGCAGATAAATCAATCCTATATTCTAATTCAAAATCAAATGTGATGTTCCATTTTGTTTTTCAGTATATTAAGAAATGTCTATGGAAGTAGTGATGGGAAGTTCGGATCATTTTACCGACTCGGTTCTTTGAATCTCGTTCAGTAAAATGAACGAATCTTTTTTCGAGTCATTCGTTCATTTTCGGGGGGTGGTGGTAAGATAAATTCCTGCATTAAAATAATGTATCATGACAGTCTGGATGATTTGAAGTGATCCTTTATTTTCACACTAGCATTCAATTATCACGGCATAACTATTACGCTGAACTCTAAGTAAAGTACTAAAAAGTTAAAATAACGAAACCTGTAATTATTACCTGTGAAGGAATATCATTCACGTCTTACTAAACCTAGCCACGCGAAAGTGAACGAGGTAAACAAATCCTTTCTGTTTCCTCTTCTGAGCGCAGGTCACGTGAAAAATGATCCTAAGATCCGTATCCGAAGACCCAGTCAAAATGAACGAATCATTTCTGTTTTCTCTACCAGTGCTGAGCCTATGCAGGTCACGTGAAAAATGAACGATGAACGATGAACGATGAACGAATCATTGATCTACTCGCTACCAGTGCTGAGCCTATGCAGGTCACGTGAAAAATGAACGATGAACGATGAACGAAAGATTTACCCGAAGACTCGGTTGGCAGATGAACGAAACATTGACCCGAAGACACGGTCGGGAGGTGAACGATTCGTTCATATGCCGGATACAGATCTTTAGATCATTTTTCACGTGACCTGCATTGGTTTAGTAGAGGAAACAGTTACCTTATTCTCTTTCGCGTGACCGCTGTTTTTAGTATAGAAACGTGAATTATATTCGTTCACAAGTCATAATGACTGGTTTTGTTATTTTCACTTTACATTTACACTTACAGTTTAGTGCAGTGTAATTGTTTGCCGTGATAATTAAATGCCAGTGTGATAATAAATGACAATTTAAAACCATACAAACTGTCATGTTGTACTGTATTTAATAGAGGTTTTCTTTAAAAAATATGATCTGCCACACAAAAGCTGTCAGTCATGGCTGTCTCCAAGGGGACCGTGGCCCTTCTCCACCCTCCCCCACAGTTTTGCACTAGGTGACCTGCAAGCATGCCCGTATTAAGACTTCATGGTGCCCCTGGGCAACAGTGACTCTCTGGTGCCCACGTACCCCCACCCCGCAGAACACAAACCATACCTATCCACCGGGGTGTATTGGTCCTTGAGTAGAAATACTTTCTTACTGTACTCAAGTATTATTTCTGAGTATCTGTACTTTAGTTGATTGTTTTTTATATATACTTTTTGCTTAATACGGCTCCACTACATTTTCCATACATTGATGTTAGCTATGTAAGGAATAATGCACTGGGAGCAAGTCAGTTATAAGAAAATAACCGTAGACAGGGGGATGCTACCTTTACCCCCCTGAAGTGCGGTTATCACTGTGCTCACTTGCTTTACCCCGCTTATATCACAGCTAACTTGCCAAAGTAGGCTAATTAATGCATATGCTGTAAATTATGTTTAATGTGAACTTATGTTATTAGAAATCATAACTTAATACAGTGCAGAACTATTGTTTTACAGTATCTTTTGTTGACCTTAATGAAATATCATTACTAATCTCAACAGGTATATTATTCGTCTAAATCATAAGAAAGTTTATACTTTTACTTGTGGTACTTAAGTAGGATATACAGACTCTACACAGAAAAGGAGAACATGAGCACATGTAGGCTACAAAACAAATCAAGCTTTATTTATTGAATCGAACTCGCCCAAAAACAAGTCAGAAGCCTGCCAAGTAGCCTACGTCTTTCAACCAGTATATGGCGACATTAATAACACTTTCTTAACAATGCATAGAATAGTTATCAATCTTCATGGCAATTATAGCACACCAAACAATGAAGTCTGACATTACAAAAAGCAATCCAACGTTAGTTGGATTCAGTTATCATTAAACCAACTCACAGCACTGCAAATAAGCATTGCAGTTCACAAAGCTTTCCAAAACTTAAATAACTAACAAGAAGTGATGACGGCTATCAAAAACATCGGGGAGGTTTATACATTTAGTGACACACACGTAGCCTACACTGTTCAAACTAGTACTAACGAGCTATCATTTCAGAACCATTGGGAGCAGACAGCACACACACACTTTGCCTTCTGAAAAACACAGATCTACACTGTTCAAACCTTTGCAAACGAAAATGTTTCAAAGGGTCCGCATTTCTACACTCTTTATCTTTTTTCAACTATCGTTTTGCATTACTGCTAAATTGCTGCCGCTTCATCTTGATCGTTCTGTTGGCGGCTCTTTCGCTGAGTTTGTGCATTGTGTTTAGAAGGTGAAATTGTGCTGACGTGGGGTCAGAATTAAAAAATTAAATTATATATATTTTTTTAATAAAAAATACATCGGTTGCTTGGTGCCCCTGGAGTCTTGGTGCCCCTGGGCAGTTGCCCAGTTGCCCATATGGTTAATCCGGCCATGCCTGCAAGCCATCTAGAAGTTAGTGTGTCGCTTTGAATGAAATGCCAAATAAAATGTGATGTAAAATGTTTTTATTATAACCCAAAATCCCAATATTGCACCATGTTACATGTATTAATAATTGACTCTTTGCATATAATAAATAATAACACAAAGATGATCCAAAGATCCGTATCCGAAGACCCAGTCAAAATGAACGAATCATTTCTGTTTTCTCTAGCTACCAGTGCTGAGCCTATGCAGGTCACGTGAAAAAATGATCTAAAGATCTGTATCCGGCAGATGAACGAATCGTTCACCTCCCGACCGTGTCTTCGGGTCAATGTTTCGTTCATCTGCCAACCGAGTCTTCGGGTAAATCTTTCGTTCATCGTTCATCGTTCATTTTTCACGTGACCTGCATAGGCTCAGCACTGGTAGCGAGTAGATCAATGATTCGTTCATCGTTCATCGTTCATTTTTCACGTGACCTGCATAGGCTCAGCACTGGTACCACTTGGTTGGCAGAAGGATAATTTCCCACGTGACCTGCATTCAACGAATCATTTCTGTTTCCTTGGCTGAGCCCATGCAAGTCCCAATGCGTGGCCACGAGAAAATGAACGAATCTTTTTTTGAAAGGACTCGTTACTCTCGAGTCCTTGTAAGGATTCGTTCAAAATGAACGAATCGTTCACGAACGACACATCACTATATGGAAGTGATAACGAAAGCGCTCAACTTTAGTTGATGGAGTTCATGGTGACCCAAGATTTACAGCCAGAGTGGTGTTTTGCCCGTTTTGTGGCAACCATATGAGCCGATTAACGCGATTTTGTTTTTCGTGTGGTCTTTAGAGTTTTTAAATGGAGCAGACCAGACTGAAGGACCAGATATCCCGCAGCAGTGCATACAATATTTTAATGAGGGACACTCGTACGCTGTAATCGTGGACATGATGTCATGTTTACATGGTGTACACATCAGCTTGTCTCTGAAAAGACTTTATTTTTTTGAGCATTGGCACCCTCGAGGATTGAGCTCCCAGAGCAAATTCATTAGCCTACATCAGGGGTACTCAATAGGCGGACCCCGGTCCGGATCCGGACCCAGACGCAATCAAATGTGGACCGAAGCCAAAATCAAAATTTTAATTTAAATCATGATCCAAGCGAGTTTTCATTGTTGCGTGATTTCGTGCTATATATTTTTTTCCTATTCGATGTGGTTTCTATCTTCCGTGTCCAATCCAGAGGTCCAATCAGGAGCTGTAATAATAACATCACTATGACAACTCACTCACTCAATGTTGGCCGCGAGCTCTGTGGGTCACGCAGGTTGTGTGTGTCAATGGCAACAACGCGGGCAGATCGATTTGTGAACGGTATCGCTATCTGTTTATCAGCAAACAAAAATTATGGCGTGCTCTAAACCCGACAAAAAACGAAAAGGTGTTTCCAAAAATCGCGAATTTAAGAGAGTGGACTGACAAGAAGCCTTTACATTTGTGCTGCCTGTGGGGAGCACAACACCGATATGTTTAATCTGCAACGAGACGGTTGCCCTTGTCAAAAGTGGTAACGTGAAACGTCACTATGAATCAAAGCATGCACACTTCGAACAAAATTACCCCCAGATCTCTGAGGTAAGGGCCAGAAAAATAAACCAACTGCAATCATCATACCAAGCAACATGCAGTTTAATAGTTAGATCAGCCACACAACAAGAGCGTGCATACCTCAACATACTGTTTGTGAGTCTGCCTTATCAACCATGAATATGGTGCAAAACAAGTACAGGAGCACACTCACTAATGAACACTTACATCAGTGCCTCCGCCTGGCCTTCACATCTTTAATGCCCAAGTTTAACGCACAAAAAGGTGTCACCTTTCACACAAATAAGGCCAGACCACATCACCTTTTGTGCATAGTTTGAACTTTTTTGTTGGAGTTATGTTTTTGGATTTTGACCGTCACTGTCCCGGACCCTGACCTGAATGGAATTTTGGCGAGTGGACCTTTTGGGTTTCTAATTGAGTACCCCTGGCCTACATGATCCCTTTTCACTCGCAGATTGTACTTTTCTTTGAGCACCTGCCACATCATGCGGTAACCAAACAGCTGTCTAGGTCCACGAAGTTCCAGTCGTATTGCCCTAATTATGACGTTTGTAGAGGAGAAATCCTTTCTGCGATATAACCGTGCATCATTCAGTTTGCTTTTTCACCATGAACTCCACCCATCTGTCGCTACACGATGGTAGTCCTTTGGGGGATCGTAGTCCCTCACATTGCGCATGCGTCATTTTGCGACACTGTCAACTGCTGTCGACAGCGAAGCCGCGCGCGCATGCGTCACAACGACAGATCCATTTTCAATCATGGAGAAAAGCGACGAAAGCCAGTTTTTTGAAAACATGACCATTTATTTAAAAACAAAGAAGATGTCACAGTGGACAAAACAGATGAGGTGGAGGATCAAAAAGTATCTCCCTAGTTTCGTTTCATATGTTGACGTAGAGCCTTATGCTGTTAGCCGTTTACAACATAATTAAATATAACATTAAATATACCCACATTATGCGTTAAGACAAGCCCCATATGTTGACGTTTAAACCGTTTACAACATTATTAAATATTACGTTAAATAAACCTACATTATGTGTTAAGACAAGCCAGATATGTTGATGTTGATGTTGAGCCTTATGCCGTAAACCGTTTGTGTCTGAGCATGCGCAATGTGAGGGACTTACGATCCCCCAAAGGACTACCATCGTGTAGCGACACCATCAACTCAAATTGAGCACTTCCGTTATCACTTCCATGTCAATCACGGAGTTGGTACATTCCCTTTCCGGTTAATGTCATTTGTAAATTTGTTTCGCCACTTGTAGATTTGTTTCGGGACTTGTAAAAGTGTTTTGCGTCTTGTTAATTTGTTTTCAGAAATGTAAATTTGTTTTCTGAAATGTTAATTTGTTTTCTGAAATGTAAATTTGTTTCGGGACTTGTAAATGTGTTATGGTAATTTAATTTTGTTTTATGATATGTAAAAATGTTTTCTAAAATGTAAATTTGTCTCAAGCTTTGTAAAAGTTTTTCAGATTTTGTAATGTTGGTTTACACCTCTCGGCCACCGTAGCAACCCCCTCAAACATGGACATTCGGTGGTTTTGTATGTTTATTTGACACATGTCTTTCATATCGGAAAATTGGATGAATCTGCGGCTGTCAACATGAGATGTCTAAGGCGAATAGAAAACCTGAAAAATCACCACTTAACACGATAACACTCAGTTCCGTTTTTTCCACCCACGTTCATATATTTTACCATCATGTTTAGGTCCTGTAATTTATGCTATCTTTTTTTGTTTTTACTGTTAACATTTACTGATTTTATGATGTTATATAGGCTTACTGTCAATATTTCTTTCTTCCTCTAGAGCACTTCTGTGAATGTGAATCCCTATTTCTGCCGTAATTCAGATAAAGGTAAAAAGGTCAATATTTGTGTTTGTGTTTTTAAAATATGAGGAAAATAAATGTAGATTAAAAAAACATTTGAATATGAACAGTTCTGTAGTTCAGGACTGAAAATGAATGAATGTGAAACAGGCATTTTAGATATTGCTTCAGTAAACACTGAAAAAGCCATCATAATTGTTCTAAGAAGTGTGACTTTGATGAAGAGTGGTCTGTCTCCCTGCAGACCACCACCACCACCGCAAAACTGACCTCCTGCCACTGAAGATGAGCGCTTTTACAAAATCTGGTAAATCAACGTACTTTCAACTGGGGACTTTGCTTGAACGAGTTAAGCAGATCCGGTTACAATGTTTCAATCACCGTTCTATAAGTCATAGTAAATAATGGTAAACTGCCTATTGGCACTTCTACCACAGGCAATGAATGAACAAAATAAACATATTATCTCATTTTGTCAAATGGGCAGGCAAGCATGTAAACATGAACAGCTGCCATTATCATGTGAAGGATTCTGGCTTAACAACAATGAAAATGATCGTGGTAAAGCAAACTCTAACTTTATCTTTGTCCATGACTACTTGCCTAAATAAATGTGTGACAAATAGAGTATAGGAAACTCGTATATTTCCGTATATTGGCGGTTGTTATTTCTCATTTGAAGACACACCTTCAAGAGGGTAGACCAGGATATAAATCCCTCTGACACACAATGCCAGGTCTTGCAGTCGCATTCATATTTAATAAGCCAAATGTAGACATGTTTCTAACCTGCAGCAGAGTTGTGGCATAATGGGGAATCCCATCAATCTCAACACCATCAGGCCCCAGATTGGCCCTCCGTGATCAAGCCACCATCTTATTGCAGTGAAACTGTAGAGCGTAGCCACGGCAGAGCATGTGGACAGCAACAGGCACTTGTTGGGAACTTATTACTGCTTTCAGTGGTTGTTCCTGGCTGTGCTGCATTTATTATATAGCTACTCATAGCATTTATTATATAGCTACTCATAGCATTTATTATATAGCTACTCACAGCATTTATTATATAGCTACTCACAGCATTTATTATATAGCTCCTCACAGCATTTATTATATACGTAGCTCCTCACAGCATTTATTATGTAGCTCCTCACAGCATTTATTATATATGTAGCTACTCACAGCATTTATTATATACGTAGCTACTCACAGCATTTATGATATAGCTACTCACAGCATTTATTACATACGTAGCTCCTCACAGAATTTATTATATAGCCATCACAGCATTTATTATATAGCTACTCATAGCATTTATTTTATAGCCATCACAGCATTTATTATATAGCTACTCACAGCATTTATTATATAGCTACTCACAGCATTTATGATATAGCTACGCACAGCATTTATTATATACGTAGTTACTCACAGCATTTATGATATAGCTACGCACAGCATTTATTATATACGTAGCTACTCACAGCATTTATTATATAGCTACTCACAGCATTTATTATATAGCTACTCACAGCATTTCTATACAGTCCAGTAGTGATATATCTACCCATTCACACACTGGAGGAGGCTATGCATGGCATGAACTCATACATCAGGGTCCAGTGGACTCAAGGACACTTCAAAACCTTGTCCTCAGCTCAGGACAGTCCTCTAGCCATTTAACGACACACCCCCATTTTACCTGTTCCACAAAGACTTTGTGCTACTTTAATGTGCTAGAGTTTATAAATTAGTTCAGAAATAGCTATTCTGCTTGACTGTTCCATTTGACGTTGGGTTGCCTGCCTAAACACACACACTGTAGTAGAAATAATGATGGGCAGTATATAGGGAGTGTAAAGTCTGTCATGGTATCTATGGTCTGGTACATGTCAAGTATCAGGGCATAATGTGTGTCACATGAGCAAATCATATCCACTGAAATGTGGATGTGCACTTTGATGACACGTGCTGCTGTGGTACCACACAGCTATAGCAGGCTATTTTAGCACAGGGAAATGAAGAGTTTACCAGAAATTAGAGGTCAAGACTGAGTGAGAACAATGGAATAAAAGATCCCCACAAACAGTTTAGTTCTAGACTGAACGCATTCTGTACTACAGTGACAGTGGCTATGCATTCATTCATCAGTTCAATTCCATTCAATTCAATTGAAATTACCTCTCGGCAATTTACAGAGCCTGAGCACTAAACCTTGAGCAGAACCTCAGCTAAAGGGGGGACCCATCTGCTTAGGGTCGGCCCAGGTAGAGAAATAGAGACGGATTCATCTAGTATCAGAGGATGAAACATATTGGCACACATATGGCATATGTACATGATACATACATGATTCCATGAAACGTAGATGAAGTTGTATACATGAAACATACAGAATTAATAGCAGATAAAGCTGGAGAGAGCCAACATTGAAAGTATTGCATTTAGCAGACGCTTTTATCCAAAGCGACTTACATATGTGCGACTTACAATGTATACACATTTACATTTACACTGATGGCACACTGCACATCAGGAGCAATTAGGGGTTCAGTGTCTTGCTCAAGGACGCTTCGACAGGGAATCGAACTAGCAACCTTCTGATTACTAAACGACTTCTCTACCTACTGTACCACTGTCGCCCCATTGGTTGTTGAACAGCGTAGTGGGTGTACAGTGAGCTCATAACGGTACTATGATAAGGATAAGCAGAGCAGTGAAACAGAAAACTATGTCATGATGGCATTTGTTTATATTGTGGGTAAATAGGCTGGCATACAGTATGTATTATAAGCAGAGGAGAATTTGTGCATAATAGTTTGGTGGGAATGGGCAGCTGTAAACAGAGGGTTTCTGCAGGTAGATCAGGTGGAAAGACTGCAGCAGCATCTCACAGTGGAAATAGAGTAGGAGGGGAAGAAAAGAGACAAAGTGAGTGGACAGAGCTAAGTTACCTTATATGTGTGTATGTACTTATGGTTATGGTGATGAGGAACAATGTTATCACAGCCATTGGCACTTGCAGGTAAAGGTCCTACTATATCAAAACCAAAACCAGGGAAAACCTGTGGGGGTAGTGGGCCACAAAGACATTCCATGGCCATTGCCTCACTGTAAACCCAAACAGTTCTACTAACTTATTAACATTATGTATTCAGTACTTAAAACCTGGTATTTAGTTGACCCAACTTTAAATGTATTAGTTTTCTGAGAAAGTGAAGACGTTTGAATTGTATTGGAATGTATTTGTTTGAGTAAACATTGCCTGATAACTCATATTTTTTTAGTTTCATTCAAACGTGACGTCTGACGTCATCAACGTCGTTGCAGGACTAGTTCAGAACAGAATCAGAGATCTTGTGATGAGAGACGGAGACAGCAGACTTAATAATTGTATAGTATCAGTTAGACTTCTATAAGCATGTTCCTCCTGTAGAAGAGGAGTCAACCAACTTCGTAGGGTGACCATATTTGAGTTTGTGAAAAAGAGGACACTTCGTCGCGGGGAGGGGCGTGGTAGTGTGTACAAGCATACAAAGGACCCCGCCCCCTCCCCCCGCGACGGAATTTTGACACCTTTTCCACATGCAGATGTCATGTGCTGTTGTAAACAATGCAACTAGTGGAAGCGGCACGGTGCTCAGTGTTGCCAGATTGGAAATGGTGAAGTATCGTATTAAATGCTCAAAATGATCGTCTTTGGAGGATAATTATCGTGCATCTGGCAACACTGAGAGGCTGGTCGACCAATGACAGTTCTCGCTACAGTCAGCGCTTGCGCTAGAAGGTGGAACGTAAGGGATATACCCTTTCCTAAACTTGTAAGGGCGTAAAAACTAGTTTGTGAAGGACCCAGAGAAACACAAATATCCGACGAGGCAAAATCCTGGACGATTTTGCAATCACTGCCGGACGCATGTCCGGGTAAAAGAGGACGTCTGGTCACCCCACCAAAGGAGATATTTTTGTAATCCTGTCGCTGCTAAGCGTCCTTATCTGGTAAGTAAACAGTGTTTTTTTAGGTGTTTGTTGCGACAAAATTGCGGGAGCAAGTGACATTTTGATAAGAAGTGGCGAATTTCCCTCTTTGTAATTATTATTGAGTAATCACGTTTTGGCTGTCAAGTAGCAAGTTCAGTTGCACGACTGTTGGCGCTGGCGGCTAGGAAGCTAAAGAGCTAAAGAGCTAGTTAGTGGTTTATTTCCGCCCAAATATGTTCATGTGCAAAGTAAACAACAATCAATTGTTTATGTTGAAAACAACTCATGTTCTACAGAAACACCATATAATTCATATCAGCATGCTAAGGTTATATGTAACATTTTAGCAGCTAGCTAGCTTCTATGTGTTTTAATGGATCTGATGGATAAAAGTGTTAGCAGCAAGCTATGATGTAGACATATAAGAAGAGGAGTCAACCAAAGGAGATATTTTTGTGTACAGGCATCACGGACTGGCAAGACAGCAGAGGTGCTACGGGTGATCCTCGAGGCTTATGACCTTCAGGTATGTCTAGGATTAACTGCACAACAGTGATGAAACTTTAATATTGGTTGATACTATGTATTATTAATTGCCAGTTTTTTTGTAAGTGTTTCCATTGAAACTCTCTATGCTAAACTGAATTTCGTTGCCTCAGTACTTGTACTCTGTGCAATGACAATAAAGTTGAATCTAATCTAAAAAACTCTCCTGGTAATTGTATTGATGGTGTTTTGCAGGAGGAAGAGAAGCCATATTTTGATGATGCTCCTGTTGCTCTCCTTACATCGGGTCCCGACCCCATCAGCTGCGAGAACATCTTTGAATTGGGTGCAGAGGATTTCTGAGGCATTTATGTTGTTGTTTGGCCTGACATATGCTTTCAATTTAGAATATCCCCAAAAACTCACGCACACCTTCTCATACAGAACCTTTTTATGTGTCTGGATGACAACAAACCTCTGAAACCGTCCTTACTCACCTTAAAAAATTATTTGTTGAAATAAAGGATTTGTTATTGACTTGTTAACTTTGTAACGCTGTTCTTTAAAGCTTTGATGTAATATTTTATTTTGTCAGTTGTTTTACAAGAAATATAAATGATGTGATACCTCTTAAGTTTTTCTCATCTCACTCTTTTTAATAGAAATCTTACATAGATTTCAATGTTTCTTGTAGAGTAACTTTCAGCTTAAAGTCAGTTTGTAAACAGAACCAGAAAATCAGTATATGTGGTCAATACTTGAAAATAAGTAGTGCTCACTTAAAAAAAGTTAGCTATTTAAGTATTACCTACTCAGAATAATCAAGCGGAGTTAACTACTAAAAAAAGTAAGCTTATTAAGTATTATTTACTGAGAATAATTAAGTTGAACTCTTTCACCAATATTAAGTGCACTGAACTTGATTTTTAAGGCTTAAAACTTAATTTTATTTTGTGTTGTTGAGTGAAAATAATTTAGTACATAGAGGTTAAAAGATTTAAGTATAAAAATATTTGAATATAAGTTCAGAGAACTTAAAAATTCTGAAAACGATAACAAAATAAATCAGTATAGCCGATGTATCATTTTTAAGTTAAGTTTACTTAAAAATAATAATATATGTACTCAAATTTTATTATGTAATCGGTTACATCAAAAGTTTTAAGTACTCTGAACTTGTTCAGGTTTACAGTGCTCTGTCTGAGGTGTCCCAGGTAACTCATCAATATGCATTTGTAGGGACACACATTTTGGAGAGGCACAGGTCACTCTGCTATTATAAATATGCAGTAGTGAAACCACACACACTTTCTGAATGCTAAACTCACATATGTATAGCCAACACCTATGTTTACAAGGTTCAGAGTTCAAAAGTCTCGGTCCGAACATTTTTTCAATGTTTTTTTGTACAAATTCTGAGCAGCTCTGAATGAAGGTTTTAGTAAGGGTGATTTTACATTTGATTTAAATACAATTTTATTTTACTACATTCCTTTTACTCTAATGTTGTTATTGCTGATGTCTTTTATAACATAATCATATATGCCACTTGTGCATCAATACTTTTAGTTAGGGGAAATATACAAAAACATCAAGGCATGTGAGACTTCCTAAAAAAGTCAAACAGGCCTGGGCCTCTTAAGGGTTAAGCCTTTTGGTGTATTTGGACAGCCTGATATACTTTTTTCATTCCAAGATGCATAGCTCTTGATTAGTTGAATCATGTCTAACTAAACTGGCTAGCTCGCTACACCAAAACTAAAGTTGTTATAATTACTCAAATTTCAATTTCATGACCCAACGAAAATGATGCAAATTGCGGTACAGCTGAACTTGCACTATGTTTTGCTAAAGATAGCCTGATGTTTCGACTGAATGGCAATAACAAGGAACGTCACACGTCACTGGCTAGCTAGCGTTAGCTAGCAAGATTACATACAATCCATTCGCTAAAGTTGACAATACAACACTTGGATTTTCACCAGTCTTCCTCGTTGACAAGTTGCCGTGTTTGTTTTCCTTAATGGGTGTGCTATGCAACGAGTAAGATATTTTTAGTGTTGTTGCACTAGCTATTGGCTTTATATATGTGCCCCTGGTGTAATTTATGACTGGCTGGCCCTCAATATTTTAATAATTTTATGTCTCTTTTGTATAATGTATAATAAATGGACATATTATTTTTGATATACCCGTCTCTGTAAAATCCTTAAAGAACTATGTGACAGGGAGTAGGAAGGCTTTCAATGATAAGGTGCATCTTTTCTTCTTAACTCCACTAAAGTGCCCGGGGCAATTCTGGCATTCATTAAAGTTTTCTTATTTGGGATTCATTCTTGGCTAAGAACAGGATTCTCCTTGGCACGTTTCTCTTCTTCTTCCTTTCTTTTCTTCTTGAATTGCGCCCCAGATGGCTTTTGCCTCTTCATTTATTTCTTTCGTCGAAGTTGCTTGGACACACACACTCTAACCATACGCCTCAATGTGCTAGCATGTTCAGACAACACCAAGGAGGTACTAGGCTACCCCTTCCTCTTTCGATTATTGGCTCATTTTGCCCTTGTTAGATTTTTTTTTTAATGTCAAAATATTGGTTGGAGATAGAGAAGGGGGCGCAAAATACAAACAAACATCAAACACAAAATAAAATGCCCCCTTTTTTTTTGCTGGGCGCAGTTTCTGAGGGGCGCCCTAGGCAACCCCACTGTAGGAAAGACCGGCCCTGGACAAAACCAACACCATTGGTGCATTTTTGGTTAGTATGGGGCCACAATATATTGAAAAGAGCACATTCATTCGTGCACAGAAAACTGATGGGATGGTTTGTGTTGTGCACTAAAATGACTGCTGTGCTTTAATTTTTTTTTACTAAAAGCTGAATGTACTTCTCACCAGTGTTGGGGAGTAGTGACCTACATGGAATGAAACTTGTACTTCTTCTCACCAGTGTTGGAGAGTAGTGAGCTACATGGAATGAAACTTGTACTTCTTCTCACCAATGTTGGAGAGTAGTGAGCTACATGGAATGACACTTTTATTTCAACTACATTTTGCAGTAGCTTGCTGGTAGTTCAGCTACATTCATATTTGCATAGTGGTTCAAGTAGTTAAATGACTTTTATAACTACTGAATCTACAACCAATATTGTGCCATAAAAGGAAAGGCATGAATTTGTACCATTACTTCTCTACTGTAATTTAATCCCCCCTTGAGCAGGCCACTAATGCCTTCGTCAGACAGCCTCCTCCACACACTTGACCTTAGTGTAGTGCCTGTGCAATACTCCCATCTGGGCTCTAGTTTATGGACATGGACATTTTATACAAAATCAAAGCTGATGTTTCTCGCACTTTCTCATGAATGATAGGATATTTTATTTGTTTGGTTTATGTATGACTTGTGAACATGTAGGCACATTTTGCAACAAACTCAATTGAGGGGGATTTTTAGCTGGCATGTGACTTTTGAGTATTATACTTTGTTATAATTATGTAACACGTGTACATTGCCGATTTGATACTTTTTAGTTTGAACCACTTTTTCTAAGTAGCTTTAGTTAACCAAACTAGATTTCTCCCTAGGATAGCTTTGCTGTAGTTCAACTTCTTCCAGTGTAACGTAATTGGTAGCTTTGCTGTAGTTCAACTTCTTCTAGCTTAAAAAAGCTATGCCTTTAAAATAGCTTCCCTATCACTGCTTCTCACTTTGTGACCTTTGAACTCCCTTTGCCACTGCACTGCTGTGCTTAGCTTACTTGCATATAATGCAAATTAGTTGATTATGTCATCTAGCGACTTCTGGCTACTTTTGGGAGAGCTAACCATAGATATCATATATAAAGGCTAGATGTCTCGTCCGGGTTGCCGGCCAACGGAGTCGAACGTCCGCACATGGCGGCCATCTTGCCACAGTGAGCTCGCTCACCCATAACATTGTGTTAGTAGTGGAATATGATAGGTGTAACCCTATTTACTATTATTTAACCCTAGTTACCTCAGGACTCCGGAGCTGCATATAAGTATATTTATTAGACAAACAACAATTGCAATTGGGCTCACTCCCAGCACAAGGCTGAAAGTGAAGCCATGATAAACACATCGCACAAGGTTTTGTGGTGGCCAATACTAAGTCTTAAACTATTTTCACAATCAGAAAGTCAAGACAAAGGACGTGTTGTTCCAACGGATTTACTGTAGTACATTAAGCCACAGCAAAGAAATGTATTCCGGAAATAGATCTGCCACATTACATTCGCGCCAACATCTTTAAACCTGTAATTAGCACCTCCCATCTATGTTTTGCTTGGTTGACCAATCCAGCCAATTAAACCTGACCTCTCCATTCTGACCCCACCCAAATCAAAGACTTCCATGGTATATAATACCACACCCATTTTTACCTTAGGTCACTCTAAGCTACGCCCTCTTATTTTAAATCTCTACCTCATCTGAAATGTAACCCAAAGCTAATCTTTACACTCATTCAACAGGTATCTGGTAAAACTATCCCTTATTCATATGAAAATATCCCACAGTTTATATAGACAGAAGTTGAGCGTTCAACAGGGATAATCACGTGGTGGATTTCTGATGTCCGAGGCAAGGATGGAAGTTTTGCAAGGTCGGAAGAAGCACAGTTCGACCCTTCTTATCACTTCTGGTCTAAACATGCTCTTGTACATGTGCAGACTAAGTGGCACCTAATATTCTAAGTTACACACACGCAGAAACACAGAAAAGCCATGTTCCTGCTTACATAAGTAAATGATTCATATAAGGTAATTCATAATACAAGGCACTTGATTATTATATTCTTAAGTCATTAACAGTGTTTGGAAATTATCTCCATCAGTATGTTCTTTTTAAATAACCATAACTTGCTGAAATCTTGACGGATTTACAAATGGTTTGGTTTCTTACAAACGGTTTGGTTATTAACGTGGTTATAATTCTGGATGCTTTTTGGATATTTTTTAGAACATAACATAATTATTCAGAAGTATGCAGTGTCATAACTACATCTCTGACGTTTATAACAAACCAAACCGTAAAAATCGGTTGAAAATTGAGCAAGTTATGGTTACTTAAAAAGTACATACAACTACCAACACAATGTTATGGGGGAGCGAGCTGACATGTGGCAAGACGGCTGCCTGTGAGGAAGTTCTAGACTCCGCCGTAAGAATTCTAGCCTTTATATACAGTGCCCTCTACAATTATTGGCACACCTAGTGAATATGAGCAAAACAGGCTATGAAAAAATATGTCTTTGCTGTTTATCCTCATTCACTCAAAATATTCACAAAAATCTTACCTTTTCATTGAAGTAGAATTATTGAAAGAAAAAAAAACTGTTGAGATTAAATAAATATTTTTCCCCAAAACATGTGTGCCACAATTATTGGCACCCCTTAATTTAATGTTTTGTGCAGCCTCCTTTTGCCAAGATAACAGCTCTGAGTTTTCTCCTATAATGCGTGATGAGGTTGGTGAACACAGCCCCACAACATCAAAGATCCGCCACCATACTTCACATTGGGTATGAGGTGCTTTTCTGAATGGCTATCTTTCTGTTTACGCCAAACCCACCTTTGATGTTTGTTGCCAAAAAGCTTCATTTTGGTCTCATCTGACCATATAACTCGGTCCCATTGAAAGTCTGACTTACAACAACACTTTAGTTTGTTGTTGATTGACAGCAGGGGCTTTTTTCTGGCAACCCTCCAAAACAACTTGTGGTGATGTAGGTGGCGTCTGATGGTAGTTTTGGAGACTTTCTGACCCCAAGACTCAACTAACCTCTACAATTCTCCAGCTGTGATCCTTGGAGATTCTTTTGCCATTCGAACCATCCTCCTCACGGTGCGTGGGGTCAATGTACACACACGTCCTCTTCCAGGCTGATTCTTAACATCTCCTGTCGCTTTAAACTTCTTAATTATTTCCATGATAGTGGAAATGGGTATTTTCAACTGTTTAGAGATTTTCTTGTGTCCATTTCTTGATTTGTGCAGCTCAACAACTTTTTGTCGCACATCGTCACTGTTGTTCTTGGGTCTTTCCCATAGTGATGAATGACTAATGGAATTTGGCCTGTGTCACTTCATATTTGTACGCCAGTGGAACAGGAAGTCATGTTTGACCTCTTAAGGTGAACTTAAAAATGTAAAACATGACTGGAAATATACTTCAGTTAGATTTTGATTATAAGATTTTTCTAGGGGTGCCAATAATTGTGGCACACATGTTTTGGGGAAAAATATTTATTTAATCTCAACAGTTTTTTTTTCTTTCAATAATTTTACTTCAATGAAAAGGTAAGATTTTTGTGAATATTTTGAGTGAAAGACCAACAGGATAAACAGCAAAGACATACTTTTTTTATAGCCTGCTTTGCTCATATTCACTAGGGGTGACAATAATTGTGGAGGGCACTGTATGATATCTTCAATCTTCAACCCTGTTTTATTGACATGGACAATTCTAGTTCTTCTCCCTACCTACAGATGGCACTCTTTAATGTTAGATCGCTCTCCAAGAAGACATTTATTGTTAATCACATCATCACATCCCACAAGTTGAACTGTATCTTTCTCACTGAAACATAGCTGGATGCCTCAGGCAATTATGAACTTCTTGAAGCATCACCATCTGACTTTTCCTTCTCACACTGCTTTCGCTCCAGTCAGAAAGGTGGTGGCGTGGCAGCTCTTTTTTCCAATGTGTTAGCCTGTAAGGATGTCTCTTTTGGTACCTTCACCACCTTTGAATACCTAGCTATTGCAATGAAGCCACCAAACTCATGCCTAATGGTCACAATTTACCACCCACCGCAGAACAGAGTAGGCTTCATCTCTGAGTTTGGCGAGTTTCTATCTAATATTGTGACAAACTACGATTGTATTCTCATTTGTGGTGATTTTAATATTCACATTGATAATACAGAAGACTGTAATGCTATGCAATTTACTCATCTGTTGTCAATGTTTGAGCTAACACAACACATTTCTGTACCAACTCACAATCATGGTCACACTTTAGACCTTGTTATTTCTAAAGGCCTAGACATTTCCATAACAAGTACCTTAGATGTTGGGATCTCTGATCATCTCTGTATCCTCTTCAATGTCGCCTGGCCAACTACACATGCATCTGGCCAAAAGACATTTTTAAGGCGCAACATTGGGAAAGACACTCTGGAGGCTTTTATTACTGCTTATAGTAATGCTGCTGGGTCACATTATGACCTGAGTCAGGTCTCTGTTGCAAACCCAAATCTGAATGTCTCTACTGATTTTATTTGTGATAGTTTAGGCCTATTGTAACGAGCCCATCTCACAGGCACGAAACATAAAGGGGAGGCCACGCAGAATTTATGATATAATAATAAGAAGTTATTTATTAAGGGTTACAAGTAGGGATGCACCGATACCACTTTTTTACAAACCGATACGAGTACGAGTATTTTTATTTGTGTACTTGCCGATACCGAGTACCGATACCGATACTTCTTAGATTTGGTCTCCATGAAAGTGCAATTAATTTGGAGGCAGATTTTATTTTATCCTCTGCAGATTATGTCAAGCCTATTGTACAAAATTAACAGAAGGCTATCCCAAGCCAAAAATAAAGAGCTTTCTGGTTTTAACACACAAAAAAAGCCTTCAAACAGACAATATCATCACATTAGACAAAATGCAAATATAACCAGATAAAGGCAATTCAATTTGCTGCATAGTTAACAACACAGTCTGCTGAGTTGGAAGAAGTCGTCCAAAAATTAGGTTCAGCTACTTGTTCTTACTTCTTCTTTGGCTCTCTTCGAAGGCAGTCGCATTTTCTCTCCCTCTCCTCCCCCTGACCTTCCCTGCTTGGCTCCTATCGTCTTGTCTTGTCTTGTCCTATACTTGAGAGACTCTCTCCGCACCGCTCTTCGAACTAAAAACCATGGATTTGATCAACTGGTCTCTCAACGCAATTGACACCATCTTCTCGACGAGAAGCTTGGGTTCGGGGGAACCTGACTGTCCTGCCGGAACGTTCGCAGCTGGCTACTCGATGGACGCGTGGGAGAAGTGGCGAGTCGTGTGCCTGGCGGCCCTTTCCGTGGAGGACATTGACATCTACCTATTCGGAACCATGATTACAGGCTTTCTGCTGAGTGGATTAGGCGGAACCCTGGTTTATCGGAAAATGAATGAAACGGTGACAGCTGTCAAAAGCCCACTAAGGCTGCCCGACATGATTGAGCAACTCGGAGACCGGACGGAATAGGAGTAGACGAGCAAATTGGCGCCTACTCCCAAGACCAAACAACCCCAATCTTATCGGCTTTCGGCCCCCTCAACCAGCACGGGCCTTGGCCAAGGCCGTTGCTGGAACAACAACTCCCCTGAAGATCGCTGCAGTGAGACTCTCTTGCATTCCCTTCCCCCTTTCCACAGACACCTGTGGATTGTTGTCTCTGTCCAGGACCTTTTCAAGGCTGTCTCCATGGCAACGACAATCTTGCAAACTGAGAATCCGTCTGATTGGGCCTGGGGGAAGGCGACAATCCAGGCCTACTTATACACGAACTTTCTACATGCATACACACACACGTACACATTACAGATATGCATTCACCACCCCACGACCCCCATCCCACGCCTTTGCCTGCTTCGTTCCCCCAGTGTGACAGACGGGGCTGTCTGTGCGCCTATCATGGCAGCAGGACCAGATGGCTGCTTGTTTGCGCTGGTTTATCTCCATCCCCATCCTGTTCCCACACTGTACTCCTCTAGGAGCATAGTCTGGGGGTTGCCTTTTTTTTCTCTCCTCCCCTCTCCTCATGTTATGCTGTAATTTCTCCCTATTCAAGTCAACTTAAATTTCCCTTGGGATTAATAAAGTATCCATCTATCCATCTATCTATCTATCTTGCTCCCTCGACCCTGTACCTACTAAACTGTTCAAACAAGTCTTCAGCTGCTTGGCTGCTGACATACTTCATATTGTCAATACCTCCCTGCTATCTGGAACATTCCCTGGTTGCCTCAAACATGCCATTGTTATACCACTTCTAAAAAAACCTACGCTTGACCCCTTGGCTTATGAGAGTTATAGGCCTATCTCTAACTTGCCTTTCTTAGGCAAAATTCTAGAGAAGGTTGTTTATAAGCAACTTTGCACCTATCTGTCTCAAAATTCCATATTTGATGCCTATCAATCTGGGTTTAGGGTAAAACATCTGCTCTAGTCAGTCCTAAATGACCTTCGAATTGCGACTGACAATCAAAAAATATC
Source organism: Clupea harengus (assembly GCF_900700415.2). Taxonomy (NCBI): domain Eukaryota; kingdom Metazoa; phylum Chordata; class Actinopteri; order Clupeiformes; family Clupeidae; genus Clupea; species Clupea harengus. The sequence goes on along the minus strand of NC_045172.1, from coordinate 329,783 downwards.
GATTCTCGTTCTCCTTGATTTAAGCGCTGCATTTGATACAGTCGATCATGCTATTCTTCTTCAATGTCTTTAGCACTCAGTTGGCCTCCAGGGTACAGCTCTTGATTATATATATATTATTGCCACCATCAACATGTTTCTCTGTTCCTACTCCCCTTACCCCTGTAATAGTAACCCTATCAGCACAGTGTATACCCACTAAACTAGTCTTGTTTGTATCATGTATTTACCACCGGATGTCTGTATATATATTAGTACATCTACCAAATGCAGGATATGTACAACACCTGTTGTTTCCCATCCCCTTCTGCCACACAACCCTCCCCCCATCCCCCCTTCCTATCTCCACCCGGCCGACCTCAAGCAGATGGGTCCCCCCTTATGTGCCGTGGTTCTGCTTAAGGTTCCTTCCTGAATAACAGGGAGTTTTTTCTTGCCCGTGTTGCCATTGTGCTTGCACTAAGGGGGTTCAGGCTCTGGGCTCTGTAAAGCGCCTAGAGACAATTGTATTGTTATGGCGCTATATAAATAAAATTTCACTGGCACTTCACTGGCTCCCTGTAAAACAAAAAATTGAGTTCAAAATACTCCTTCTTGTCTATAAATCACTTAACGGCCTTGCCCCACCCTATATTTCCGATTTGATTTATTTGTATGATCCAGCGCGTTGCTTAAGGTTCTCAAGTAAATGTCTTCTCACGACCCCCAGAATAAACACCAATGCTGCACATGGTGCCTTCAGTTACTGTGCCCCAACCCTCTGGAATAGCCTACCTTAAGTTAAGGTCATCGCAATCAGTGCTCTCTTTTAAAAAGGGAATTCAAACTTTTATTTTCTTCAGCTTTTAATTCATGACTATAGGTCTTTGTTTTTAACACTTCATTTTATTGTTTTTATTTTCATGTATATACATATACAGTGGGGAAAATAAGTATTTGAACCCCTGCCGATTTCGCAAGTTTGGCCACTTCCAAAGAAATGTGTGATCTATAATTGTAATGGTAGGTGTATTTTAACAGTGAGAAATAGAATATCAACAAACAAATCCAGAAAACTGCATTTTATAACATTTATGACTTTATTTGTATTTGATGCAGAAAATAAGTATTTGAACCCCTAAGCAAACAGCAAGAATTCTGGCTCCCAATGACCAGTTATGTGCCCAAGAAGCACACAGATTAGTCCTCATTAGGCCTAACAAGGTACACCTGATCTCAACTGGTGACGTGTATAAAAGAAACCTATCCAAAGAATCATACTTCACACCTTCAACCTCATCACCATGGGCAAGACCAAAGAGTTGACCAAGGACGTCAGAGATAAGATTGTAGACCTGCACAAGGCTGGAATGGGTTACAAAACCATCGGCAAGCAGCTTGGTGAGAAGCAGACAACTATTGGTGCGATTATTCGTAAATGGAAGCAACACCAAACAACTGTCAATCACTCTAGGTCTGGGGCTCCATGCAAGATATCCCCTCGTGCGGTATCGGTGATCATCCGAAAGGTGCAGAATAACCCCAGAACTACACAGGGGGAGCTTGTGAATGATCTCAAGGCAGCTGGGACCACAGTCACCAAGAAAACCATTGGCAACACACTACGCCGTAATGGTTTGACACACTAGCTGTCATAAAACTCTAAATATGACTACGTTATACATTTTTCCTTATACGTTTTGCACTATACATCCCATCTACACTGTACATAACCGTATTGTATTGTATTGTATGTTTGTCAAAGGACCTCCTAAGACGCTCAGTCCGAGAGCGTAGCGTGTTGAGCCGCCCGCTACGGAGGCTACTGGACTGTCCTGCCAGGATATGGTGGAGGGGGTGGTTAACATTGCCCATGATGGCCAAGAGCTTGCTCCGCATCCGTCTCTCCACCACAGTCCCCAGTGAGTCCAGATTCAGCCCCACCACTGAGCCCGCCTTTCTGACCAGCCTGTCCAGCCGCCCAGTGTCCCTCTTTGACATGTTGCCTCCCCAGCAGACTGCAGCATAGAAGAGCACGCTCGCCATAACTGATTGATCGAACATGAGCAGCATCTCCTTGCATATGTCAAAGGACCTGAGTTTCCTCAGGAAGAACAACCCGCTCTGACCCTTTTTGTAGAGTGCACTTGCGTTAGCCGACCAGTTCAGCTTGTCATCCGCGATGTCCTTGCCCTGGATGTTAATAGGCTGCAGATATGGCTTAGTCCTGCGGTAGTCAATGACCAACTCCTTGGTCTTGCTGGTGTTCAGAAGAAGGCCATTCCTCTCGCTCCAGTCGCCGAAGGCTCTCGCCAGTGCTGCTCACAACTATGTCAGAGGCACAGCTCCCCAGTCTGACAAACTGCGGCCGTCCTGTCAGGTAGTCGGTTATCCATGATGTAAAGAAGTGAAAGATCTTGTAATTTCGTCTTAGATCCAAGGTTACGGTTTTGCAGATAGTCAGGAACTCGGGAAAGTGTTCAACAAGAAATGGTTTATTCCAGCGCAAATCAACAATCAACTTCGCATACCGAGGTATACGAGAGGAATCTTTCAAAGTATTAGCCGAGCCTCACGTCTCTTATACAATACAATTAACATGTAAACAATAACATTAGGTATGGGAGGGGAAAGGTGTGTCTGGGGGTAGGTATCAGAACTGAAGGGATGACTGCTAATTAATCTGGTTAGGACTCTCACCCTAATTTAATACATATGTCTGTCCCACACCTAGTTTGGCAATCAACTAGCTGGCTTCATACAAAGGACCAGGATGCAGGGCTGATGGCTCTCAGACAAATGGCAGGAACCAGACCTAATGGGATTAAGAGACAGCTTTGATGTCTCTGTAGACTGACCATTTGTGCATCCTAAATATCTATGACAAATATCGATTTCAATGAAATCTAACAATCCCCTCCTATGATCATCAATCAATCTTACATTATGATCACAATAAAAGTTATAAACAATACAACTAAACATAGTCAAACATTGTTCTAGCATGAACAAACACACATGTCTTCATAGTGTAGTGGTTAAATATTCCTATAGTGTAGTGGTCAAAACTTTCTCATGGTGTGTTTATTCTTTTCGGTGTGGATGTCAAGTACTTAGCTCATAGGTAAAGGCGAAAAACCACGTTGGGAAAATTCCTTTACTGTTCCACAATCGTGTGGCAACACTTGTCTTCTGCAAGCTGTGAGCCGTAGCTAGACATCCCTTTTTTTTTCTCTTTATTGCTAAAGGTAATGATATGATTAACACAAAGGGCATGACTTGAATTTACCCGTAATCATTGCGCCCCGTCAGAGATGGTTGTTCTGGGGGCATGCTTTTTATGCAGTGGGTGAAATGGTTCCATTCAGGTTCCCCATTCACCGTTACTGCAGCGTGGGAAGGTGACAATGCTCTGTGTGTTTTCTCACACTTCAGGTTAGCATTATAGGAACAAACATCTCGGCCCCCCAAACCTACAGTTCTTTTTATAACTTCCTCAGCTAAAGCTTCGCCTGCAGCTTCCACTGACTCTGGTTGTATGTGTGTTCTGACCTCAGGCACCAGCGGCTCCTCAGTTTCCTGTGCCTTCTCTCTTACCCCATCACAGTAACCTGGCACTGTCCACTCAACATGGCACAGCCCACTGTCAACTGGGGATTTTCCATCTGGCAACAAACCTAGACCGTCTTTCTCAATAGTCACACACACATCACCTTTGTCAAGCCGCTGACTCTCAGCTGCCGTAAGACACCGTAAGGAGGGCAGACTTAGTTTCCCGGAACCGCAGACATGATGGTCTGTCTCTGAAGATCCGTCAACTTCGCAAACCTACTGAATATATTTTCATCATCATCACTCTCCATGTCATGGTCTCTTTGTGATGGTTAAGACGAGGGGTATATCTACCTCTTCCCTGTGTGTTGCATTGATTTGCCCAATGGCCATGTTTTCCACACTTATGACATGTATCATATGATCTATTTCTGGGTGCGTACTGTGATCTGTAGTGTTGATGTTCAGGCGCTTTCCTAAGCCCTTGTGCATTTAAAAGTCTCAACATACACTCCTGTTCCAAATCTGAATCCCAGGTGTTGACACATCTGAGCTTTTGTTCAACCCCACGTTCCACCCTTCTTGCCACATTGATTAGCATTTCTAAGGTGAATCTGGTGGCTTCCCAAGTAGGTGTGGTCAGCTTAACAGCCTGTTTCACCTCTGGATTCAGGCTATGCAACAAGTTAGCCTTTAGCGCCCCATTGTCGCTTGTACCAAAATTTTCCTCTGTCAAACCACTCATGCCTGAATGTCTTAAAAACGTTTCAATGAATCTTTGAGAAAAATCATCCACAGCCTCATTAATCTTTTGTTTGCAAGCGGCAATCTTTGCCCAATCAGTGCTTGCATTAGTGGAACTTTGAATGAACTCACGTAATGCCTGCCAGCCCTCATCTATCTTCTGTTGGCTGTCTCCTAGCCCACTTTCAACAACCCGCCTGATTTTGTTTGTCTCAGAGGCATTGAGAACAGTACACATCATCGCTACGCCATCCAATGGGTGTAAACGATAAATGTTGCGCAACCGGTTTATTTTAGACCACGCCTCCATCCCCGATTTACGAGGATGCTGCATATCTTTAGACCATAGATCAATGTCCTGGGGTTTTGCCGGTCTATAACTGTATACTACATTTCCACCAGCATGTCTGGTTGTCAAAGGTCGCAAACTGGCTGGTCCACCATCCAAATCCATTTCATCATCACTGTCCTCACACACATCACTGTCTGTGTGGGGTGCCATGGCTGGCTGCAGCATCTTTCGTGTTGCTGTCTGAGCAGCCTCTCTCATTTCATAAAAAGGATACAAAGTCTCGCCAGGTAACGTCATATTATCAGAAACATTCATCCCTTTCCCAGATCGCGCAGCCTGAGTCAATATAAGTTTCTCTGCCTTCCGCGATCTCACATCCTCTGCTAGCGCTCTGACCTTATTTTTCTCCACGAGTAATTGTCTATCCGTCTCAGCCTTTTCGGCCTTCAACTTTGACAACTCCTTAGACAATTCCTCATATTTCTCCTTTTCCTCATGACAATATCTTTCTGTCTCAGCCTTCTGGGCAGCTTTTTGCTTACGCGTAACTTGACTCAGAATTATCAAAGCATACGGCAATTTGTTTTTGTCCGACATTCGCTGCATTTTTCCCCACGCGCGCTTTGCATCGTCAATAGGCCACAGATTATCATCGTCAGGCACAATGTCATATTTTGTTTCTATCTTCCTTTGTACCACATCTACTTTCAAATAGTTATTAAGAAACCCTTTTACTGACGTAATTATGGTTCCTTCATCAATTTCAGGCACATCTCGCCCACCCTTAGTATCGGTGGGTCTCTGTTTAACTTTCTCGTTCTTTCCAATCATTTTGGCTTTTGCCACAACACGAAAAACTAGATCTCAGGGTATTATCTTTCCTCCTGATGAACCTCACTATGCCAACAGACGGTCGCTTGTGATTTCAGTCGTAATTTTCAAATTAAACGTCTGATTTCGACAAATTATTCCTCTTCAATACAAAACGTCTCTTTTATGCAACCAAAATCAGTTACCTCATCTATCACAGTCTCACACACTGTAAAACACGGGAAAACGATTTAATTCTACAAGACCTCCAAGTATTAATTAAGTTAATTGTCAGGAATCACCAAACACCGAGCTTTAACACAAAAACACAGCTGAAGCCTTCCACTTCACTTAGTTAAGTTAAAAAACACAACGGTAGTACCCTTGCTATCCAACCTATCCAATAATGAGCAGCTTACTCTGCGTTCACCCTGCAAAAATCAATACTGGAAACTATTTGCGCCAGGACTACACGTTTTGTATGTTTTTTCCGAAAAGGGCATACAAGCACCTTTAACATATACAACACACGGGAAATTCTGTCCCGCAAAAACCAAAGTGCATACAATTACGGATAAATGTACCACTTACTCATACGTGATCTGTCTCGGAAAACACACGTTCACTTATGGGCCCAATTTTTACAAGTCCTTATATCTGCTCAATGGATCTAACGTACACAGCAACTTTCGGTTCTTTTTTTCAGCGAAGTAGAAATGTAAAATATTCTCTCACCGTATTTTTTTCCTTCTTCTTGAAACTGGGTGGAAACACCAAATAAAAGATCTCGTAATTTCGTCTTAGATCCAAGGTTACGGATTTGCAGATAGTCAGGAACTCGGGAAAGTGTTCAACAAGAAATGGTTTATTCCAGCGCAAATTGAACAATCAACTTCGCATACCGAGGTATACGAGAGGAATCTTTCAAAGTATTAGCCGAGCCTCACGTCTCTTATACAATACAATTAACATGTAAACAATAACATTAGGTATGGGAGGGGAAAGGTGTGTCTGGGGGTAGGTATCAGAACTGAAGGGATGACTGCTAATTAATCTGGTTAGGACTCTCACCCTAATTTAATACATATGTCTGTCCCACACCTAGTTTGGCAATCAACTAGCTGGCTTCAAACAAAGGACCAGGATGCAGGGCTGATGGCTCTCAGACAAATGGCAGGAACCAGACCTAATGGGATTAAGAGACAGCTTTGATGTCTCTGTAGACTGACCATTTGTGCATCCTAAATATCTATGACAAATATCGATTTCAATGAAATCTAACAGAAGGCATCCACCCCCATAAATACAAAATTCAGCTATATGCCTCAATGCTTAATATTTTTGGTACACTAGCACAATAAAAGTGAGCAGACACTTTTCTTTCCCAGTACAGTAAGTAAAACACATGAGACTACCACTAGAAGGGTCCTGCAGCCCTAATACTGATCAGTGGTGACATTTTTATAAACTTTTACAGTACTACAACATTCTCCCTTGCCTTGAATCTTTACAAAAAAACTTTAGCACATCTTGTCCACCCCTAAAATCCCCCATATCCCACAAATATTTCAAGGCAAGCTTTTGTCATGACACTAAGAACAACCTTTTCTGTTGGTTTGTAGATACCAGTTTTGTGTGGCAAGATTACCAGGTGTGATCAGTGGTACAGTGGTTAGGGTTGTTGTCAATTCCTGGCCAATGCAAGATGTAAGTCACTTTGGATAGTGTTTGTTGTAGTTCCCTTTTTGGGTCACTTTGTCTCATTGATGGCCCATGACTTTCATATGCAGCAGTAATAGTGGGAGAATATTTTCAGTGACACATACATCTATATTTTTCCTTCATACATGTACATTTCAATGCAAATGCCTTACTGCAGTATATGTGGTAACAAAGCTGCAAACAAACAAAACAAAGATGGAAACTAAATACATTTCTTAATACATCAGCAAAACAAAATCTGTCTTATTTCAAGTGTATAATTTAATTTGTCTGTGAAAATACAGCATATTTCCATCTACAGTGATCTAAATTTTGTCTGGTTTTGAACTGAAAGTTAACTGTTTTGAACAGAGTATCTAAATATCTGCAAAAAATGCTGTAGTTACAGTAAGCGTTTTGCTGGTGGTGAACATTGACTGAGACAGGTATCCATGAATTTCGGAAGAAGTGGTCATTGACTGCATTTTGTATCTAAGCAATGGAAAAGTATCCACAGTTTAGTTCACATAGTCTACTGATATGCTGGATGTGTTAAGTGTTTTGAGAAAGTGTACATGGTATTGAACCAAGTGTGAAAATGATTGAAATAAACTGTAATGGTCTCACTTTCTGAAGCTTGTCACCAGAGTCTGCTATCCCTGGGTTTGAACAGGGTAGGTATCTGCATAACTCCTCATACCTATCTCGTGGCATGGTGTCTGCCATGGTGGACACTTGTAAGGCTGGATCAGATGAACAGTAGTCAAGATAAGAGGGTAAATGATAGATACCCATGAGGATGTTTATTCCCACAAACACCTTCATCTCCTCCACAAATGTATTGCACAAGGATGCATTTGAAGAGGCATAGAGGTTGGTGTTTTCAATTGAATTAGCAAAAAAAATTGGTTATCTATATGGTTTAGTAGTGTTGATATTTATAGTTTAAATAAAGTCAAATAGTTTAATATTTATTTACAAAATATATAACAAATACTAATGAAATACATTAAGAACATATTAAATGTAATATATACGTTTGCAGTACTGTTCTAAACTTAAGTCCAAAAAAGACCTGGTTATGAATTTGAACTTTAGGGTGTATGTGAAGCTATGTATTTTAAATATTTGTAGATGTCACTAAGACATATTTTATATCATATTAAAAAACTATTTATGCCCTTTCAAACTTTTCATTTTTATTTTGTTTTCTAACTATAACTATTTGTTTACAGGATGACAAAAAAAAAGAAATGTGTTTCTCAGTAATTTGCTGCAGTGTTCTAGAATTATATTGGTGATCAGAGTTCATTTGACAATGTGGATGATTATTTTGTTACAGTAAAACCATAGGCAGGTGCATTCATATGATGTTGCATGATGTTCAGTGTCTTTAGCAGTGTCATGATGTCTGTTTCCAGGTGGTGCTCCACATATCTCAGACATGAGGATTGTACTGCTGGGAAGCCGAATGAATTGGAAGAATTCACCAGGAAACATCATCCTGGGAAGAGAGGAGTTGAATACCTCAGGAGAAATAGATGAGTGTGTGAAGAGAGAGGGAGAAACAGCAGGGAGACACATCACTGTAGTGGAGGCACCCGGATGGTTTCACAATTATTCTGTAGTGGAAACCCTTAAACGTGATAAACAAGAGATTGTCCTCAGTGTGTCTCTGTGTCCTCCAGGACCCCATGCTGTACTGCTGGTTATTTATGCGCACCACTCATTCACAGAGACACACAGAAGAGCAGCACAGGAACACCTGGAGCTTCTGGGTGAGAGAGTCTGGAGTCACACTATAGTGCTGTTCATCTGTGAGGACTGGCTGGGAAGCACAACCATTGAGCAGCACATCCAGAGAGAAGGAAAGGCTCTGCAGTGGGTTGTAGAGAAATGTGGGAACAGGTATCATGTTGTAGAGAATAACAAGAGTGATGGTGGCCAGGTGACAAAGCTGCTGGAGAAGATAGAAGAGATGGTGGCAGGAAACAGAGGCCATCACTTTGACTTTGATGCAAAGATTATGAAAGAACTGATGATGAGGAAAAAGGAAGACGAGAGAAGAGCAGAGGAGAGGAAGATGAAGGTGCAGAATCACAGAGAGACTCTCAGATCATCAGGTGAGAGACATGTTCAGCTCTCAGACATACAAATGTACATACCACAGCTCTTATTTACTTAGTTCATTCTCTATCTCTCTCACACTCTCTCTCTCTATCTATCTATCTATCTTTCTATCTTTCTGTCTCTCCCTCTTTAAACACAAATACGTACAAGCCCCCCCCCCCCAAACACATACACATTAATACACATTTACGTTTGTAATATTTTTTATACACATAAAGCAACTGCTACCAGATCTCCCTCATTGCTAGGAAACACAAAGCAACCAACCCTGAAACACATCTACATGCATGAACACACACAAGATCAGAGTTCATTTGACAATGTGGATGATTATTCTGTTACAGTAAAACCATAGGCAGGTGCATTCATATGATGTTGCATGATGTTCAGTGTCTTTAGCAGTGTCATGATGTCTGTTTCCAGGTGGTGCTCCACATATCTCAGACATGAGGATTGTACTGCTGGGACACCGAATGAATTGGAAGGTTTCATCAGGAAACATCATCCTGGGAAGAGAGGCGTTTGATACCTCAGGAAGAACAGCTGAGTGTGTGAAGAGAGAGGGAGAAACAGCAGGGAGACACATCACTGTAGTGGAGGCACCCGGATGGTTTCGCAATCAAACTGTAGTGGAAACTCCTGAACGTGATAAACAAGAGATTGTCCTCAGTCTGTCTCTGTGTCCTCCAGGACCCCATGCTGTACTGCTGGTCATTCATCCGTTCCTGTCATTCACAGAGACACACAGAAGATCAGTGCAGGAACACCTGGAGCTTCTGGGTTTTGAAGTCTGGAAACACACTATAGTGCTGTTCATCTGTGAGGACTGGCTGGGAAGCACAACCATTGAGCAGCACATCCAAAGAGAAGGGAGAACTCTGCAGTGGGTTGTAGAGAAATGTGGGAACAGGTATCATGTTGTAGAGAATCACAAGAGCGATGATGGCCAGGTGACAGAGCTGCTGGAGAAGATAGAAGAGATGGTGGCAGGAAACAGAGGCCATCACTTTGACTTTGATGCAAAGATTCTGAAAGAACTGATGATGAGGAAAAAGGAAGACGAGAGAAGAGCAGAGGAGAGGAAGAGGAAGGTGCAGAAGCACAGAGAGACTCTCAGATCATCAGGTGAGAGAAATGTTCAGCTCTCAGACGTACAAATGTACATACCACAGCTCTTATTTACTTCATTCATTCTCTCTCGCACTCTCTCTATCTATCTATCTATCTTTCTGTCTCTCCCTCTTTAAGTACACACACACACATACAAGCACCCCCCCCCCTCTAACACAAACATAATCATACACATTTATGTTTGTATTATTCTTTTATACACATAAAGCAACTGCTACCAGATCTCCCTCATTGCTAGGAAACACAAAGCAACCAACTCTAAAACACATATACATGCATGAACACACACAAGATCAGAGTTCATTTGACAATGTGGATGATTATTCTGTTACAGTAAAACCATAGGCAGGTGCATTCATATGATGTTGCATGATGTTCAGTGTCTTTAGCAGTGTCATGATGTCTGTTTCCAGGTGGTGCTCCACATATCTCAGACATGAGGATTGTACTGATGGGAAACCGAATGATTTGGAAGAATTCACCAGGAAACATCATCCTGGGAAGAGAGGCGTTTGATACCTCAGGACGAAAAGCTGAGTGTGTGAAGAGAGAGGGAGAAACAGCAGGGAGACACATCACTATAGTGGAGGCACCCGGATGGTTTCACAATCAAACTGTAGTGAAAACTCCTGAACGTGATAAACAAGAGATTGTCCTCAGTGTGTCTCTGTGTCCTCCAGGACCCCATGCTGTACTGCTGGTCATTTATGCGCTCGAGTCATTCACAGAGACACACAGAAGATCAGCGCAGGAACACCTGGAGCTTCTGGGTTTTGGAGTCTGGAGTCACACTATAGTGCTGTTCATCTGTGAGGACTGGCTGGGAAACACAACCATTGAGCAGCACATCCAGAGAGAAGGAAAGGCTCTGCAGTGGGTTGTAGAGAAATGTGGGAACAGGTATCATGTTGTAGAGAATAACAAGAGTGATGGTGGCCAGGTGACAAAGCTGCTGGAGAAGATAGAAGAGATGGTGGCAGGAAACAGAGGCCATCACTTTGACTTTGATGCAAAGATTCTGAAAGAACTGATGATGAGGAAAAAGAGAGATGAGAGAAGAGCAGAGGAGAGGAAGAGGAAGGTGCAGAAGCACAGAGAGACTCTCAGATCATCAGGTGAGAGACATGTTCAGCTCTCAGACATACAAATGTACATACCACAGCTCTAATTTACTTCATTCATTCTCTATCTCTCTCGCTCTATCTATCTATCTATCTATCTTTCTGTTTCTCCCTCTTTAAACACAAATACATACATACAAGCAACCCCCCCCCCCCAAACACACACACATTAATACACATTCATGTTTGTAATATTCTTTTATACACATAAAGCAACTGCTACCAGATCTCCCTCATTGCTATAGGAAACACAAAACAACCAACCCTAAAACACATCTACATGCATGAAAACACACACAAGATCAGAGTTCATTTGACAATGTGGATGATTATTCTGTTACAGTAAAACCATAGGCAGGTGCATTCATATGATGTTGCATGATGTTCAGTGTCTTTAGCAGTGTCATGATGTCTGTTTCCAGGTGGTGCTCCACATATCTCAGACATGAGGATTGTACTGCTGGGAAGCCGAATGAATTGGAAGAATTCACCAGGAAACATCATCCTGGGAAGAGAGGAGTTGAATACCTCAGGAGAAATAGATGAGTGTGTGAAGAGAGAGGGAGAAACAGCAGGGAGACACATCACTGTAGTGGAGGCACCCGGATGGATTCACAATCAAACTGTAGTGGAAACCCTTAAACGTGATAAAAAACAGATTGTCCTCAGTGTGTCTCTGTGTCCTCCAGGACCCCATGCTGTACTGCTGGTCATTTATGCGCTCCACTCATTCACAGAGACAGACAGAAGAGCAGTGCAGGAACACGTGGAGCTTCTGGGTTTTGGAGTCTGGAGTCACACTATAGTGCTGTTCATCTGTGAGGACTGGCTGGGAAGCACAACCATTGAGCAGCACATCCAGAGAGAAGGAAAGGCTCTGCAGTGGGTTGTAGAGAAATGTGGGAACAGGTATCATGTTGTAGAGAATAACAAGAGCGATGGTGGCCAGGTGACAGAGCTGCTGGAGAAGATAGAAGAGATGGTGGCAAGAAACAGTGGAGGGTGGAGTATGGGTGGCCGTCCTAATTGTCAGTATATTTTTTCACGTCATGAAAATTCCCCACTTATGATTTGCATACATGTATATTTAAGTTTAACATAATATGAAATACAGATATTATATGGAAATTCATCATAGTGCTATACTATTGATTGACTGTGCCTGACTGTTATTATTTCCATATTTCCCCTGTCTGTACAGTTAGAGAAGGCCTACCTGATGACTACTCAAGGGGAGATAGTGGATATGACTCTGCTAAATCAGGACTTGAATCTGAGCTCATAAAGACCTTTAAGCAGCTGAGTGCTGCTGGCTCTGCCAAAGGCTTTGGACAACAGAAGCCTCCCTTGAGACCAGAACATCGAAAAGCACCATGTGCTGAGCGGAAAGGTTAGTTTTAGTTTTTCCCCCCAAGTTACCTTCTGTTGAAGTATCCTCCATTATCAAATACAAATCAGTAAAATTCAGTTGCTCAAATCTAGCCCTCATAAAATGATTAATTACTCATTTACACATAAAATATGTAATCCATATGCAGTTGTAAGTGGTACAGTACATATGTTTGATAATAATAATCCTTAATTCTTATAAATATAATCCTTTGTATGTTGTCATGTACCCACTTCTTTTAGTCTTTGAAAGAAAAGTTCCATTTGTGGATGAGTCGACAATAACTGTAAATTATGATGAATGCATCGGACGTGGCTCCTATGGAACAGTTTACAGAGGATCATACCAGGGAACTCCTGCTGCTGTAAAGATGATAGAAATAAGAGACAATCCAAGGACTACAAATGAATTCATTATACCTTGGTAAGACCAGATGTGTGTATACATTTGTACGTACGCCTTCGTGTTTTACATTGAAGTGGGACTTGTACTCTATGTCATTAAAATGTATTCTGTTGTAGTAGTAATCAGTAATCGAATACAGTTTATACAAAATCAACCTAAAGCTTTGATTGTTACGCATTTCACAGTCATTCTGGAGATGATTTAAGACATCTGAACAACAAAATATTCTGATAGATACAGTGAAGATATGCTGTATGAATGATCATTAGCCATCAGTTCTTGTCCCTAAAGTATTATTGCATAAAAAAAGCCTTAGATTCAATTCTTTCTTCAGGCGTTTGTCTCACCCCAACATCGTTCGGATGATTGCTGTAGCCAGAAGTGAGACACACGTCCTCATTGCTAATCAGTATATCCATGGAGCCAACTTGCAGGAGGTGCTTTACAAAGACACTCCCATCAAGGTAGTGCATTATCATATTGGGTGTTTGGTGAAATACACACAGTGATGCTAGAAAGTAAGAGAACACCTTAGAGATTCCTGAAAATCTGCATAAATATGACTTAAAGTGTAATTCAATTCAATTCAATTCAATTTTATTTATATAGCGCCATAACAATACAATTGACCGATCGCGAAACTCCTCCCTAGAACGGCCCTCGTCCAATCATACCTTAGCAACCGCTACTAAGAGAAGAAGGTCCGACAACTTTGAGGTCTGAGCAGCATGGTGAAGCAGTGTGCTTACGGGACTTTTAGATCTGACATAGAGATTAGAGGGATGCGTGTTTTTTTTCCGCATTTCCAAAGCCCAAAACACAAGAGGAAAGGTGCCGACGGTGGATTAAACAGTGTGGGAGACCCCACTCCCACCTCAATATATCGAAAAACACACATATGTCTGCTCCAAAGTAAATGAAGCTGCTTGCAGCTAGCTATGATATCTATCTAGCGAACTACGCTATCGCTAGGTATGATAACTAACTGTCTAGTTGAGAGAACATCCCCAAACAGTTATGGTTCATGACAACTTGTATTATTACCACTACAAGTACATAACTAGTCTCTCCAACTAAAGTGTTAATGTTAAAATCAAAATGTTACCGTCAAAATGTTAATGTTACCGTCTGTAAAATTGCACTCTGAGCTATCCTAGCTAGCGATAGCAAACGCCAGCATTGAACAGAACTTTTAACGAACACTTTGTATTTATGCTTGATACAACATTGAACAGAACTTTTAACGAACACTTTGTATTTATGCTGCTGGCGTTTGCTATCTCTGGCCAGGATAGCTCAGCGTGCAATTTTACAGACGTAACATCAACATCGCTAGCTAGGATAGCTCAGCGTGCAATTTTACAGACGGTAACATCAACATCGCTAGCTAGGATAGCTCAGTGTGCAATTTTACAGACGGTAACATTAACATTTTGATTTTAACATTAACACTTTAGTTGGAGAGACTAGCTCGAGCTTAACATACTGTATCAATGTTGAACAAAAGGCCATTATGAAGTTGTTTTATTTTAATCTTTGTGGCATTTTGTGAATGGGCAACCTACTCCTGAGTATCCCAAGGTATGCATAAGGCACAACCTGAGAGCAATAACCTGGTGATCTGATACAAAGCCATAGCATTACATCAGGATCATCATTTTACAAGGAAGTTATCACTACAGTGACTGTGAAATACTTTCAGCAACATGCACACACATCCCTTGAACAATAACGTCACTAGCAGCTATCTTGATCCACACTGGTACGTTACTGTACTGTTCTCTAGATTGTCACCATCCTAGCTAGCTAGATCGATAGATACCTCCAGTACCAGAGTGTCTCGCCAGAGACGGAATAAATAATAAGAATAAAGAATCTTTGTAGGTTATTAGCTAGCTTGAAATATTATATACATATCTTACCCAGTGGTGAAATAACATGACTAGTCTACAAGGTTTGTGCTGGTTGCATTTAATGAAGAGGTCGTAGGGTTTCTCATTTTTTTTTATTGAGACCTGTATACTTTTGCTTCGATTATTGTTGTGTCCACTTCGTTGTTGATCTTAATATTTTGGATATACTTCCACTGCATACTGCAGTCCCTTTTGCCTTGATCTGGAGGATATCGTGGAGGTATTACTCCAAAAATCATCACTCACACTGACAGCTATAGCGCTTGTCCCCGTACTCGCCATGGCTTTTAGCTTGACAGTTCCGGGAATTGTGTCGGACGTAGCAACAGTAACTAAGGGGGCGGGGCCCTGGCGATCGGTCAATTGTCTCTAGGCGCTTTACAGAGCCCAGAGCCTGAAACCCCCTTAGTGCAAGCACAATGGCAACACGGGCAAGAAAAAACTCCCTGTTAGTCAGGAAGGAACCTTAAGCAGAACCACGGCACATAAAGGGGGACCCATCTGCTTGAGGTCGGCCGGGTGGAGATAGGAGGGGGGGATGGGGGGGGGGAGGGGGTTGTGTGGCAGAAGGGGATGGGGAAACAACAGGTGTTGTACATTTGGTAGGTGTACATAATATATATACAGACATCCGGTGGTAAATACATAATACAGACAAGACCAGTTTAGTGGGTATACACTGTGCTCAAAGGTTTACTGTTACAGGGGTAAGGGGAGTAGGAACAGAGAAACATGTTGATGGTGGCAATAATATATATTGTATATAAATGCTAGCATAGGGTATGAGGTAGAGTAAGTGTACGGCAGTGCGGTGGCGGTGGGTGCAATTGGCCAAGGGTTTCTACGGGTAGACCGGGTGGAGAGACTACAGCAACGTCCCATAGCGAAGATAGTCTGGATTAGGAGAGAAAGAAAAAGAACAGAGTGAGTGGGTAGAGTTTGGCTGTCCATATGCGTAGATGAGGAGTAGTGGGGGTGAGGAGCAATGTTTCCACTTCCATCAGCAATTGGAACATGCTACAAGGGAGAGAGAACATTTTTGTTAGTAGACATTTATTTCAGAAACAGATAAGGAGATACCTTTGGGTAGTAGATTTACAGTAGGCAATATGGCAATTTTATCAGTATTATTATAAGCATTAGCAATGTGATTGTTACGTCCTCCTGTCTTAGGGGTTGCTGTTTCACCTTATTTCTATGTCTGTTACTTTGCCTACTATTTTGATTGTGTGCAGGTGTTGCCTGTCAGCCGTGGGCGGAGCCCGGTAGGTTTTAAGGCCGGGATCGCCGTCCAGAAGGGCTCTCCTTCAACTGCGTGCTGACACGCTATTCGGGCCTTCCTCGTCGTTCTATTTTGCAATTGAAATTCTCTGTTCTATATCGCCTTTTTGTTTATTGAAACCCCCTAGAAACGAGCCCATTCCGTCTTGTGCTTCATTCGTTGCCTATCAGCGGAGCTGGTTTGTAACAGTGATATGAGAGGAGAGGGAATCAGTTCTTAATCTAAGACATTAAAACACATAAGGAGAAGCAATTAGAAAATTAATTTACAATAGATGTAAAACATGCTATTTGATTATTTCTTTAGGAGTAACTGATCCCACATGAATTGACCATGGGGTGAAAAAGTATGTGAACCCTTCTTCCAATAACTGGTGTGAACAACCGTTCTTCCATACTGAGGTACTCGTGATGTTAATGGGCTTTCTTGCAGGACCTCCCTGCCTCGTGTTCATGATCACTGCATTTCTGTTGGAGTCTAGACTTTGACCTGGTCCTTCCAAATTGCAAAACGGCCTTAACCATTTTGGTAGACATACTTGTGTGTGTAGAGTTGTCTTTCTGAAAAAATCACCCTCTGTTGAGTTCACTCCACATATGGATGCCCTAACTTTCTACTGTGGTCTCGACCTGGTGGTGGACTGATGAATTGAGAATTGAGTTGAGGGCATGTCACCATTGAAAGAACTATGATTTTGGCATTGCGGCAGGACATTTTCCAACAAGAGTCTTTCAGAAGGACAATGACTTTCAACTGTTGTGTGGGACTGTTGAATGGCTCATGGAAATGTTTGATTATAGTCACTGTTGTGCAAGGGGTTCACACCAGATACTGGAGGGAGGGTTCACAAACTTTTTCACACCATGTTGATTTCATGTTGGATTGGTCAAGAGAGGAATCAATGAGTAGACAATTGTTTTGTAGATAATTAAGACCTTTGTCCTTTGTGAGGTTTTTAATGGCACACACGACACACTGGAACACACACGTGCATATATGGAGGCGACACAGGACACACACACACACACACACGCAGGTAGGCCTGAGGTCGCGGTGAATTTATTTTCTGCTTTTTCCCATCCTGGACCGTCCTTCCTCAAGGACCCCCCAGGAGCAGTGGGCAGCTTTGCAGCGCCCGGGGACCAAGTGAAGTGAACTGTCCATCTTTGGTCAGGGATGGACATGAGTTCTGTTATTTTGCATGTTTTTACTGTTGGGGTTTTTAGTGGAGGAAACCCCTTGTGAACACGGGGAGAACATGCAAACTCCACACAGAAAGGCCCGGGAGATAGCCCACTTGAGCACTGTGCACTCTGGGGAGGATCTGCCCCCCAGAGCCAACAGCGCCCCATGCGGGAATCGAACCCATGGCCTTCTTGCTGTGAGGCAGCAGTGCAAGCAGTGCAAGCAACTGAGCCACCGTGCCACTATAGATGACTATGCCATTGGCTTCTCTTTATCAGTTTTGATGACTTAGATGAAGTATAAGTCACATTTTAGGTGACATTTATGCAGATTTTCAGGTTCACAGACTTTCTTCCTGTAAATAATATTACAACATAGTAAAGAATTCCTAAAAATATTGCTCTATAACACTTTAAGTTGCAGGATGAGGATAAGCTGTTTGTGGCTGTAGATATTGCCATGGCTGTTGAGTACATACATGGAAAAGCAATCATCCACCAAGATCTGAAGCCAGCGAATGTAATGGTTAGTACCTTGAACCATCCCTCCTTTTTTAAGGGATGGGGATACTATATAATTTCTACCTCATATTCATATTTATTCTCAACACTATTCAGCTTTAGAATTATGCCATATCAGATCTAAAGGTTTTAGACCTGAGAAGCAAAACAGATCGGAAAGTCTTTGTTTCAGATTTTAATTCTAATTAAAAGTTTACATTTCATTTACAAAATACTTTCTAATTATATCTTTACAAGATTGCAGCAGACAACCAAAAGGCCTACCTGACTGATTGGGGCTTGGCGAACCTGAAGGAAACGGTGTCCATGACGACAGGAAGCCGTCAATCAGGGGCTCTCTGTGGTCCACTGGGAGGAACTCCATCCTACATGGCACGAGAATGTCTAGTAAAGTGTAAGAACTGCAGCACCATGTCAGACATGTGGTCTCTTGGCATCACTCTTCTGGAGATGTTCACCAACTCTCAGACCTGGTCTAACAGCAGCCTTCAAGAGCTGCGTAAGCTTCTTTACAAAAAAAAACCTCCTCTTGCTCTGACTAGATTACAGCCTACTCTTCATGACATTGTGAAACCATTGATAGAATATGAACCCAAGTCTCGCATGAATGCCAAAGACCTGGTGATTCTGTTGAAGTCAAAAGTTGATCTCACCAAAAGATATGGGTACAAATGGTAGGAAGACAGGAGTGAAGGATCAATAGTTCTTTTTAAGCTGTTGCATCTGATATGTATAAGCATTGTATTATTGTTGAATATATATATAAAAATGACGTTCCTCCAGATGTAAATCAAGTGCATTCTGAAAAAGTCTCTCTTTGTGAGTGTTCTGGGCTCTGTAAATGGTGAATAATACAAATGTCTCCATTCAGTAAAATCAAACCAAGCAGAGCAGGGAGAATAATGAGGACAATCAAATGCCACATAGGACAGGGAAAGGACTTAGTTGTGTGTGTTTGACAGGTTTAGGCAAAAAAGATGATTCCACTTTTTATACCAGCTGTTTAAAGTCTGAGCATTAAAAGGGCTTGTCAGGTTGTGTCATATCGCTTTTTTGTATGATCGTAGATAGAGTAGATTTTGTATATATATATTTTAACATGATGTCTTTCAGACATGTTTCCTATACAATCATGATGACCTTAGCAGCTAGTGGATAGTAGCACAAATGTAAATTTTTAGTACTCTACTGTCTAGCAAATGTATATGTTTAGTACTGTACTGTCTAGCAAATGTATATGTAAATTAAATATGCACAATGGAATTCTGATGGAGTTTAGCAGATCACAATCTGAAAACAAATGCCAAAGGCCTTCCCTTTTACAGACAAATATATTTTTTACAAAATGTTTCCAACATGAAAATAATGTTACCATTATTTCCATGATGTGCAGAAGTCAAATCTTTACACCGGAACTTTAAAGTACAGTACCTCTTAAGCAGCTACTTTCAAGCAAACCATTCCTCATGATATTCCAAATTCACCATTACATTTGACAAATAAATATATATATTCTTTGTGAGTTTGCTCTCTGCTTTATTCTATGGAAAATCATCTCGCTGTGAGCCTGCTTACTGTCCCAAACTCACACAATCATACAAGTCCCAAAACTAAATATGGTTACCTAACCCATCAAGCAACATTATGCACGAGTCTTATAAACAATAATACGTAAACAAGCACAATAATAAAACATAAACAATAATAACATAAACAAAACATGATTGAGTAAAAAGAGCTGAATGTATACTGTCATACATGTCTGGTTTCACAATGCAGCACAACGTCTATATTTGAATCTCTAAGGAAGTAAACTGAGACACCATTAGTATACAATGCACACGAAGCAGTACGCCTAATTATCTTCATGCATTACTTCAACAAACCAAGATCTGTATCACCAAGACAACAGTTAGCATGCTAGCAAGCTTTAATCAGTGCCAACTGTTCTGTGCAGCTTGCAAGGCTTTTGCATGCCTTTTAGGTAGTTAGCTCTCTAGTTTAAGATCAAGTTAGCTCTCTAGTTTAAGATCAAGTTAGCTCTCTAGTTTAAGATCAAGTTAGCTCTCTAGTTTCAGATCAAGTTAGCTCTCTAGTTTAAGATCAAGTTAGCTCTCTAGTTTACGATTACTCCTTACTACTGCATTGAAACACAAAGACCAGATCCCTCTTCTCCGGTGTTCTCCATCTGAGAACATTATTCATATCACATGACCAGGGACGTGCGGTCCTATGAGGCAGGTGAGGCAGAGCCTCACCTGTCATCTTGAAAAGTAAGAAAAAAAAAAAAATTATAAAATAAAATAAATATTGATATTTCTCTACTAATCTGTGGTATAGGTGTAATTTCTGCATGATTCCAATCATTTCGAGCATTTTTATAATCAAAATAGCTGAATTCGCTGAATTTGCGCATGTCCTATTCAAATAGACGGGAGAAAACAAGGGACGTGCGGTCAGGTTAGGCACCATGTATTGTCTATGGGAGCTAGTGAGGCAGTGCCTTGTCGCTACACGATGGTAGTCCTTTGGGGGATAGTAGTCCCTCACATTGCGCATGCTCAGACACAAACGGTTTATGGCATAAGGCTCAACATAATCGCGCATGCTCATACAACAAAACGGTTTACAGCATAAGGCTCAACATCAACATCAACATATCTGGCTTGTCTTAACGCATAATGTAGGTTTATTTAACGTAATATTTAATAATGTTGTAAACGGTTTAAACGTCAACATATGGGGCTTGTCTTAACGCATAATGTGGGTATATTTAATGTTATATTTAATTATGTTGTAAACGGCTAACAGCATAAGGCTCTACGTCAACATATGAAACGAAACTGGGGAGAGACTTTTTGATCCTCCACCTCTTCTGTTTTGTCCACTGTGACAACATCTTCTTTGTTTTTAAATAAATGGTCATGTTTTCAAAAAACTGGCTTTCGTCGCTTTTCTCCATGATTGAAAACGGATCTGTCGTTGTGACGCATGCGTGGCTTCGCTGTCGACAGCAGTCGACAGTGTCGCAAAATGACGCATGCGCAATGTGAGGGACTACTATCCCCCAAAGGACTACCATCGTGTAGCGACATGCCTCACCTAGGATTGCGCATGCGTAGAACTTTTGAGCTGAGCTCAAAACGCATTGAAAAATCATGTAGGTGAGGCACACAGTACCTCTGCCTCAATGAAGGGGGCATGCGAGAGCGCACCTGTCGGGGTTATGCTGGGAAACGTTGCTCTTCTTCTACACTTCTACTTGACGGCGAAAATGGAAGATTGTATTGCTAAGCTGAAGCATTTCTCAAAACTGGACTTTCAGTCCAAACGTGAAATGATTAATAATGGGAGACCAATGCCGGAGTTAAAAGGTATGCTTCAAGCGACGGGACAGAAGATAACTCGATCGACTTCTCACATTCAAAGCCAAATTGCTTTGAACATGTTTGGAACCTCAAGAATAAATTTGGTTTTGAACTTACAGCGGCAGCTCCGTTGATTTCCCATTATTTCTCTTGGGATTGTTTTATGTCTATGTGAAGCCATTTAACATCACTCAAGTGGTTGTGATCACTTGGAACCCAAGACTGCTTTTAATTGGTGAGTTGATTTTGAGAAATTAAACTTAAATTGTAGGTAAGTTGTGTTTCCTGGTTGCAATGGTTATCCTGTTGCTACGTTAGCTAGTTAGCTAGCTAAGGACACTTAATAACCTTACGAGTTAATCGGAAGAGTTCAATTTGCATGAAATTATAGCTGGTTATCTAGCTGATGTTATAGTCTCCTCGATTTAACTCTTAAAATTATAATGTGAAAAGGTAGAAACCCTCAGGGTGCTTGTGCAACTTCGTAAGAAAGAGTTCATATTCATGAGTGCATAATATTTACACATGAGTTCATCACAAGCTAGCAGCTGCCTACTGTATGCACCTTACCTATGTGTGTGTAAAGAATGCTGATATGAAAAACAACCAGTAGTCAATGTGAAAGCTGCCAATTGAATGGTGATCTTAGATACTCTATCGTAAAGGCGCCTATTAACGCCCCAGCTATTAAAAACATTTATAGATCGAAAAATCTTTAATCAATCAATCTTACATATTTCAGTAGCGGTGGGTGTCTAGATTAGGACTGGCAACTTGTTTGGATTTCAACTGAAACGTGTTTTTTCCGTTGTGTAGACCGACACGCAAAATTGCAGCAGCGTTCAGTGAGCAACTATAGGCAAATGAGCTCGAGCGACTTCCGGTTACGATTTTTCAAAATAAAAGTCCCTTATTAGCCCCGTGTTTTCTTAAACTATCAGAGATATTAATTTCATAGTAACATCAAAATGGGTTAAAGAACGATTCACTGATGTTACAAAAGTATGGTTTTCTTGTTTTAATATAATGAACAATGACTAAACAGACAATATTGTATTAAGAAAAAGTAAAACACACCCCATTATGCTGATAAAAGGATTATGCCTTCATTAAAGTTGGTTGAACTTGTTCAGAACTGTAAAGAAAGGGTAAAATATGTTTAGCAGTCATTATTCTGGTCATTCACTGTGAAAAAACACTTGACACACAGATCACACAGGTGAAAAGGGATTATCTCCAATGCCAGGGTATTGCCATGTGACACGTATCACTCTTTGCTGAAAAAACTAAAGATTGTGTCTCAATGAAAGGGGGGTGGAATATGTTCAGGACACTCCAAACATTAAATAAAATGTGTGAAGTAGTTCAGATTTGCGTCCCTGAAGGCTCCACAATACTTTAAACATAGGTGATCAGACAGGCGAAAATGCATTATTTTCAATGGCAGGGCCATGTGACATGTATCGCTCTTTGCTGAAAAAACTAAAGATTGTGTCTCAATGAAAGGGGGGTGGAATATGTTCAGGACACTCCAAACATTAAATAAAATGTGTGAAGTAGTTCAGATTTGCGTCCCTGAAGGCTCCACAATACTTTAAACATAGGTGATCAGACAGGCGAAAATGCATTATTTTCAATGGCAGGGCCATGTGACATGTATCGCTCTTTGCTGAAAAAACTAAAGATTGTGTCTCAATGAAAGGGAGGTGGAATATGTTCAGGACACTCCAAACATTAAATAAAATGTGTGAAGTAGTTCATATTTGCGTCCCTGAATGCTCCAAAATACTTTAAACATAGGTGATCAGACAGGCGAAAATGCATTATTTTCAATGGCAGGGCCATGTGACATGTATCGCTCTTTGCTGAAAAAACTAAAGATTGTGTCTCAATGAAAGGGGGGTGGAATATGTTCAGGACACTCCAAACATTAAATAAAATGTGTGAAGTAGTTCAGATTTGCGTCCCTTAAGGCTCCACAATACTTTAAACATAGGTGATCAGACAGGCGAAAATGCATTATTTTCAATGGCAGGGCCATGTGACATGTATCGCTCTTTGCTGAAAAAACTAAAGATTGTGTCTCAATGAAAGGGGGGTGGAATATGTTCAGGACACTCCAAACATTAAATAAAATGTGTGAAGTAGTTCAGATTTGCGTCCCTGAAGGCTCCACAATACTTTAAACATAGGTGATCAGACAGGCGAAAATGCATTATTTTCAATGGCAGGGCCATGTGACATGTATCGCTCTTTGCTGAAAAAACTAAAGATTGTGTCTCAATGAAAGGGGGGTGGAATATGTTCAGGACACTCCAAACATTAAATAAAATGTGTGAAGTAGTTCAGATTTGCGTCCCTGAATGCTCCACAATACTTTAAACATAGGTGATCAGACAGGCGAAAATGCATTATTTTCAATGGCAGGGCCATGTGACATGTATCGCTCTTTGCTGAAAAAACTAAAGATTGTGTCTCAATGAAAGGGAGGTGGAATATGTTCAGGACACTCCAAACATTAAATAAAATGTGTGAAGTAGTTCAGATTTGCGTCCCTGAAGGCTCCACAATACTTTAAACATAGGCCTACACACAGGCGAAAATGCATTACCTTCAATGGCAGGGCCATGTGATACGTATGACACTTTGCTGAAAAAACTAAAGATTGTGTCTCAATGAAAGGGGGGTCGAATATGTTCAGGACACTCCAAACATTAAATAAAATGTGTGAAGTAGTTGAGATTGACGTCCCTGAGTGCTCCACAATACTTTAAACGTACGTGTCACATGGCCCTGCCATTGAACATAATGCATTTTCGCCTGTCTGATCACCTATGTTTAAAGTATTGTGGAGCATTCAGGGACGTTTTTCAGCAAAGAGTGATACATGTCACATGGCCCTGCCATTGAAGATAATGCATTTTCGCCTGTGTGTAGGCCTATGTTTAAAGTATTGTGGAGCCCTCAGGGACGTAAATCTCAACTACTTCACACATTTTATTTAATGTTTGGAGTGTCCTGAACATATTCCACCCCCCTTTCATTGAGACACAATCTTTAGTTTTTTCAGCAAAGAGCGATATATGTCACATGGCCCTGCCATTGAAGTTAATGCATTTTCGCCTGTCTGATCACCTATGTTTAAAGTATTGTGGAGCATTCAGGGACGTAAATCTCAACTACTTCACACATTTTATTTAATGTTTGGAGTGTCCTGAACATATTCCACCCCCCTTTCATTGAGACACAATCTTTAGTTTTTTCAGCAAAGAGTGATACATGTCACATGGCCCTGCCATTGAAGATAATGCATTTTCGCCTGTGTGTAGGCCTATGTTTAAAGTATTGTGGAGCCCTCAGGGACGTAAATCTCAACTACTTCACACATTTTATTTAATGTTTGGAGTGTCCTGAACATATTCCACCCCCCTTTCATTGAGACACAATCTTTAGTTTTTTCAGCAAAGAGCGATATATGTCACATGGCCCTGCCATTGAAGTTAATGCATTTTCGCCTGTCTGATCACCTATGTTTAAAGTATTGTGGAGCATTCAGGGACGTAAATCTCAACTACTTCACACATTTTATTTAATGTTTGGAGTGTCCTGAACATATTCCACCCCCCTTTCATTGAGACACAATCTTTAGTTTTTTCAGCAAAGAGTGATACATGTCACATGGCCCTGCCATTGAAGATAATGCATTTTCGCCTGTGTGTAGGCCTA